>NC_143014.1:400416800-400720967 GCF_055824585.1 Amblyomma mixtum
TTGTAGCTGCAAATGAGCACATGTCGCATTTGAAGGGTTTGTCGACAGTATGCTTCCGCTTGTGCAGAGTTAGAGTGGAAGATTGCGCAGTTGAAAAAGCGCACAGGTCGCACTTGTACGGTTTTTCGCGAGTGTGAGTACGCTTGTGACGAGTTAAGATCGAAGAGTCTGCAGTTCTAAAATGGCACATGTCGCACTTTAACGGTTTCTCACCAGTGTGCATAGTATAGTGTGTATTGACGCATCGAAAGTCTGCAGCTGCAGAAGTACACGTGTCGCGATTAAACAGGCTTTCGCCAGTGTGCATAGTATCGTGTGGAGTGACACAACCAGGCTCTGCAGGTGTAGATGTGCACGTGTCACGATTGAACGCGCGTTCGCCAGTTTGCGTACTAAAATGTGGAGTGACATTTCTCCCGTCTGCAGCTGTAGAAGGACACATGTCGCGTCTGAAGCTGCTCTCACCACTGTGCCTACTATATTGTGGAGTGAAATTTCTCGGGTCTTCAGCTGTAGCAGGACACGTGTCGCGACTGAAGCTGCTCTCAACACTTTGCGTACTATATTGTGCAGTGAAATTTCTCGAATCTGCAGCTGTAGCAGGACACGTTTTGTGACTGAAGTTGCTCTCGACACTGTGCGTACTACATTGTGGAGGGAAATTTCTCCGGTCTGCAGCTGTAGAAGGACACGTGTCGCGACTGAAGTTGCTCTCACCACTGTGCGTACTATATTGTGGAGAGAAATTTCTCGGGTCTGCAGCTGTAGAAGGACACGTGTCGCGACTGAAGTTGCTCGCGACACTGTGCGTACTATATTGTGGAGTGAAATTTCTCCGGTCTCCAGCTGTAGAAGGACACCTGTCGCGACTGAAGTTGCTCTCGACACTGTGCGTACTATATTGTGGAGTGAAATTTCTCGGGTCTGCAGCTGTAGAAGGACACGTCTCGTGACTGAAGTTGCTCTCACCACTGTGCGTACTATATTGTGGAGAGAAATTTCTCGGGTCTACAGCTGTAGAAGGAAACATGTCGTGACTGAATCTGCTCTCGACACTGTGCGTACTATATTGTGGAGTGAAATTTCTCGGCTCTGCCGCAGTAGGACATGTTTCACGACTGAAGCTGCCCTCGCCACTGTGCGTAACATATTGTGGAGTGAAATTTCTTGGGTCTGCAGCTGTAGAAGGACACATGTCGCGACTGAAGCTACTCTCGCCACTGTGCGTACTATTATGTGGCGTGACATTTCTCGTGTCTGCAGCTGCAGAAGGACACGTGTCGCTATTGAATTTGCTGTCGCCGCTGTGCGTTGGCTTGTGCAGAGTTAGTGTTGTAGAGTCTTCAGTTGCTAAGGGGCACATCGGAATCTGATGCGGTCGTCCTCTTGTGTGGCACCGCACCTCTCCCTTGCCATCGCCCTTCGCTAACTCCGCTGGGTCCTCTGAGCATTTTAATGGCTCTCCTCCTGTCTCATCGGCAACAACATCGGCAACATCGGCAAGGTTCGCTGAACCGTAGGTGAAGGAGGGCCTGCTGAACACATCTTTCAATGCAGGCGTCTGCTGCCCGAAAGAATTCTCTTCCATGAGCGAATACGGCGCTTTGGGTCTGTTCTGGTAGTGTTCACCGCCTTCTCACGGTGGTCGTTGTGCAATGAGTCCCGAACTCAACATCCGTCGTGGTAGTCAGGAGAGCACACAGCTTCTGCGAAAAGGGTTAAAAGAATATGTGCCGTTAGGGAAATTTAGTTTTTTTTTCGACTTACTCACTCCGCAATATTTTATTTCATTTGTTCAAGCATACCAGTTGCTTTTTTGAAAAAAGAGTAATGCTCGATAATATTGATGTTAAAATAACACATAGCACGCGCCCATTTTAAGGAATCGCGCTACATCAACGACATCTCAAGCAATAATTAGTGAATTCAAGACAGCTTTCAACATAGTGTCCGTAGTGTATCTATCGTCGTATGTGGATCTATGTGGGGTTTGTTAGAGCGTGCGTGTTAAGGCAGCTCAAGCATGCCAGATTTTTGTTTGCGTCGAAGAATAATTTTCGCCATGATTGGTGCTCTGATAACACTGAGGAGGCGAAGAATTTCAGCAAACGCAACAAGTCAACATCTCAAGCAAGTGAATTGAACTGTTTTCCCTGTGTAACTTTGGCACTGCCGAATATAAAGGCTGCAAGAGCAGCTGGTCGATTGCGCCCGCATCTACAGTACGTCACAGCAGACAGCAGCACAGAAATATAAATGCTCTGATACAAAGCACACAGAACAAAACAAGTCACTCAGCCCTACAGTCTTAGGTAGCAAACAAAAACACAGAAAAAGAAATGGGCACAGATGTGCGCAAAAACACAGGGAAGAAGAAAAAAGCTGATTCAATACAGTTAGAGGAGTGCGATCGGTTGAAAAGTGAGCACCGCGAAATTTCAGCAATATTCACATCTACTGTTTATTTGCAACTGTATTCCTTGTTTTATATATATTTTCGTTCTCATATTCTTCTATATTTATTAACACTATTCCCGATATCGATATTTACTGTTTGTACCTTTGTTCTTTTTTTTTGTGAGGTTAGTTTTGTTTTCGAACTGGTTTTGCAGAGAATTATGTATACTTTTTTACTAACAACATAGTTTTATGTATAGAGTATATGCCTCTTAATCATGCACACCACTCTGTAATGTACGTTTGAACCCCGAGGGTATCATAAGTAAACAAATAAATACATAATCAGCGTTCAGCGTGATCAGAAATACGTGGCAATGTGTTTTTAATATTCGTTTTTAATAGAAGGTCTAGTGAGCGCCGCAGGTGGTTGGTATTAATGCGAAAGCATTTTTTGTGTTACGAGCGGTGCGTACAGCACCTCTCGGCAGGGCATGTGATCAGAGCGCGTCCGTGCGAACTGTCAGTAAACAATTATAGGGGTACTTAATAGTATGATTCAATTAAATAGTTTTATATTTATCAAGAATAACTAACTCACCAAAATGGTTCATCAAATGGGTAACTATCTCATTGACGTCATTTACTACTTCATTTACTCAATCATTACAAACATTCTTCAGTAAAATATTTTAATTGACTTATTAATACTTCTAGAATTAATTATTGCTTGCTTTGGTCTATGGGCGTTTAACATCTTGAATCTAAGGCTTTGAGAGGTTCTTTAACCACCTGATTGGTTTGGTTTGGTTTATTGGGGTTTAACGTCAAAAAGCGACTGAGGCTATGAGAGACGCCGTAGTGAAGGGCTCCGGAAATTTCGACCACCTGTGGTTCTTTAACGTGCACTGACATCGCACAGTACACGGGCCTCTAGAATTTCGCCTTCAAGAAATTCAGCCTCCGCCGCCGGGATCGAACCCGCGTCTTTCGGGTCAGCAGCCGGGCGCCCTAACCACTGAGACACCGCGGTGGCTGTAAGCACGGAATTAATTAAACAATGAATTCAGTTGCATCCAATCAAATCGCCATTAACATTAGTGAACTGGATTATTAAATAATTGAACTAATTAATGATTTAATTTTTCAACTATTCAATTACTTCACATATTCATTGGTAATGAATGAAACTGAACAATTGCTTAATCACTGAATAATGAGTACTTTGGCGTGCTTACTACACGCTCTGCCAACGAGTCCCACGCCTTCAGATGTGGTAGAGCCGATTGGCAGCAGTAAGAGAAATGTTTTCGCATTACTGCACCTGAGAAGACTTAAAAGAACCTCTGGAAATTTTTCCAAGTAGGCCAGTTCTGTAAGCGTCAAGCAGTCGTAAGGGTTAAAGGCCAGATATTCTGGCTACGCATATTATTCTCATAGAAATGCTTGGCTGTGTGGGCGAAAAAAGTGGTTTCATATTGCACGTAAAACTTCATACTGAAGCAGATATATCTCTCCATTAATGTGGGCGAGGACAGGTGGTGCCTGCAAACGGGACTAAAGCTCCTTGAGCCCTACGATTTGCGCTGTTTGCCATTGAAACAGAACGTCTACTTTTCTCGACTGCGTCAAGAAGCGACGGCATTGCGACAATGGCCCTTTACGAACCCTTCTGTATGGATAGGGTTCCAGCCTAAAAATGCTTCCAAACGCCTTCCTTGTCGGTTGGATTCGAGAAATATGAAATAGGGATTGTCGTTCCTTAGCAGGATCCCAAATTGGCCTTGCTGACAACGAGGATAAGTTTCGGTAGGCGAAGCGGAGCCTTCCTGACTTCAGCCTAAGTCCGAAAAGTATGTCTGCGTCTATCACTTGCTTCAGCCTCTTTAGGTGTTCCTCGAAACTCCTCGCGAAGAGCATAGCGTCGTTGAAATAAACAACAGAGCTCAGCCACCACAGACCTGCAGACCCCTTGCCCGCGATCCGCAGAAAAAAATGCACTTGCGGTCCAAAGTCCAAATTACATTTTGTTGGACTAAAATACGCCGTATGGCGTCATCTTGAGAACCACCGACGAGAAGTACTTCGAGTTGCAGTAAGATCCGGGTGCCTTGGATAGAGGCTAGTGGTGCAAACCTTAGTTATGATGTTGATGCTACTGTCATTAACGCAGTACCAAAGAGTGTCATCTCTTCTTCACGAGAACAAAGCATGACCCCAATGGGCACTTAGGGCGCTTGATCACGCCGTGCCACATCATTTTTTCGACCTCATATCTGATAGCATCACGCTATCGTGCTGTCACTTGCTATGGGCACTGAGAGACAGCTCGCTCGCGTACTCGTCAGTTATGATGAGACGTTTCGTGACTCCGTGGTTTCTCCTCGGGCTTTCCTCGTGAATTAAGGGATCCTCTATGCGCCGTTAGGAGGTCTCTCAATTCATAAGAACGTTCTAGAGTGCTTGAGCTACTGCAGTCGTTGAATAAACATCTAGAAGAGTGAATCCCTTGCTTTCCTCGGCACTATCATCTAACAGCGCAATTATCGTGCTCTATCGTAGCTTTGGAGATTCAATGCAATGTTAGGAGCCAAAACCTCAGCTTCGCAATTTCCGAGACATACGTCACCTGTTGCAATGCCAATCCTCGGTCCAGGAGGAACTGTCTGTTTCACTCTACGATGGATTCTTTGCAATTCTCTGTAACCCCAGGAGCCACGGGGATTGCGACGGTTGACCAGGGTGAGAAGATATCTGCTTCGATGGAGGCAAAATTCTAAATGGCCGTGTACTGTGCGCTGCCAATGCACGTTTAAGAACCACAGGTGGTCGAAGTTTCCGGGGTCCTTCACTATGGTGTCCCTCATAGCCGGAGTCGCTTTGAGACGTTCAACCTCAATAAACCCTAAACCATCATCGAGCACACATGAGCAATGTTATTTGCAGTGTCGCCCTGAGTGTTGCCTGGGTATCTACATCATTTTTACTAAGGTCTTCGACCTCATAAATCATGATATTCTTTTTAGGTTACAAAGGTATGGTGGGCGGGGCCTAGCGCTAACCCTATTACAACCTTACTTATCTCACAGAACCTAATATGTAGATATAAACACAGCATCTTCTCGTACCCTCCATATAACATGCGGAGTGCCCCAAGGAAGCATTCTTAGGCCTTTGCTATTTTTAGTTTGTATAAACGACATCGTCTACAGCGCTAGTAATTTTCAGGTTGTGTCATTGGTGGATGACAACTTTTTTGTCACAGGTACTTCCGAGGCCGACGTTGAACGCAAAACAAGCGAAGCCCTTAATAAACTGCACGCATGGGCATATGCAAACTCCTTGCGCATAAATCGGTCAAAAACACAAATTCCGTTATACCGCCCTAAGAGAAAGAAAATATCTAGGCCTCTCAAAATAGCCCTAAACAGCCAACCAATAGAGCTTGTGACTTCTGTAAAAACAATGGGAGTTATCTTTTTTCACAACCTAAATTGGAATGGGCACGTAGAACACATTTCTTCGAAAATTTCCTCAGCTCTAGTTATATTGATCGCTTTAGACATATTTTTCTAGTAAGGGTAAAGATGGTGCTCTTCAGCGCGTTAGTACTAACTCATATCCAATACTGCAGCTTGGTTTGGGTTTAACAGGGGTAACAAATATTCATTGATTGCATTTGCTGCAGAAAAAAGCCGTCCGGTCCATAGCAAATGTGCCATTCCTTTTCCCCAGAAGAAGTATATTTATAAAGTATGATATCCTTCCAGTCTTCGATTTATACTTTCACAGGCTTTTGTTATGCTATATATACTCTTCACAACAAAGTGATAATCCGTTCACTGTACTTGGACAACTCAGAGAAAATAACAGCTGCCGTAACACTAGACACAAAAAACTTGGAATCACTCCAACACCAAGAACTTACTCTATGAACCAGTCCTTAAGTTACAACCTTCACGTCTTGCTAAACAAACGAATCCATGACAATTTTGATATTACCAGAAATTCAAAACACAATATCCGTGACTACTGCCGAGACAATTTCAGTCTGTGAAAGAAGCAGACATGAATTTCCTTGTCCAAAGTTTGGGACATCTATTCTGTATATTCTAGTTATTTATAACATTTGCTTTGGGTACATGTGTGTATTGCAATTTTTGCATGTGTGTGTTCGCGCTTAGCGTAAATGTGGATCTGCATCGCATACCCATGGCATTACGAATTGATGTAACTGATGTGACCCTCACCTTCCTTCTGTACTGCCACTGTCTCAAGGAGTCGGGACCTTCAATCAAGCTGTTATAACAGCTTTTAGTCCCGGCTCCTCCTTTGTGAGAAAGCAAAATAAACTTGAACTTGAACAGACCTCTTCGTCCATCGAAAGGGGGATGTGCTTGGATCTGAGGTCATTGTATTTTTTTATGGTCTCTCTAGGAAGCCTGTGAACATGATAAGGTACTGAGGACACAGCCGCAGGACTAATAAGCTCACAGAGCAAGCAACTACGTCCATTCAGCAACACTCGAGTAAAATTTGGTTTAACTGCATAAGTTTTAGAAATCGATGAACTTTAATTGTCGAATGCAGTGTGAAACTTGCAGGTAAAGAATTCGAAATCCTTTAAGGCTAGCATTTGAAATGGTGACGCAAACGCTGATTAAAATCTATCATTCAAGCTTCTCCGGTGCACAGTGCCTAGTGTGAGGGCACAGGATGATGTCATCGGAGGTACCCATACATTTCAAACCATAATCGCTTGCGTTGAAAGAAAAACCACCGCCGCTGAAGGCAAAGCCCACCGAGAGTTGTTTGCCAGCATCAAACGAAGCACGGCAAGATTTGGTTGACGCCAGCGGCAATCTGAAATCTTTTTTTTCCGTAACGTGACACTGAACTTGCCCGCACTGCTGCAGCGCTTTGAGAAGAAGCCTAATATTATCTGTTGATCACGTCACTATTTTAAACACAAGCGCAAAAGCACTTGTCATACTTTACCTACACCCTATATAGATTTGAATCTTTGAATATCGGACAATTCTAAAAATAGTTCAGTTGCTCTTTAAAGCGTATGTTGACCCTCCCTGCAGTGTGGATTCAGGACTTGTCGTGAACGAACATGACTTTCATCCAGATAGCTGCAGAGAGTCCGCTGATGCAATGTCGCCTCTTTTTACTACCAGGTCGGTAACCTTGCGGCCATGAAATTCCATTTCAGTGTCGATGGTGTCCATCTAAATGCACGCTGGCCTCTGATTTGGGCCAGTGCTGCGTCGCGCATCGAAATATGGCTTGGGCATGTGGTCGTAGTGTTTCTGGTTTGTGTCATTTCATACTTGCTTCACGTCACTTTCGCGCTAAACTTTGTGTGCAGAGTCGTCGCAGTGGAATGAGGCGTCGTCATGCGTTTTCCTCGGTGAAAAATCTTGAAAACTCAGCCCTCGGGAGCCGCAAATCACGCAAGCGAACTCAAACCCGGTTACTGCCGCAAGACGTCGCAGGCGCAGTTCAGAGCTAGAGTGACTGTATTTGCAGAGCCCACAGATCCACTCTAGACAAATGTGATCGCTACAGTACTTAACAGCCTACCGTAAACGATGGCTACTAACGCATTTTACGGTTGTTGAACACAACCAGCTGCTGCTCTCAGCCGCACTAAACAAAAATCTGGCAATTGAACTTTCGAGGCAAGGCCCAAATGCTAGGGCTACTACCTCGCACAACTTTGAAGCACTTGGTACGAAGACAGTGGAAAAACGACAACCACAGGGGAGTACAAGACACAAAAGAACGCTTACTATCAACTGATTTGTCATCAAGACACATATATATAACCAGTCAGTCACATCACACGTCACACTTTGCAGTGCCAGCTATCTTAGACTAACAGAAGAGAAAGGTTTAATCACCTCTTCAGCTGTAAACGCAGCTATTCTCAGAGACATTGCAAAAAGAAAAAGAAGAATGAAAAAGAAAGAACAGCGCATGTCATACGACCAGGCAAGGAAGTAAAATATGTTAAAAAGATTTTTATAAAAACTGCCAAAAAACCGCGCTGCGCTGAGTACTGGCATATAGATGGATCGCTAATGCAATGGTCCGCCTTCTTGTCGATATGGAAAGCTTCAAGCAAAAGTCTTGCTTTTATGGAAAAACTCCTGGCCGGAATCTTCGCTTCTTTGAAGTCGGATAAGCACTTGCATGCAGAAACATTCTTCGCTAAATCGGCGAGCTTATCTTTTTTTGTTGTATTTTGAGAATTCTCCCTTAAATGGTCATTATGGCAACGCCCTGTCTGCCCGACATAGCATGTTCCGCGGGACAAGGGGATCAAGTAAACCACTCCTATGGCACATGTAACAAATGCTTCTTCATGTTGCTTTTTTGCAACCGCGCTCGCCCTCAGCACATATGCGGGGGCACAGCTTAGCCAACTTGTTTGGCGCAGAGAAAACAAGCGGAACATTGTGAATGCTGGCCACTTTTTTCAGGTCAAGTGACATCTTATGAATATAAGGCATAACCTCTGGTTTGCCTTTCACGCGTTCAGAAGCAGCCGAATTTAAATGGGGACCATGTTTCTTTATCAGTTTTTCACCAACAGCCGTTAAGACCGAGCAAGGGAATCGAGCAGAAAAAAGCCTGCGTACCTGGTAGTCAAAGCTAACGTCCATTTCATGCGGACACGACTTCCGAAGCGCCGACTCTAAACAGAGTAAAGCAACAGCTCTTTTTACGGTCTTACAATGCGACTAGTCATATGGCAACAGTTCTTTTTTTTTCACGTGGGAAATACGACCAACAAGTGTGTCTCTTTGAGACCCTCAGGCTCAAGTAAAAAAAAACGTATCGCTCCATTCAGTGGAAGTTCGTAAGTGAAAGTGAGGCCTTTACCATGCTCAATAAACGCCTTCTTTTGTGTCTTATCTTCCCCTGTGGTTGTCGTGTTTGCGCTGTCTTCCTACCAAGTATGAATAACCAACTAGGCCAGCACCATGTTTTATTGAATTTTGATGTAGTAGCATGTAACTACGATAATTCGAGATAAAAGACGCAGCGGTGGCTCAGTGGTTATGCGCTCGGCTGCTGACCCGAAATACGCAGGTTCTATACCGACCGCAGCGGTCGAATTTCGATGGGGATGAAATTCTTCAGGTCGGTGTATTGCGCAATATCGCCTTGTCCCGAGTCGCCTTAGTACGTCAACCGCATAGAACAATTCGAGAAAAATATGGTCGCGCTTATCGTCACAGTCATAAAGCCCCGTAACAAGTTTATTAAGAAACAAATATTACAAAACTTCACGGTAATATAATCGGTACTCTAATAATGACGAAGCTTCTTCCGTTCACTTCGTGCTCTAGAATTCGACCAGCCGCAGCTAAAATTATACGCCGAGTTTGCATCGCTCGAAGTGGCTTGCTGAGTGACAGATGATGCAATTCTTTATTTGAAAGGATGCACATTTCAGGAACTTTCGACTTCTATTGCCGCAGCGGACCTCTCGAGGATATTCTGTGTAGCAAATGTGATATTTGATGAAGGCTGCCTGGATGCAGACAGAACGCCGGATGGTGGTTTGGGGCAAGTAGGAAAACGCGCGGCTTTCCGCGACACCCGCAGAAAAAAAAATTGGTGTGGTTTAGCTCTGGTTAAACCTGGTTGGTTGCGGAAGCAAACAACAGACGGTGAATGCACATGTATGCAGAATGTTCAATTCTCTATTTAACATTCATAGATGGCGGCGGGTAGTCATACCAGTACCAGTGCAGTGGCGCAGCGTTTAAGAGATGTTCCACTGCACTGGCAGGTAGCTGTTTCTATTACAGCCACCCGTAGGCTTTGTGCGACCCATGTTACTCTTCCCGAAGAACCTCTCGCGCAGCTGGCGCGACGCTCTTCCGAACTTATCCGAGCTCACCCGAGTAACTTGGGTAAGCTCGGGTAACTCGGTTTTCTATGCAACGGCACACGATCGCGATTGCTAGGCAACGGCGAAACCAGGTCTACAGAGAGGCTAACGCCCCACCATCTGTTAGGCGCGGCGGCGGCTCCTCGAGGAGCAGCGGGGGCCACGGACGCGACGAGCGGTTATACCTTGCGTAGTATTCCTTTCAGAAAAAAAAACACCAATCGACGGATGTGCAAGACAACAAATGTGCTCACGTACGGTCCCAAAGAGTTGCTTCGTCGACGCCCCAGTCCTAATCGGTCGTGCAAAGGAAAGCGGACGCTATACTACCAGGCAGAACAGCTTGAGTTGACAGCCTGTGAAGTGTCTAGACAAGTTGTTAAGGGGAAAAAGCTCACCATTTGACTGCTGCATCCAGTACATTGTCTTATGAGCATGCTCAAGCTCTCGTGATTATTTCAGCGGCGCCAAACCAAAGCCAAGCAAAAAGAGAAAACACTGCGGGACGCGGGTTAGGTCACATCTCGTTTTGCAGATCTAAATTGTGTAGGAAAGCTCGTATTCCGCCTTCAAACAGAGTGACATACTCCAAGCATACAAACAAATGGACAGAAGCCACAGTAAGCTCCACCAAACCATTCATTTCATGTAGCTTGGAATACATATTGCCGCTGAAAATATAGGGATAACGTGACGTGAAAGAAAGCGGAGGCTTGCAATGCATAAAAGAACTGTTTTACTCACAAAGGGCCAACCTAAAGTTGGGTCATCGGCGTTCTTGTCCTGCTTGAACATCCAATGGAATATGGACACCACACAGCGGGCTAGAACTGCTTGACTCAGCAGCTAGTGTAACAGCTGGACACGGTCACGAGAGTTAAAAAGCTCCCTGATTCTGTTTTACGGCCCGTACTCTTTGTCTGAACACCACGCCCACAGTGTCTGAAATTTTTATATGGCGTCACCAGGTGGTAACCACGAGGAACATGAATGCGTGATGCGTTTTTTATTCTTCTTTTGTATTCAATAGTGCAAGTTGTCTTTTGGCGGCCAAGTCAGGGTGGGTGCGCCGTGCGTAAAATTGCTTGGTTCATCGCAGGCATTAACAAGAAACGGGAGCAAATGAGCATAGTGCCAAGTTTCTGCGCGAAAAACGATCCCGTAAAGTAAATAAAAAGGCATCATATTTTGATTTAAGCGCCGAAAGCATCAAAAACCTACATCAGAAGAATCAAATCAAGTGCATAAAACTTACTGGCTTTATATTACTGCAGAAAAACATCTTTTGGGTGATTATATGATGGCCGCATAGCGCCGCAACTTGTTACAACCGGTTATCGCTGTGAGATCAAACGACAGCTTGTTTTCATTGGCTCTGCACTGAGGCGTTACTGCTTTTTAGATTATATTTGTGCCGAGTCTGTCACATCCTGCAGTGCTGCATATAAGCCTGAAGTTCTATTTTTTATAACTGATGAAGGCGAACGACATTATCAAACCATGCATTTCTCGACGAGATTCCAAGGATACCTTGGAAGATGGAACGAAAGAAGGTGCCGAGTCGGCACCGGACGGCAGTCCTCTCGTAGCAATTTGGTCGGAGTGTTCGCCTTCTCTTTATAATTCAGATCTCGACGCGGCAGATCTCTCCCGAAATGTTCTCGTTCCAGTGCTTGTAAAGTACCGTAAAGTGGGTAATATAAATGAAGTGAAAAGAATTTTTCTTCACTCTAATTGCACAGACAATGCAGTAGGAGGAAAAACAAAGGAATAAACAACTGCCGTGGTGGGGTTCTTCCAAATATGTTGGGTGACGTGGCTATTTTTAAACGTATTAAATCCGCATCCCCGGGCTCACCACTTGACCGCCCTATTTATTCACTGATCCATTCCGGATTGCCGAACGGATTCTAGTAGCACCGAAGGTTCGGCAACAAAAGTATTTTGCCGCTATGAGAAACCCGGCAGCGCAATGAACAACGGCTGTACCAGATAACTGTTTATGAAAATGCTGCCCTAATCAGGCCCATCTTGGTGCTGGTGGAATGACGCACGATTGCTTCGTAGCGCTGTACCAAACGTATGACCCCAAGCAATGTCAAGCACGGATAACTAATTATGCTCAACTTGCGTTTTTAAGCCGCAGCTCATCACCCCCTCCTAAGGTGCTGGTCTACAGAGCCGGAGTACTCGGGTTTGAACCCAACTGCGGCGGCCGCATTTCGATTGAGTCGACGCCCGTGTTCTGTGTGAAGTCAGTACGCGTTAAAGATCCCCAGGTGGTCGAAATTATTTCGGAGCCCTTCACTTCGAGATGTCTTTCTTCCTTTCTTCTTTCACTCAATCCTTTATCCCTCCCCTTACGGCGCGCTTCGGGCGTCCACCGAGATATGTTGATTGATTTATTGATTGATCGATTGATTGAAACAACCTCTATTTCCGCCAGAAAAGGGGCGCCTCCCTCCTGCCGCCCGTACGCAGGCCTGGGCAGATGGGGAGTCGTGCGCCTGTGGATTAGAGGCTGGCAGGCAGTCCTTCGCTTGTTGGGCCCTCTTCCGCCACATGGATGGTGCGACGCTGTGTAGGAGGGTCCGCGCTTTGCAGCAGAGTCATTCGGGCTCCTCTACATACTATATTTTGACACACCCTTGTGGATTGTAGCAGTCCAAAACTATGTGGTGTAGTGTCCCTCTCGCCCCGCAGTGTTTTCACTGATCGTCGTCCCTAAGCTCTGATAGCACGTGAAACGCCCAGACCAGATTCATGAAGATATTAGTTTGCAGTCGCCTCCACGAGACAATTTCTTTATTATTTAGGCCAACATCTGACAGGGGTACCAGTCTGCGTCCCAATTTATAATGGTTGATGATTGCCCCGTAATTTTGCAGGCGCTCGTCTTATGCCGAGTGAGCGGGGGGTCTCACGAGCTAGCCCAGCACTCTACTACCGAGATGTTGAGATAGATACTGAGTCATTTCCTTTCCTACAAAAAAAACGAATTAGCCTGTAGCGACCGGCGCGGCCGACAGGGACACGATGCCGAAGAGGATGAAGTTGCTGGCGCGCTCTACGCAGAACGCTTGGGGCGTTAGCCTCGGCCGGACGCTGCCGCCGCTGCTCTGCCGCTACCCACTCTCCGGCAGCTTTCAAATAAACGTGGCCGCGGTCGCCTCCTGGGCGACCTCCACATCGACCTCTACAAGCCCGTGTTTCTGGATTCCTCATCGTAGTCGTCTATTTCAGAGTTGGCTTAACACACCACTTGGCAATCATGGCAGGTAGCAGCAGAGCGAAACGCCACCTGCCAAAGGGAGAGCGGAGGAACGGACAACCCGAAAGTGGCTGCCACGGGAAGACCCCGGAGGGTCGCTGGCAGCGTAACACGCCACCATGCAGCGGTGGCAGGTGGCGTGTGAAGAGCTGCGCTGAAATTTCGCATTACCGACTGTCGTAGTCACCTGTTCATTTCTGTGGTTTTATTCATTCAGCTATAACGAATAATCATTTGTACGCATTCATATGACTTGTCGCATAAGCTAGAAGATGGATGTTCTCAATATGCATAGTGTACTGAAGCAAGTTTGAAACCTGTTCGGCATATACAACCAATGTCGAGTGGAAAGATGATTTTCTTGTAATACATTCTTGATACAAGTACTGAAAAATCTGTTGTTTATTTGAATGTCGAAGTACAAATGAGCAGCGTAGATACAACGGCAGACACAAAAGGCCGAAGTCAACGCACGAGCGAGCTGTGGTAATTTTATTGCAACATGGAGAATGTCCGCAGCGTTCTCTCTGTAAGCAACTATTCGTAAACTTGCTCTGCGTAGCGACACTTAATTCGGATGCAATTGTCATGGATGTTTTACACCAAGTGACGCTCTAATATAAACAAGGCGAGCGCTGAGCGGCCAAGGTCGCTGCTGTCTGCAGTTTGTCAATGCGAAAGCACTGTGTGGCTCATAGGGGACGAAACGCGGCGTCAGCGTTGGCCAGCAGCAGTGGTCACAAAACTGGCAGACAACGTCACCGTGGTGTACACAGGAAACTAACATTTCTTCCGAAGATTTTAGACTTTCGGATTGCGAGGCGATCTTCCAACCTATAGGTCAAAAAACACGTTGCTTCTTGGCGAACAAGGGCCCACGTAAAATATGTTTTGCCTGAATACTCTATGCTAACGAATCGGTGTCTAATTACAAAGAAGCAAGAATAATGAAAATGTATATAAAAATAAAAAATTAGAAATACGAAAAACGATGCTTTAAAATTCTAAGCACGTAAGCCCTCCCAAATATTTTATTCATGTCTGCTCCAGTATTGAAACTTCTACACTTCGGATAAAAATCGAAGCAGCACTGATGCTGTGTGCAGTCCTAAAATATCACTTATCAGCAAGAGAATGCAGCAATACGCATCGAGGAATAAAAAATAAAAAGTGCGAGCTATGCAGTCTTAAGTGCCCTCCCAAATTTTTTCTTTATAACTCCTCCAGTATTGAAACTTCTACACTTCGGATAAAAATCGAAGCACTGATGCTGTGTCCCGGTCTAAAATATCACTTATCAGCAAGACAATGCAGCAATACGCTTAAAGGTATAAATTATAAAGGGTGCGAAATGGGCAGTCTTAAGGGACCTCCCAAATTTTTGCTTCATAACTCCTCCAATATTCAAACTTCTACACTTCCGATAAAAATCAAAGCACTGATGCTGTGTCTAGGTCTAAAACATCACTTATCAGCAAGACAATGCAGCAATACGCGTTGAGGAATAAAAAACAAAAGGTGAGAAATGTGCATTTATCTTCCTGCATTAGGAACCAAGTCGTGGAGTACAGATGTCCGTCGGATTTTGAGAACAGTGCGCCTCTAGTCACGACTCACTGAGCACGCTTACTTATCTGTTAAGGCACATAGGACCGTATTTAAGCAGTAAGCGTATTCTTTGACATTGGCGAGCCCATCCGATCATTTCAATGCCCATGAAAAGATACATGCTCTCTGAGGACCTCTCTATTTGAACTCGTAAATGAGCACAGGGTACAGCGATATACCTCTGCGCTAGTGTGCTTCTGCATATGACACTTTAAAACGTCTCGTCTAGTCGCTGCAAAAGTGCATATGTCACACTTGAACGGTCGTTCCCCAGTGTGAATTCGATTGCGCTGATTTAATTTTGAAGATTGTGCACATGTGAAAGGGCACATATCGCACTTGAACGGTTTTTCGCCTGTGTGTATACGCTTATGTCGAGGGAGGTCGCCAACGTTTTTAGTTCTAAAAGGACGCACGTCGCAAATGTAGGGTTTCTCGCCAGTATGCGTTCGCTTGTGCACAGCTAGATGGTGAGAGCGAGCAGTTTTAAATTTACACATGTCACACGTGAACGGTTTTTCGCCAGTGTGTATACGCTTGTGTCGAGTTAAGCCTCCAGAATATTCAGTTGTAAAAGGGCACATGTCGCACTTTAAGGGTTTCTCATCAGAGTGCATACTATCGTGTGAGACATTTCTAGATTCCGCAGGTGTAGAAGTACACGTGTGGGGATTAAAGGGGCTTTCGCTAGTGCCAATGCTATCGTGTGGAATGACATATATAGACCCTGCAGGTGCAAAAAGACCCGTGTGGCGATTAGAGGGGCTGCCGCCAGTGCGCATGCTATCTTGTGGAGTGACATTTTTCGAGTCTTGAGCTGTAGAAGGACACGGGTCGGGATTGAAGGGGCTTTGGCTAGTGCCAATGCTATCGTTTGGAATGACATATCTAGACCCTGCAGCTTCAAAAGGACCCGTGTGACAATTGAAGTGGCTGCCGACAGTGTGCATGCTATCTTGTGGAGCGACATTTCTCCAGTGTGCAGCCATTGAAGGACACGGATCGGGATTGAAGGGGCTTTGACTAGTGCCAATGCTATCGTGTGGAGTGACAGATCTAGACTCTGCAGGTGCAAAAGGACCCGTGTGGCGATTAAAGGGCTGCCGCCAGTGCGGAAGCTATCTTGTGGAGTGACATTTCTCCAGTGTGCAGCCATAGAAGGACACGGATCGGGATTGAAGGGGCTTTGGCTAGTGCCAATGCTATCGTGTGGAGTGACAGATCTAGACTCTGCAGGTGCAAACGGACCCGTGTGGCGATTAAAGGGGCTGCCGCCAGTGCGCAAGCTGTCTTGTGGAGTGACATTTATCCAGTCTGCAGCTGTAGATGGACACGTGTCAAGACTGAAGGGGCTTTCGCCTGTGCCGATGCTATCGTGTGGAGTGACACATCTAGACTGTGCAGGTGCAAAGTTACCCGTGTGGCAATTGAAGTGGCTGCCGACAGTCTGCATGCTATCTTGTGGATCGACATTTCTCCAGTCTGCAGCTGTAGACAGACAACTGTCAAGTTTGAAGGGGCTTTCCCCATAGTGCGTAAGTTCGTGCCATGATAGCATTGTAGAGCCTTCAGCTGTAAAAGGGCACATAGAACTCTTATATGGTTGTCCTCCTTTTTGGCACCGCACATCTGTCTTACGTTCACATTTCGCAAACACCGCTGGGTCCTCTGAGCATTCAAACGGCTCTCCTCCTGTCTCAGGGCGCATGTTCGTCGTGGAATCGGCAAAGTTCGCTGAAACGCAGGCGCTGGAGGGGCAGCTGAACACATCTTTCAATGCAAGCGGCTCCCGGTGAACAAAATTCTTTTCCATGAGCGAATACGGTCCTAGGGGTCTTTGCTCGTTCACCACCCTTCGACGATGTTCTTTGTCCGCCACGAGCCCAGAACACAACTTCTGTCGTGATAGTCAGGCAGGCATACCGCTACTGGAAATAAAGTTAATAGAATGTGTTGCATTAGGGAAACTTGTTTTTTTGTCTACTTACAGTGCAATATTTTCTTGCAATGGTTCAAGCATGCCAGATTGTTGGGGTGCTTGGCAATAAGTTTAAAAAAAAATTGATGCTAAAATAATACACAGAAGGCAAAGATTCCACGCAAATGCACCAAGTAAATATGTCAAGCAAGTCAACTGAAATATTTTCCCAGTGTCAAACAAAACGCAAACAAAACGCTGCTCTCTCCTCTCTTTTGGCGGGGCTTCCCACTCCTATTTCGCTCTCCCTTTGACGGCACCTGGCGCAACCAATCAAAACAGCCTGCCAGAGCACGTCGCGGAAGTTTGCACTCCATGGTTGCCTGCTCTCTGTAACTCGTTCTTGCTGAGGCTGGCAACGTCGTTTCCATGCCAGAGCCCCTGGTGGTGTATTTTTATTTTACTTGCTTTGCAGGGTTTTTATCTAAGACGAACAAGTTGTATTTGTTGATCTCATAAACACCGACGGGTGACAAAATGTGCCTGTGTTTATTCACACAATTTGCAGTATATTTACTGTTTGTTCAATCATCAAGCTCACGCCAGGTGATGTCATATCTGCTGCTAAAACCCGCCACTGTGTGGGGACACCATCAGAGCCATGAATTTGTTTTTGGGAGGACATTAAAATATTAAAAAACGGAATATACGTGGTGTTACCGACGCTAATAGCACCTTCGTAACTCACGGTATACGATCAACAGGCAACACACTCAACTAAGATTGTGTTTGTGGGCCCCTTTAAGCGTGGTGTTGCTCCTTGTGTTACTAATGCGTTGTTAAGATGTTAAGCTTCGCCTCTAAGAGTAAAACGCGAAAGCGTCTTGCAACGCTGCCAGGGAGTCCACAGAACGCCATCACCTGTTCGCTTCTACGTCTTGTTCGTCAGTAAATTCGTTTTAGAGCGCAGCTCTTTGGCGTCCGTTCCTGGGTTTCGCGTCGTCGTCGGCGTCGGCCTCGTAACCAGCTCCGCCCCCCTTTCATCCCCTCAGCGCTATCGGCGTCAGCGGCATCAGTCAGTCGCTGCTATCTCTTCCCTCCTCCCTTTATCGTGTTGTCCGCTTGCTGCGCGCGCTTCTGCCCCCATCGTTTGCCGCTGGGTGTACACGCCGCCCCCCTCCCCCCTCTTCCTGCGAGTCTCCGGTTGTCAAAGCGCCGGCTCGAACTTAATTCCTTTCTTCGCTCCTCCTCCAATGCAACCCCTGTGCGGTGGCAATCAGAGAGCCAGATCGGTGGCGGCGGATCTGTATATGTGCACCGCCCGAGCCGAAATTGCGAATACGTGTAAAAAAAAAAAAATTCTGTGATAGCGCATACATGTGTTGCTCGATTTCTTTGCCGCCGCCGCGGTGGCTCAGTGGCTATGGTGCTCGGCTGCTGGCCCGAAAGACGTGGGTTCGATCCCGGCCGCGGCGGCTGAATTTCTTTGGAGGAGAAATTCGAGGCCCGTGTACTGTGCGATGTCAGTGCACGTTAAAGAACCCCAGGTGGTCCAAATTTCCGGAGCCCTCCACTACGGCGTCTCTCATAGCCTTAGTCGCTTTGGGACATTAAACCCCATAAACTAAACTAACTAATTAACTCAATCTATCGAAAAGGTGAAAACGCTTATTTGCTGCGCTCAAATTTCGCATTAGGAAGTAACGTAATCGTCGGTAATTTTTGAGGAAAGGAAATGTATCTGTCTCGCATACCTCGGTGGACACCTGAACCTTGCCGTAACGGGAAGGGAGGAAGATGGGAGTGAACGAAGGCACCGTATTCACTAGACGCGCCGTTGTTCATCCCAAACCATCGAGCTGGCATGGCGGAGTGGTTAGCATGCTCGTCTCGCAATCCGGAGACGGGGGTTCGATTCCCGCACTCGACCAATTTCCTACTCGGTTTTATTTATTTATATGGCCTGATTGGAAAGGTTAATTAGGCTATTTCGTTACTTAAGCAATTAACTAAACCCATTCCAACTTACTTGGAGCATCAATATTACGATCTCTTTAATTGGTTGCATGGTTACTAGAGAAAGTACAATTGGCCCCGCTTGAAATTCGCGCACTCTGACGTCACGACTGTTTCGACCAATTGAAAGCGTGACATTTCTGTCCACAACTCCTGTTTACAACGATGAGGCATTAAAGGCTTCCGCCTTAATACATTGGTGTGATTACTACGCGCTCTAGCAACGAGACATATGAACATGTGGTAGAACCGAATAGGCTGCTTTCCCAAATGCTTAGAAATGCTTTCCCATTACTGAGGTAAGAAATCGTAAGTGCATCTCTTATACTTTTTTTAACTAGGTCAGTTCTCTAAGTGTCAAGCAGTCTTAAGTGTGAAAGGCTAGATAGTTTGACTATGCTGACCAAAAAGATCGACTGTGTGGGCGGAGAAACTCTGGTTACATATCGCATGTAAAACATTATTCTGAAGCAGGCGAATCTTCTTATTAATGCAGTGGTAGTTGCCCACACCAGATAACAAGCTAGCAGTAATTTAGGGGTCAGAAAAATATAGAATGATACTGTAGAAGTTGTACATTAGATATAATAGACAACTATGCCGATTTATAATGCGTGTGATACGAGAAAGCTTTTTTATTACTGCGGAAAGATGGTAATCCCAGCTCAAATGACTCGTAAACTGGACAAAAAATTCGCTGTGGCTTAGCTTGGTTAAGCCCGGTAATTGCGAAAGCAATATCTGTACCTACGCCATGGTACAGCTGGTAGTGTAGCTGGTGGTGGCGCTTGCGGTTAGACTTGTGGTGATGCATCGGTTATACAATCCAATCTTATCTAATCTAATCTAATCTAATCTAATCTAATGTTAGGCCGCCGTTCATGTGCACCGCCGTCGCACACGGACGGCACGAGATGGTCGCCCAGCTCTTCGGCGTGACGTCACAACACTTATAGCGCTCCTGGCGGAGAGAGCGGGAGATAGGCCGCCGTTCATGTGCACCGCCGTCGCACACGGACGGCTCGAGATGGTCGCCCAGCTCTTCGGCGTGGCGTCACATCTGTGGCGCTCCTGGCGGAGAGAGCGGGAGTTAGGCCGCCGTTCATGTGCACCGCCGTCGCACAAGGACGGCTCGAGATGGTCGCCCAGGTCTTCGGCGTGACATCACAACACCTGTGGCGCGCCTGGCGGAGAGAGTGGCAGTTAGGCCGCCGTTCGTGTGCACCGCGTCGCACACGGACGGCGCGAGATGGTCGCCCAGCTCTTCGGCGTGACGTCAAACAGAGGTCATGCGAAAGGTCATTTCATGTGCACGGCTGTCGCACCGCAAAGGCTTGAAAGTGAAAGTAGTATTGCTTTCGCAATAATAACATGAATGGTTTCCACGCCTTCACTTAGTTCTCGATCGAAGTGCAGATCAGATACAAAGGGAAGAACTAGACTCTGCAGGCGTCTAGATCAGGAGATCATCAAAAGCTTTAAATCTAGAGCCCGTAGTGCATCATCCACAGTATGTTGATGTATGCTGTTTTGCACAGCGTGTTCAGGTAGCTCTGATATTACAACCAATGCAGGCAGCGTCATCCATGACATTGTGCTGGGAGAAACCACAGGGTGTGGTAGAGTTTCACGTTCACATCCTTCGAATCGGTAGCTATACCACTAGACGTCCCCGGCTGAGATCGCCATGCGTTGATGATGACCTTCAATGGTCAGCCAAGGTCAAACCTTCTGTTTAAGTTTGGAGGACCGGTAGATGGTCAGTGGTCAGGCCAATATTCAAGCAATTGAAGAGGTGAAGGGTCAAGGTCGAGGGACAAGATCAATGTCATTTCAGGGTCAAGTCAAGGACAGCAATTAAACAAGAAAGTTGGCTAGTTTGTGCTGGGACACTGTCCCATCTGCTTCTCTGTCTGTACGATTTTTTATTCTCGCTAGTTAACATGTCGCACCCAACTCAAGGTCAAGCCGAGCTCGTAAAGGTCACGTCAAAGTCAACCAAAATTTGGTCACGTGATGGAGTTTGGGCTTGCCGAAGAGCCTAAACGCGGCGTTTATGTAATAGGGCGTGACATCACTCCTTCTTTAACCTAGTACATGCCGGAAGGAGCGCCGACGCGCCTAGGAAAAAATATATGGTGCTTTAGGTTTGGTTAAACCGACTTAGAAGCGCTAGCTTCACGATGGTTTAGGCTAGCAAATGTCTTGTTATGCTGTTCGTTGAACGTTTTTCTGGTATTTTCCAACCTAGACCATCATGAAGATTTCGTTTGTAGTTTACAGGGGTTTAACCTCCCAAATCGACTCAGGCTACGAGGGACGCCTTAGTGAAGAGCTCCAGAAATTTCGACCACCTGGGGATCTTTAACATGCGCTGACATCGCACAGTACAGGGCCTCTAGAATTTCGCCTTCATCAAAATTCGACCACCGCGGTGGGGAGCGAACCCGCGTCTTTCGGGTCAGCAGCCGAGTGCCGTAACCAGTGAGCCACCGCGGTGGCTTCAAACACCATCGTGAAGCTAACCGCTTCTCACTCTGGTTAATCAAAGCTAAAGCAAATTCATTTTTTTTTGTAACGCTCTAGCCTTTAATCGAAGCGATCAGCGTCGGTTGAAGATGCTGTTACTCGCTCTAGTCCGTTATTTTATTGATAAAGGCGACGAGGTTTAACCTGCGTGTGTCAGTACGAATTAGGACTTCGGCTTCTTCAGTAAAGCGGGCGGAGACTGGTGGTGCTCTCAAATGGGATGGAAGTTCCTTGAACCTTACGATTTGCGGTGTTTGCCATTGAAACTGGTGGTGGTGTTGAAAAACTTATTTGAAGGCCTAAAAAAATTATGCGGCAGCAGCGCCGGCAGCCTTCAGGCTGTTGGTTGTGGCGCCCAGGCCGTGCCTAGTCGCGACGTTCTCAGTCCAGGTCATCAGCCGAAGCTGGAGATTCGGCTCGGTGCTGGACAAAGCAGCCTCCCACTGATACGGACTGTTTAGGTGCCAAGAGGCTGGGAGAAAGTTTGCTGGGCACGAGAATAGGATATGAGCGTAGTCGGCTCATGGGCTGTCACATAAGCGGTAGGCCGGCGAGTACGCTCCGGGGTTGAGGAGGGCAAGACGTGCGGAGCTGAGAAAGGTGTGGGCCTGAAGCTGGCGTCACAAGCGTTATGTCTTCTTTTCCCGCCTGCGTCAAAAACGATGGCATTGCGACAATGGCCATTTACGAAGAGGTGTGCATGGGTGGGGGGGAGCCCAAAAATATCTCTAAACGCTTTCCTTGTCACTTGAATTGGGAAAATATGAAACAGTGACTGTCCTTCCTTGGCCTGATCCTGCTTTCTCCTTGCTGAACACGGCAGACAAGTTAAGGTAGGCGATGTGGAACGTTTCTGTGAACAGCTGAACTTTATAAAACATGATTGCCTCTATCACTCGCTTCAGCCTCCTTGGGCTTTCGTCGATATTATTCGCTAAGAATGCAGCGTCTTCTAAAAGGAAAGTCCGTCGAAAGGCAGATGTGCTTGTACCTAAGCTCATTGATTTTTGTTTATGCTCAGCCAGGAAGCCTATGCCTCGATAATATCCTCGGAACAGAGCCGCAGGACAACAAAGGTCGCAGGGCAAGTAACTACGTCCGTTCACCACCACTCGAGCAAAACATGGTCCTTAAAGAGCAACTGCATAGGTTTTACAAATCGACGAACTTTAAGGAGTCGAAGGTTTGGAAATTGCAGGTAAAGCATGCGAAATCCTTTTGTGCTAGCATTTTAAATGCTGACGTAATCGCAAAATAGCATTCCGTCGCAATTCAAGCTTAGCACACAGCGCCAAGTGGGAGGGCGCATGATGACGTCATCGAAGGTCCCTGTGCTATCAGCAAGAAATGAAACGCGAAGAAGACAACTGAACCACGGACTGCAAAATGTACAGCTCTTAGCCAGGTAAGCTGAGTACTAGCTCCTGCTATTTTAATTTTGTAGGCACGAAGACTCTTCTTTAGAAGTGTTCTTCAACCGCGCTTGTATTTCCAATTCAGGAGGTAATACGTAGGTTCTTTTGTTTTGCCACCTCAGTTTTCTTGCTCGCGTTGCATTCGTTGCTGATACTACATTCTGAACGCGTAAGCGCTTCCTTTGGAGAATGAAGCCAACGAAAGTGCAGGCAAAGCTACCGAGTGTTATTTGGCAGCATCGAACGAAGCTCTTCAGGATTTGGTTGACTGCAGAGGTAATTTGATGTATTCCCTTCCATGACGTCACACCGACCTTGCCCGCACTTCTCCGGCGCAAAGAGGAGAAGCCCAAAATGCAATTAGCAGTCACGTTACTATTTTAATAAATGCGCAAAAAACACTTGGAACGCTTTACCTACAGCCTATATAGACTAGAACCATTAAATAACGCGGAATTCTCAAAAAGTGGTGCACCTGCCCGTTAATGTGTAATAAGGCACCTTCCAGCAGTGTGGATTCGGGGTCCGTTGGGGTTAAACATAATTTTAATAATGTGAGTGCATAGAGCGCGCTGATGGCAGCGCCGTCTGTCTTGTCTACCAGGTCGGTAACCTCGCGGCCATGGAATGCCTCTTCAGTTTCGATGGTTCCCTTCGAAATGCACGCTGGTGTCTGAGCAGGGCCAGCGGTCATATGCTGCGTCGCCTATAGAAATACGGCTTGGGCATGTCATCGTATTTTTTCTCGTTTTCGTCATTTCATACTTTCATCTTGTCAATTTCGGCCTCAACTTCGTGTGCGGAGTCGTCGCAGCGGAATGCGACATTGTCATGTGTTTTCCTCTGGGAAGAATCTTGGAAACTCTGCCTTCGGGACCCGCAAATCACGCAAACATGCATCTCGGCCCGCCGAGAATGCTGTAGGATTCACTCTCGTTACGCATCTGACCAAGTGAATTCGAACCAAATGACTGCCGCAAGACGTCACACGCTCAGTTCTGAGCTAAAGTGACTATTTGGAGAGTCTGCAGGTCCGCTCTAAACAAATGTGATCGCAACCGTACAGTCATGAAATTTATGAGCGTGAACACGGGAGCGCGCAGCAGATAGCCTTCAACCCTACTCGTGGCGATACGCGGCGCCGCTTTCATAAGCAAACTGGAAAGGGAGGTGTGTCCTTCGGCTTGCCGGGAGCAGGCAAGGCGGCTTAACCCTTTCGACCACTTTGATAAAAGCAGCCGTCGCCTAATGCCACAAGTAGCGCTCGAGGCTATCTGCCACACGCTAGCGTTTTGACGCTCATAAACTTCACGACTGCAATTAACGATGGCTACTAGCACATTTTACGGTCGTCGAATAACTCAACTAACCGCTGCTCTCAGCCGCCTAAATTTAAAGCTGGCAAATGAACTTTAGAGGCAAGGTCCGAATGCTATGGCTGTTATCTTGCACGACGTAGAAGCGGCAGCGCGTAACTGCAATAACTCGAGATAAAAGCTTCCGCGATAGTTCAGTGGTCATGGCGCTCGGCTGCTGACCCGAAAGACGCGGGATCGATCCCGGCCGCCACGGTCGAATTTTGATGGAGATTAAATTCTGGACGCTGGTGTATTGTGCGTTGTCAAAGAACGTTAAAGAACCCCAAGTGGTGGAAATTTCGGAGCCGTTCACTACGGCGTCACCATAGCCTGAGTCGCCTTGGGACGTTAAACCCATAACCAATTCAAGATAAATATGGTCGCGCTTTGAGTCACAAAGTGATAAAGCCCCGTACCAAGGTAATAAACCTACAAACAATGCAAAACTTCACGATCATATATTGGATGCACAAATAATGGCGCAGCTTCTTTCTTCTGTAGACTTCGCGCTCTAGAATTCAACAAGCCGCCGCTAAAAATGTACGCCGAATTTTAATCACCCCAATTGGTTCGCTGAATGAAAGCTACTGCACTAATTTTGGGTGAGAGAACGCATATTTCAGGAACTTCCCAATTCTATTCCCCCACCAGACTACTCCAGAATATTCTGTGCAGAAAATGTGATAGTTGATGAATGCTTCCTGGCTGTATACACAATGCGTGCTGCTAGTATGGGGCAGGTGGGAGTGCGAGCGGCTTTCCGCGACATCCGCGCAAAAAACGCCAACCGAGCGATGTGCATGAGAACAGATGTACTCACGTAAGTTGTGTCGGTGGCTTCCCAGTTCTATTTGGTTCTTCAAGTATGAAGTGGGCGCTGCAGATCGAGGTAGAATAGCTTGGGTTGGCTGCCTGTGGAGCTTCTAGACAAGTCACGCGAGAGAAAAAGTTCTCTTTCTTACTGCTGAGCCATACCAAGGGCAAGGAATAAGAAGCAAAACTGCGGGGTGCGTGTTAGGCCACACCTCGTTTTGCAGACGTAAACTGCGTAAGAACATTTGGTACGCTTACATAAAACAGGGCGAAAACGACAGGCATTTGAAGAGGCAGGCGGTAGAAACACTGAGTTCCACTGAACCATTCATTTCATGTCAGCTGGAATAGATATTGGCGCTGAAAATATAGCTACAACACTACCCGCGCACAAAAGAAAGGAGACGTACAATGCGTAAAAGACTCACACTGGGTCTCCCTAGAGTTGGGTCTTCGGTGTTCAAGTCCTCCTTGGTCATTCAGGGTAAAGTGGACACTGTGCAGCGTGCTACAAATGCGTCACTAGGCAGCCATTGCGGTTGCTACACACACCGTCGCCAGCGTTAAAAAGTTCTGTGGTTCTCTGTTGCGCCCCGCACTGTTTGTCTAAACACCACGCCCCTGCTGTTTCAAGTCTTTTTCGTGGTGCCACCATGTGGCAACCGCGAGCAACAAGGCAGCTCAGTGTGTTTTATTTTCGTCCTGTTTTTTTTTTATTCAATGCTGCCCGCCGCCTTTTGGTAGCCAAAGATGGAACGGATATATGAGGTGTAAAAATTCATGCTCTGCAACAGATAACAAACAGCACGGAAAGAAAGGAAATGCGCATACACTCAATTTCTGCGGAAGAAACCAGCCCACAAACAAAAAATTACCGACGATTACGTTACTTCCTAATGCGAAATTTGAGCGCAGCAAATAAGCTGTTTCACCTTTTCGATAGTGAGTCAACCCCAGCTGCGGAGTTGGTTTCAGGGACGACGCCGCCGATGCCGACACAAACAATATGATACCCTCGCTTCCGCAGCGCTAAGAACCAGGTCTAGCCGTGGGAAGGTGGTCACGTATTCGTCGACGTGCCGGGGCCTACGTGAAATAACCGGCGCGTCGGCAACTGAAGAGCACCCTATCCGCCACACAAGAACAGGGGGGGGGGACCCTTTCCTCCTCTTTCTGCATGGCGGCGACGGTGTTCTATGCAGTCACGTTATCTTGACTCTCTAGCGGCGTCAGCGGCATCCAGCGGTATCAGTCGGTCGCTGCTAGCGCTGGGGGGATGAAAGGGGGGCGGAGCTGGTTACGAGGCCGACGACAACGCCGACGACGACGCGAAACCCAGGAACGGACGCCAAAGAGCTGCGCTCTAAAATAAAAAAGAGCCACAGTTACATGCAGGGCAGAAAACATCAAAAACATACACCCCAAGAACGAAACCAAATGCATAAAACTTACTGGCTTGATTTAACTGCAGAGAAAAATGCTTCGGGTGATGATCGGGTGGCCACATTCTGAGTAACAAATTCTAATAGGCTATCGTGCTTGAAAAGAACGAGATCTTTTATGCATTGGTTCTGCACTGAGGGACTGCAATCGCTTTGTCATGTTATTGCCCATGGTCTTTCGTGTTCTGCTATACTGCATATAAGACTTAAATTCTTTTTGTTTTGTTTTGTATGATAAACTGACGAAATTCAAAGGCGGGCAAATGGCGAGATTCAAAGGTGGGAAACTGGAGCGGCTGAGAAGGTTAGATAGCGATACCTGTCTTCAGTAGGCTTGTCATATAAATCACTGTGCAGTTTTTTTTACCCCCGCCCCACTCCCTAGACTTCTAACGTCTCTTTTTGTATGCGGATCCTATACCAAATCTGCTCGGCGTTGTGGAGAAGTATATACTCTAGAGATATCTAATACAATCTCATTAAAAATGTAGCGCCGTAACCACAGAGCCACCACAACGGCAGGATGAATTTTAGGGTCTGACGTACCAAACCAACTCAGTCCAAGAGGGACACCGTAGTGAAGTGCTCCAAGTAATTTAGGCCACCTGTGGTTCTCTGAATCGCTCAGACTAAGCACAATACACGGGCCTTTAGCATTTACCTCTATCAAAATGCGACTGCTGCGACCGGGATCGAACATGCATCTTCCGGGTCAAGAGCCAAGCGCCATAACCAATGAGCCACCCCATCGGCAGGATGGTTTTGTGGGGTCTGAGGTACCAAGGCAACTAAGGGTATGGGGAACACCAGAGTGGAGAGCTCCAGATAATTTAGGCCACCTGTGGTTCTTTGAAGCGCACTGACTTCGCACAATACACGGGCCTTCAGCATTTCGCCTCTATTGAAATGCGACTGCTGCGACCGGGTTCGAACACGTCCAGGGCAGCAGCCGAGCGCCGTAACCACTGAGCCACCCCAGCACCAGTATGGTTTATGTGGCCTTACGTAACAAAACAACCCAGGCTATGAACACCATAGTGGAGGGCTTCACGTGATTTAGACCACCTGTGGGTATTTAACGCGCACGGACATCGCACAATACACTGCCCTCTAGCGTTTAGCCGCCATCGAACTGCGACCGCCGCAGCCGGGATCAATCCCGCATCTTTCGGGCCAGCAGACCAGCACCGTAACCACTGAGCCACCCTGACACGCACACACTTCAAGCTTTTCTTCTAATGGGACCGGTAATGCTTTCGCAATAACAGTGAGTCTTTTCATCCTAGCCCCTAATCAACATTAAAGAAGGTGCCCAGTCGGCACCGGACGGTAGAGTTTGGTCGGAGTGTTAGTCTTTTCTCTAAAATTCAGGTCTCGACCAGGCAGATCTCGGCCGAAATGTTCTCGTTGCAGTGCCTACAAAGTGCCGTATGAGGTGCGTAATAAAAAGGAAGTAAATACTATTTTCCTGTGTTTAAGTTGGACAGACAAAACAGACAGTGAAAAAACAACGAAATACACAAGTGCCTTAGTGGAGGGCTTCAGAATATTTTGAATCACGTGGATAATTTTTACCGCGCACTGACATCGTACAGCACGCGAATTCTCTTCCGTTTCACCTCCATTTAAAGCCAGCCTCCAATGCCGGCTTCTACCCACATCCTCGGGTTCTCCACCCGAGCGCCCCATTCACTGAGCCATTTCAGAGGGCGGAAGGGATGCTAGTACCACTGCAGGTGCGATTAAAAGGTGTTTTCGCGCTATGAGAAACCTGGGACGCAATGAGAAACGGCTGTCCCAAATAATTTTGCACCAAATTGGTGCGGAAATTGGGCCCATGTTTTGGCGGAGTTGTACACGTCTGCTTCGTAGCGCTTATTATCCAATGCAATGTAAGGCTCGCATAAGGAATTATGCTCAACTTTCTTTTAAAACCGCAGACTTTCGCCCTCCCCCCACCCCCACCAATCAGGCGCTCGTCTACTGAACCTAAGAAGCCGGGTTCGAACCCGACTACGGCGGCCGCATTTCGATGGAGGCAAGGCCCGTGTGCTGTGTGGTGTCAGTCAACGTTAAAAATCCCCTGACGGTCTAAATTATTCCGGAGACCTCTACCGCAGCAAGCCTTTCTTCCTTTCTTTTTTCACTCCCTCCTTGATCGCTTCCCTTACGGCGCGGTTCCGGTGTCCACCGAGATTTGGAAGATAGTTGCTGAGTCATTTCCTCTGCTCAAAACCAACCATTTGCCTCCTGATCCTGGGTTCCTCATTGTAGACGTCTGGTTGGGCGTTGGCTTAACACACCACCTGACAAACATGGCAGGCAGTAGTAGAGCGAAATGACACCTGCCACGGCGAGAGCGGAGGAACGGAGAAGCTGAAGGTGCCTGCCACGGGAAGATCCCGGAGGGGGGTTAGCAGCGTAATACGCAACCTTCCAGCTGTGGCAGGTGGCGTGCGAAGAGCTGCGCTGAAACTTCGCATTGCCAACTATCGTAATGGACCCTCAATTTTTGTGGTTTCATTCATTTAGCGTAAAGAGGGAATCGCTTGTTCGCTCTCAGCTGGCAATACACATGAGAAAGATGATAGATGTGCTGGGTACGCATAGTGTACTGAAGCAAGTTTGAGAACTATGATCCATATTCAACCAATGTCCAGTAGTATGATGTACAATTTTCTTGCAATACTTTATTGTGACATGTACTGAAAAATGTGTTCATTTGAATGTCGAACTGCAAAGGAGCA
Source organism: Amblyomma mixtum (assembly GCF_055824585.1). Taxonomy (NCBI): domain Eukaryota; kingdom Metazoa; phylum Arthropoda; class Arachnida; order Ixodida; family Ixodidae; genus Amblyomma; species Amblyomma mixtum. The sequence continues at coordinate 400,446,227 of NC_143014.1, forward strand.
GCTTAGATACAAGAACAGACACCACAGGATGAAATCAATACACGAGACTCGTCGCGAACTGCTGTGGCAATTTTATTACAACATGCAGATGTCAGCAGCCCGAATTCCTCATTCTAACTGTAAGCAAGTATTTGGAAACGAGTTCTTCGTAGCGACACTGATTTCGGCTTGCAGCTGTCATGGGTGTTTTAACCAAGTGACGCTCCATTTGAAAAGGGGCGTATGCTCAGCGGCCAAGCAAGCTTTATTCTGCAGTTTATCAATCCGAAAGCATTTTACGCGTCATCGGGAACGAAATGCGGCGTCGGCACTTATCGCCTGCAGACACCGTCAAAAGTGTTAAAAAGTTCGCTGGTTGAATGTTACCCCCCGTGCTGTTAATTTGAACACCATGCCCACCGTCCCGAATGTTTTCATGTGGTGGCACCACATGACAACCACGAGAAACGCGACTCCGTGGTGCGTTTTTTCCTGCTTTTTTGTATTCAATCCTGCCGGTTGCCTTTTGGTGGACAAGGCAGGAGTGGGTGCCCTATGCGTAAAAATGCTTGCTCCTTTGCAGTTAACAACAAGAAAAAAGAGCATATGAGTGTACTGTGAAGCTTTCGCGCAACAAACGAGATATAAAAGGCGTAGTATTTGCATGTAAGCGTCGAAAGCATCAAGAAATTACACTCGAAGAATCAAACCAATACCTAAAACTTACTGGTTGACCTGGCTGCAGATAAAAATGCTTTCGGTGATGATAAGATGGCCACATAGCGGCGTAACTTGTTCCAACCGGCTATCGCTCTTGGAATAAACGACAGCTTGTTTTCATTGGCACTGCACTGAGGCGTTAGTACTGTTTACGTCATGTTTGTGCCGAGCTTGTTGCATTCTGTTGTGCTGCATATAAGCTTGAAATTCTATATATGTATGATAATTCATGATGACAAACGACATTATGAAACGATGCATTTGTCTACGAGATTCCAAGGATACCTGTGTTCCGTAGGCGAAGAATATACATCGAAGTGCTCTCCCCGCCCCCTCCCCCCCTCCACCCTGTCGATCTACTAATAATTTACGTTTTCGTGTGCGGGTCTTGCAATACCTTTACATCGCGTTGTACACGCTTAAATATTCAAGAGACATCTATATTCTGAAGGAATCTGAAGGAACAGAAGTCGTGCTTCGCTTCCTCCTCGAAGGTTCGTCAAACACCCATCACGCAGCACCGCATCATCACTTATGACGACGCTCGCCCTATACGACAGCAGCCTTATCGTGTTTCTGCTAAAGAACAGGCGGTTATCCAAACTCAGGTTCAGGAAATGCTTGACGATGGCGTTGTTCAACCTTCCCAAAGCCCGTGGTCTTCACCTGTAGTCCTTGTTAAGAAGAAGGACGGCACTCTCCGGTTTTGTGTCGACTATCGCAAACTGAACAGTGTGACAAAAAGGACGTCTACCCGTTGCCGCGCATTGACGACTCGCTGGATAGATTACGGCGCGCTAAGTACTTCTCATCCATTGACTTAAAGAGCGGCTATTGGCAAATTCAAGTAGACGAATGGGACCGCGAAAACACCGCCTTTGTGACTCCAGATGGCCTCTATGAATTTAAAGTGCTTCCTTTCGGTTTGTGCTCCGCCCCGGCTACGTTCCAACGGATGATGGACATCGTCCTCACCGGCCTCAAGTGGCAAAGCTGTCTTGTTTACTTGGACGACGTCGTAGTTTTCGGAAACACTTGACCAACATCTCCAGCGCCTCGAAGCCCTCCGCTCGGCAGACTTTACCCTGAAGCCCCCGAAGTGTCATTTCGGTTACGAAGAGCTCAAATTTCTGAAGAGCCCGAAAAGACTGCCGCCGTCGCACGTTTTCCCGTTCCGATCGACAAGAAAGCTGTCCAGCGCTTCCTGGGTCTCTGTGCGTATTATCGGCGCTTTATTGCGAACTTTTCCACGATTGCTGAGCCGTTGACGCGCCTCACCAGGAATACCACCTCCTTTGTCTGGACCACTGAGCAACAGACCGCTTTCTCTACGCTTCGCCAGCGCCTTCAAACACTTCCCGTTCTTGCGCACTTCGACGAAGATCCCGATACCGAGGTCCACACCGACGCCAGTAACATCGGTCTTGGCGCTGTCTTTGTTCAACACCAAGAGGGCCTTTAGAGGGTTATCGCCTATGCTAGCCGTACTCTCTGCCGCGCCGAGAGCAATTACTCCACGTCTGAAAAAGAATGCCTCGCGGTCGTGTGGGCCACCATGAAGTTTCGCCCTTATCTATACGGCCGCCCATTCAAAGTGTTCACCGATCACCACTGCCTATGCTGGCTGGCAAATTTGCGAGACCCATCTGGAGGCCTGGCACGCTGGAGCTTACGGCTCCAGAAATTTGACATTACTATTGTCTACAAGTCCGGCCGCAGACACGAAGACGCCGACACACTGTCGCGTGCACCAGTTGATCCTGCCGACGCAGCGCCCGATGACGACAGCGGCTTCCTTGGTACTCTCACCGCCTCCGACCTACTGACTCGGCAGAGGGCGGACTCGGACCTTCGCCCTCTCATTGACGCCCTTGAAGGTAGTGATACGGCTATACCTCGCCACTTCTCTCGACGTCTTGGCTCCTTCTGTTTGCGGCAAGGTCTCTTGTACAAGAAGAACTCGAGAGGCAACGATAGACCTTACCTTCTCGTCATTCCAGCCGACCTCCGATCTGACGTTCTTTTCGCCTGCCACGATGAGCCCACGTCTGGCCACTTGGGCTTTTCACGTACGCTCGCCAGAAAGCGGAACATGTACTACTGGCCTGGACTTTCTGCTGATGTCAAACGATACATTAAAAGATGCCGAGAATGCCAGCGCCGGAAAACGCCACCACTTAAGCCGGCGGGTTTTCTCAAGCCCGTTACTGCCCCTCGCGCTCCGTTCTACCAGATCGGCATGGACCTCCTCGGCCCTTTCCCTTTGTCGCAGGGCGGCAATAAGTGGATCATAGTTGCTACCGACTATTTGACTCGCTACGCCGAGACCAAGGCGATCCCTCGTGGCACAGCTTCAGAAGTCGCAGAGTTTTTCATGCACAACATCGTCCTGCGACATGGCGCTCCTTCGCACATGATTACAGACAGAGGGACGGCGTTTAAAGCGCAGCTAATCGACCACATCTTTCGGCTGAGCTGCACAACACACCGCAAAACCACGGCCTACCATCCGCAGAGCAATGGCTTGACCGAACGATTAAACAGGACCCTTGCGGACATATTGTCCATGTACGTAGATGTCCAACACAAAACTTGGGATGAGGTCCTGTCGTATGTCACCTTTGCCTACAACACCGCCCTGCAGGAAACTACGCGCTTCTCCCCGTTTCGCCTTGTGTACGGACGCGAAGTCCAGAGCCTGCTTGATGCCATGCTCCCGTGCCCAGAGGATGACCAACTCACCCCAGACACCCAACAGTTTGCCCAACGTGCTGAAGAAGCCCGTCAGCTGGCCCGCGTGCACATCGGGCAACAGCAGAGCTCGGATGCGCGCCGTTACAACCTTCGCCACCGACAGGTTGACTACAAACCCGGTGACCAAGTCTGGGTGTGGACTCCTGTTCGACGAAAAGGCTTGTGTGAGAAACTGCTCTGCCTCTATTTTGGCCCTTACAGAGTGGTACGGCGTGTGAGTGAGGTTAACTATGAAGTGGTTCCGGACGGTGTTGCGCAACCGCGACGCCGACAGCCCGACTCTGACATTGTGCACGTTGTGCGGCTTAAGCCGTACTATACACGGTAACGCAACCGTGCTGATGTTTTCGCGCGCTTCAGTTGCTACACTTTGCTTGTTTTTTTTTATTTTTTGTTTCACCCTTACGTCGACAGCGACAGCGCTCTTTTTTTTTCATAAGGGGGGAATAATGCCACCTAGTATTGCCAGGTGGCGCATACGAAGTAGGGCGACGACGACGAAGTAGGGCTCGCGCCGAGTGGAATCTGTCGATTTTGTTGCCCGAGCTTGCCTGGCTTTACCTTTCGGGCCTGCTAATAAAGCCCCCTTCGTCAGCAAGTACGCTACAATATCCTCTCAGTAAACAACGCGAGAAAGATACTCAAGAGAACAAAAATACTCTGTACTCGCTTAACGCATCAAAAGGGGCAATGCGATGAAGGTGTGTTCAGAATCCCTTGCGCCCAGACACAAGTTGTGGGGACTCGCCCCGCACCCATCCCTTTGGTCTCCTTCCCCGCGATGCATTCGCTTTCTCCACACTTTCTATATACGCCGACGACATCACCATGTGGACCAACTTTGGATCGGACGGAAAGATTCCAGTGTCATTACAACGTGCTATCGGTATCGTACAATCTTTCGTGCAGGGGAATAGCCTTGAATGTTCATCGGCTGAATCGAACTCTTAGTTGTATGGAACAAACAAGCTTCACAGACAGAACCTGACCCTCGCGAACCCATCAAGTTGCACATCGACAGCCATCCGATACCCGCGGTTGCCACGGTCAGGGTTCTTGGCATGTTGATTCAAAATAATGCAACACGGAAGCTATACAACGGCAACGCGTCACGACGCACCAGATAGGCGGGCTGGTAACGCGCACTGACAGCCGTTGCAAGGGGTTGAGAGAAGCCGTCCTGTGCAGGATCATGCATTCCTCTATGATAACTGTAATCGCATAAGCTTGCCCGTACTATCATCTGCTTCGCAAGGACGAAGCCGCACTTAATAGCAACATTAGAAAAGCATACAAGGCAGCCCCTGGCCTACCGGCATACGCGAACTCAGATCAACTGCTGCAGATGGGCATTTTTACGGTTTATAAAGTCATGGTCCCAAAGCGACTCAGGCTATGAGAGACGCATAGTGAAGGGCTCCGGAAATTTCGCGCACCTGCGCGTCCTTAACGTGCACCGATATCGCACAGTACATGGGCCTCTAGAATTTCGCCTCCATCGAAATTCGACCCACGCGGTCAGGATCGAACCCGCGCCCAGAATCGAACCCGTGCCTTTCGGATAAGCAGCCGAGTGCGATAAACATGGAGCCAACACAACGGCAGGATGGTTTGTAATGTTTGAGGTGCTAAAGCAACTCACGCTATGAGGGACACTGTGCAATGGAGGGGTCAGGGTAATTTTGGCTACCTGGGGTTGTTTAGCATGCACTGAGGTCCCACACTGCACGAGCCTCTGGCATTTTGACTCCATCGAACTGCACCGCCGCGGCCGGGATCAATCCCGCCTCTTTCGGGCCAGCAGCTGAGGACCATAACCATTCCGCCACCGCGACAGGCACACAAAACCAGCTTTTCCTGTAAAGGAACTAAAACTGTTTTCGCATTAAAAGTGCGTCTTCCGCTCCCACCCAATCAACCAACCCTAAGGAAGGTGCCGAGTCGGCACCGGACGGCAGTCCTCGCGTGGAAATATGGTCGCATTGTTAGTCTTTTCTTTATTATTGAGATCTAAACCAGGCAGATCTCTCTCGGAATGTTCTCGCTCCTCTGCGTATAAAGTAGCGTAATGTGCATGGTAAGAGTGTAGAAAAACAATTTTTCGGTATTTGACTTGCAGAGAAAAAAAATGCAGTCGGTGGATATACAAAGAATTAAATAGTTCCCGTAGTGGAGGGCCTCAGAATATTTAGGTCGCGTGTATATTTTTAAAAGTATTAAACTTGCATCCTCGGGCTCACCTCTTGACAGACCTTTTTATTCACTGATCCATTCCGGAGGGCGGAAAAGATCTTAGTAGCACGGCAACCGCGACAAGACAGGTATTTTGCCGCTATGAGAAACCCGGGAGCGCAGTGACCAACGGCGGTCCAAAGTAATTTTACATCAAAATGCTGCTCAAATTGGGCGCATCTTGGTCCTGGCGGGATGATGGACGTCTGCTTCGTAGCTCTTTACCAAACGTGTGATCGCAAGCAATGTCAGGCACGTATAATGAATTATGCTCGACTTGTTTTTAAACCGCAGCTCTTCTCCCCCGTTCGGTGCTCGTCTACTGAGCCGGAGTAACCGGGTTCGAACCGAACTGCGGCAGACGCATATCGATGGAGGCGACACACGTGTGCTGTGCGATATCAGCACACATTACAGATTCTCAGCTGGTCAAATTTATTCTGGAACCCTCCGCTTCGGCACCTCTTCTTGTAGCGAAAAGCTTGACTACGTGCGTCAGAGCCCAGCTTCGCGTCAGTCGAACTGGTGAGTTATGCGCATGCGCGAAACCGAATGACGTCACGCGCCGCGCAGGTGGTCGCTCCTCGCCGTTGCTGCAGCCGTCACCGACTCCGTCGCCGGACCTTCCGGCGCAGCCGTGCGCTACTGCGCAAGTGCGTCACCTCCTCGTTGTCGCTACAACTACGCCCTTCGTCCTTCGACCACCGTTTGACCTCTCGTTGCAGCCGCGTGTTGCCCCCGTCGCAGCCGGCAACCCTCCTCTCCGCATTCCTGCGGGCAGTTTTAACGGTGCGAATTTCCGCCTCCTCCTCCGCCTGCGTACAGGTATTGTGTGAACGACCGTCAAACCAAGCATAACTGAAGCTTTTCGCTTGTATATCCAGGCTTATCCAGAGCTAAGCCGCTGCCTAATTTTTTCCTTTCGTCTTTGACTCCCTCATTTATGCCTCTCCTTACGGCGCGGATATGGTCTACACCGAAATATGCTGATTCATTGAAACTACTCTTCCGGCACGTAGGCCTAGCAAGACGGGGAGTAGTGCGCCCGCGGATTAGTGGCTGGCAGGCAGCTACTGGCTTGTTGCGGCTTTTTCCGCCGGATGAATGGTCCGTCGCTGGATGGTAGGGTCCGCGCTTCGAGGTGGGTGGGACTCCAGTGGCAGTGGCCGCCGTCCGGGCGCGCCCGGCTAAGGCTTGTTGGGCCTGTAAGACGTGGCAGCCGAGCAGGGTCGCCTCCCAGTCCTCCCGGGTTTGGTTGGGGATGGGGGAATAGCGGGTTGGAGGGGCAGGCCCACACCATGTGATAGGTGTCAGAAGAAACCGCACTACAGTGCGGGCAGCTGCCGTTAAAGGAAGGGTCAAAATGTTTTAGTGCTGCCAGGCCCAGAAATGTATTGGTGAGAAGGCGGAGAAGGAGCCACTCATCTGCATTCTTCAGGCCTTTACATGGGCGAGGGTAAAGACGATGACTGTTTTGATAATAGGTTGTAATATCCTTGAAGGTATAAATCGGATTAGGATCGGGTTCCTGATCGGGTGGGGACGAGAAAACAGCCCGGTGAGAGCGTGCGGGAGGCTGCGTCTGCTGCCTCGTTTCCTGCCAACCCCTGATGAGCAGGGGCCCATATGAGGTAACGGTGTGCGGGGTCCGCATCCCGTATGCAATTTTGATAGATTCGATAGGCTAGAAAGGGAGTGCAGCCTGGTTCGACGTTCCGACAGGCCCCTCGCGAGTCGGTGATTATGTATTTTGAATCGGAATGTGAGGCCGCTAGAGCAATCGCGACCTCTTCTGCTTGTGTTGCACTGCGTGCTTTGAAGGTGAGGCCGTTTACTGCGTTGCTGTTGTGAACCACCGCGACCGTGTACCATCCCCCGTGGTGAGGACCGGAGGCGTCCACGTAGTATACACCTGTTCTGTTGCCATAATGTGGGGCTAGCGCTTCCGCTCGTGCCAGGCGCCGACCGTTATGGTCTTCGTGTGACATGCTGGCTGGAAGAGGCCGCACGTGGAGGGCACGTCTCCACTGTTCTGCGATGTGAAACCTTTCTTCGATGGGAGTGGAGTGTTGGATATGGAGTCGAGCAAAAAGGCGGCGACCCGACTCCGTTAGTGACAAGCGCGTGTACTGGTTTGTAAGGTGCGCTTCCCGAAGCTCCCGGAAAGTATTCACCACCACAAGGGCCCTAAGCCGGCTGTTTGAAGTAGTGACGGGGAGGTCAAGGGCACGCTTAATAATTTTGCGAAGTATGACCTCAAGCGCATCCTCCTCTTGTTTCCGTAGGTGGAGATAAGGAGTTGAATAGAGAATTCGACTGGTTACAAAGGCGGAGTCTCCCAGGCTTGTCTACATGCTATTTTTTGTCCCTCCCCTGGGCCCTGGGGGCACTCCCAAGTTATGTGGTCGAGGGTCCCTCTCGCCCCACAGTGTTGTCCCTAAGCTCTAGCAGCACGTGAAAGACCCAGCCCGGGCCCATGAATGTTTACAGTTTGGAGCTGCCTCCACGCGACAGCGTCTCTATTATTTAGGCCAACATCTGGCGGGGGTACCAGTCTACGGCTGAATTTTTAATGGTTGATAATTTTCCCGTAATTTTGCCGACCCACTTCGAATGCCCAGTGTGCGGGGGTGGTGGGGGTGGCGTAAAACACTTATTTATACTATATACAGAGGTGTTGCTTGGACCGTGCCTGAAGGGCCCGGCCCTCACAATCGCTAGGAGGGATCCCTAGTCCGGGATCCCTGTGGCCTCCGCGGCGGCCCGGGCTCTTGTCACCAGGGCTCGTTGGCCCTGGAGAGTTGAGCAGCCGAGCAGGGCAGCCTCCCAGTCCTCTCGGGTGGGGTGGGGGTGGGGTGATACGTGTCCGCGATACCATGTGATACGTGTCCGCAAGCACTTCCCCACAGTGTGGACACTCGCCCGAAAAGGCCGAATTGAAATGTTTGAGCACTGCCGGGCACAATACCGTGTTGGTGTAGAGGCGAAGCAGCCAACTCTCCTCTGCCTTCTTGAGGCCTTTACCATGTACGGGTTCCGCCAACACCGGTCCGCACAAGATGTGCTGCTGCAACTTCACAGAGAGATTCTTGATCCCGTCGAGCAACCTAGCGATGACAAGGTGATCCTCGCATTGGACTTGCGGGGTGCTTTCTACAATGTGACGCATGATATCATCCTCTCCCACCTGTCCCAAGTGAACTGTGGGTACAACACATTCCAATACATTAAGGAATTCCTCACAGATCGGCAATCATATATCCGATTCCAAGACAGTGAACATGGACCGTACAAACTTGGTATGCGAGGGACTCCACAGGGAGGAGTCCCCTCGCCTCTTCTCTTCACTCTGGCTATGATGAAGCTCCCTACCCTGCTGGGTGAGGTCCCGGGTGTGCAGCATGCCCTGTACGCGGACGACATCACCCTCTGGGCAACACACCGTTTGGTTGGAGAAATCCAGGCCAACCTAAAGCAAGTGGCGGCTATTGTGGACGATTATGCACACCGCTGCGGCCTTGAGTGCTCCCCGAGCAAATCGGAATTCGTGCACATACGTCCCAATCCAAGGTGCACAACCAAAATTGCCCTATCCCTGCTTAGTGGCCCGATACCTGAACACGATGAAATCGCAAAAGAATGCAAAAAAACCGCAAGATTGACACCACGCTGAAGAAATTCCGCAAAGTGGGGGATCAGGTGGGCCGTATGGTCCTCCGGTTATCAAACAAACGAGGGGGGTTGCGATGCAAAGACGGCCTGCGGCTCGCCAATGCATTCGTAACCAGTAGAATCCTGTATTCGGCACCGTACCTCCACCTGCGCAAATGCGATGAGAACGCTCTCGAAGTAATTCTCCGAAAAATCTATAAGAGAGCTCTCGAAATCCAAATTGCAACATCAAACCAACGTCTCCTCGGCCTGGGGATGACGAACACCTTTGGGGAGCTGCGCGAGGCTCATCTCAGCAATCAATACTTGCGGTTAAGCAAAACACTTGCGGGTAGCCGCCTACTGACCCGCCTCCACATCAATTACACAACCCAAGAGGAGAAGCGGGTATCCATGCCCGAGGCCTGGCGCTTCGCACTAAAGGTTCGCCCCCTCCCCAATAACATGACAAAAGATGCCCATGATGGCCGCCGCCTCGCGCAAGCGGAGGCCATTTCCAAGCAGTATGGTGCTCGATCAGGGGTATTTTACACGGACGCGGCCGGTCCACACCATGGGGGTTGGTACACGGCTGCCGTTATCCACCAAAACAACCCAGTTCAGGGCTTCACCTTCCGTGCCCCGAACATTACATTCGCGGAGGAAGTTGCTATCGCACTTGCAGCTGCGGATCCAGCGTCCCGAGTCACTATCACCGACTCAAGGGAAGCTTGCCGCAATTTTGAACAGGGCCAAATTCCAGATCGTGCTTTCCAAATTTTACACAGATGTGAGTACTGGGATTTCCCAACCCGGCGCACCATCATCTGGGCCCTAGCACATACGGGGATAGAGGGAAATAAGGTAGCGGACAATACCGCCCGCGCGCTTAACCATCGAGCATCGCCTCTCTCGCCGCCTGATCCGGCTACTGATTTTAATCCGTCTATTACTTTTCGGAAATATGTGATACATCGGTATCTCCTTTCCTCAAAACACACCAATTAGCCCCTCTTCCTGGATTCCTGGTCGAAGTCGTTCGAGTCGGCTTTGCCTTCCACACCGCCTGACAACCATGGCAGGCAGTAGAAGAGCGAGACCCCACCTGCCATGGGCAGAGCGCAGGAACGGACAACCGGAAGATGGCTGCCTTGGGAAGATCGTGGAAGGTGGCTAGCAGCGTTACACACCACCTTCCAGCTGTGGCAGTTGGCTTGTGAATGGCCGCGCTGGAATTTCAGTTGTAACAAGTGCAGGCGGGCTAGTTGGTGGTTGACAATGGAGTGCATATTGCAACCGCGCAAAACGACGCAGGACGAAGAGAGGAAAGCACAGGACAGGACAAGAAAGCAAATTTCACGTTAGCGACTACCGTAGTCGCCCGTCAGTTTTGTAGTTATATTCATTAGGCTTTAACGCGGAATCACTTGCACGCATTCAACCGGCTCTCCGCATATGCTAGCAGACAGATGTACGTTATATGCATAGTGTACTGTACCAAGATTGAGAACTGTTTTGAATATTCAACCAAATTCGAGTGCTCCAACAGTCTTCTTGCAACACATTCTTGAGACATAGACTGAAAAATCTGTTCTTTGTTTTAATGTGGAAGTGCAAATGAGCAGCTTAGATCCAACGGCAGACACCACAGGACGAAGTCGACGGATCAACTTCCTGGCGAACTGATGTGGTAATTTTATTGCAACATGCAGAAAGTGCGCAGCCCGACTTCATTCTTACTGTAACCAAGTATATCGAAGCGATCGCGGCCTACTGACAATCTTTTCGGCTGCAATGTTCATGAATCTTATAAAGTTATGTTATCATACAAAAGAGGCGAGCACTGAGTGTCCAAGGCAGCGGTAGTCTATAGTTTATCAAAGCGATATCATTACATGTCTCATCGGGAACGAAACGCAGATTGAGCGTTCACCATCGGCAGTGGTCACAAAACTGCCAGATGACGTCAACGTAGTATACACAGAAAAACAACATTTCTTCCGATAGTGCAGGGGATTGACCCCGAGACTTTTAGATTGCAAGGCGAGCATACAACCCGTAGGCCACAAAATCGCGTTGCTTTTTGGCGAACAAAGGCGCACGTAGAATATGCGTTGCCTGACGCCTGTATGCTAACGAATAGGTGTCCAATTACAAATGAAGTGGAAATAATAAAAATATGTATAAAGATAAAAATAGAGATAAAACAATGTTTTCAGATTCTAATCCCGTAAGCAGTGTTAATTGCACTCAGTAATTTTTGTTCCACAACTACAGCAGTCTACAAACTTATACACTTCGGATAGAAATCGAAGCACTGATGCTGTGTCCAGTTCTAAAATATCACTTATCAGCAAGATAATGCAGCAATAAGCAGCGAGGAATAATAAAACAGCCGGAGCGAAACGTTGCATTTATCTCCCTGCATTAGGAACAAAGCCGTAGAGTACGGTAGTGTGTCAGATTTCAGGAACAATACGTCTCACGTACTGACTCATCTACGGCGATTATTTATTTGGTAAGGCGAATAGGACTGGACTCTAGCGGCAAGTATATTCTTGACATTGGTGAACACACATGAAGATTTCACTGCCCGTGAACGGACAGGTGCGCTCTGAGGCTCTCCTTATCTGAACACGTGAATGGGCACAGGGTACAGCGATATACCTCTGCGATAGCATGCGTCAGCATATGCCGGTTTAAATTCCCTTTATGAGACGTTGCATAAGAGGATATGTCACACTTGAAGAGTCTTTCCCCGGTGTTAATTCGATTGTGCCGAATTAAGCTTAAAGAGAGTAGAATTGTGAAAAGGCACATATCGCATTTGAATGGTTTTTTGGCAGTGTGCGTTCGCTTATGTACACTGAGGCTGCTAGAGCTGCAGCTGTAAAAGGGCGCATGTCTGTAACAATTTATCTGTATTTCACTCTAATTGACAATGCAGTCGGTGGAAAAAGCAAAGAGATAAACCACTGCCGTAGTGGAGGGCTTCCGATCATTTTGGCCCACGTGGATATTTTTAACGTACACTGACATCGCACAGCGCACGGATTCTTTTCAGCTTAGACTCCAAGTAAACACTGCCTCCAAAGCCGGGATTAGACCAGCATCCTCGCGCCCACCACCCGAGCGCCCTATTCACTGAGCCATTTTGGATGGCGGAAGGGATCCTGGTACCACTGCAACTTCGGCAAGAAAGATATTTTGAAGCTATGACATACCCTTCAGCGCAATGATCAACGGCGGCCTAAAGTTATCTTCCATCAAAATGCTGCGCAAATAGATGTCATCTTGGTGCTGGCGGAGTGATGTACGTTTGCTTCGTAGCGCTTTACAAACCTATTAACCCTAGCTATATCAAGCACGCATAACGAATAGGTTTCGACTTGCTTTTTTAAACCACAGACATCCCCCCCCCTCCCCCTGAAAGCGCTCATCTACTCAGCCGGGGTACCCGGGTTCCAACCGCACCGCGGCGGCCTGATTTCGATACTGGCCAGGCCAGTGTGCTGTGCGATGTCAATGCGTGTAAAAGATCCCTATGTGGTCGAAATTATTCCGGAGCCCTCCACTTCGGCACCTCTTTCTTCCTTTCTTCTTTCACTCCCCACTTACCCTCCCCTTACTGTGCGGTTCCGGTGTCCATCGAAATATGCGAGACTGTTACTGCGTCATTTCCTTCCCTCGAAACCAACTAATTAGCCCCTGCTCATGGATTCCTCGTCGTAGTCGTCTGTGTCGGCGATGGCATACAACACCACCTGACATCCATGTATGATAGTAAAAGACGAAACGCCCCCTGCCACGGTGGGAGCGGAGGCACGGGCCACCCGTAGGTGGCTGTCACGGGAAGATCCCGGAGGGTGGCTAGCAGCGGAAGACGCCACCCTCCAGCTGTGGCAGGTGGAGTGCGGAGAGCTGCGTTGAAATTTCGCATTACCGACTATCGTAGCCGCCGGTCAATTTTTGTGGTTTTATTCATTTAGCTTTGACCGGCAATCTACTGGCCCCCCGCATCAGCTGGTGCAATGAAGCACATGTATGGTGTAATGAAGCAAGCCTGCTAACTCTGCTTCATATCCAACCAAGTTCGAGTAGTCGGACGATTTTCGTTAACGCAATCTTGAGACGTGGAGTGAAATTACATTTTTCAATGACGAAGTGCAAATGAGCAGCTTAGATACAACGGAAGACACCACAGAACGCAGGCAATACAATAGCCTCCTGAAGAACTGCCGTAGTAATTTTATTGCAACATACAGAAAGTCTGAAGGGCGACTTTTTCAGTGTCACTGCAAGCAAACATTCGGAAATGAGCTCTGCGTAGCGAAATTGATTTCGAAAGTTGTCATGAATGTTTTATACCAAGTGACGCTCTATTATAAAAAGAAGCATGCCCTGAGCGGCCAAGCCGGCTATAGTCTACAGTTTATCATTGAGGAAGCAATATGTGCCTCATCGTGAACAAAACGCCGGGTCAGCGTTCACCAGCTGCAGTGGTCGCCAGACTGCCAGATGACGTCACCATGGTAAACAGAAAAATAACATTTCTTCCGAAAATACAAGGGATTCAACTAAGTACTTTCAGATCGCGAGGCGAGGATAAAACCACAAGCCATAAAACAGCGTTGCTACTTGGCTTACAAAGGCGACGTAAGATGTGCGTTGCCTTACGTGTTTATGCTAATGAGTGGGCAAGTCATCACAAAGGAAGAAAAACTCATCTCAACACAAATGTAATTAAAGAGATTAAAATACATAACCGATGCTTTCGAATTCATAGCAGAAAAGTAGGCTTATTTGCGGTCGCAATTTTTGCGACATAAATCCGTCAGTATACATTTTTGACTTTCAAGCAAATATCGAAGCAGTAATGCTGTGTCCAGTTCTAAAATGTCACATATCAGCAAGACAATGCAGTAGCGCGCAACGCTGAAGAAAGAATAAAACCTGCGAAATCGTGCGTTTATCTCCCTGCATTAGTCACCAAGTAATTAATACTGGATGTCCGTCAGATTTTAAGAATATTACGTCTTGCATACAGCTAATCCTGGACGCTTAAATATGTGGTAAGGCACATGGAATTGTACACCAGTTGCAGGAGCATATTTCTGGTATCGGCACGTCCATCTGATGATTTCACTGCATGTGTCCGGACAGGTGCTCTCTGAGGCTCTCCTTATCTACACACGTGATTGAGCACCGGGTACAGCGATAGCCCTCTGCGGTAATGTGCTTCAGCATATGACGCTTTAAAGCCCATCGCACTGACGCTGCATAAGCGCATATATCACACTTGAAGGGCCTTTCCCCAGTGTGAATTTGCTTGTGCCGATTTAATTTTGAAGACTCTGCACATGTGATAGGGCACAAATCGCACTTGTACGGTTTTGCACCGGTGTGCTTACGCTTATGTATAGAGAGGTTGCCGGAGCTTGCAGCTGCAAAAGAGCACGTGTCGCATTTGAAGGGTTTCTCGCCAGTATGCTTTCGCTTGTGGATGGCGAGAGTGTAAGACTGTGCAGCTGAAAAAGCGCACAGGTCGCACTTGTACGGTTTCTCGCCAGTGTGCGTACGCTTGTGTCGAGAGAGGCTACTAGAGGTTGCAGCTGCAAAAGAGCACATGTCGCAATTGAAGGGTCTCTCGCCAGTATGCTTTCGCTTGTGGATGGCGAGAGTGGAAGAATCCGCAGCTGAAGAAGCGCGCAGGTCGCACTTGTAGGGTTTCTCGCCAGTGTGCGTACGCTTGTGTCGAGAGAGGTTACTAGAGGTTGCAGCTGCAAAAGAGCACATGTCGCAATTGAAGGGTTTATCGCCAGTATGCTTCCGCTTGTGCGCGGCGAGATTGAAAGATTGCGCAGCTGAAAAAGCGCACAGGTCACACTTGTACGGTTTTTTGCCAGTGTGCGTACGCTTGTGTCGAGAGAGGCTGCTAGAGCTTGCAGCTGCATAAGAGCACATGTCGCACTTTAACGGTTTCTCACCAGTGTGCATAGCATCGTGTGTATTGACGCATCGAAACCCTGCAGCTGCAAAAGTACCCGTGTTCCGATTGAACAGGTTTTCGCCAGTGTGCATGGTATTGTGTGGACTGACACATCCAGACTCTGTAGGTGTAAATGTACACGTGTCGCGATTGAACACGCTTTAGCCAGTTTGCGTACTAAAACGTGGAGTGACATTTCTCCAGTCTGCAGCTGTAGAAGGACACATGTCGCGACTGAAGCTGCTCTCACCAGTCTGCCTACTGTAATGTGGAGTGACATTTCTCGAGTCTTCAACTCTGGAAGGACACGCGTCGCTATTGAAGCTGCTCTCGCCACTCTGCGTACTATAATGTGGAGTGACATTTATCGGGTCTGCAGCTCTGTAAGGACACGTGTCGCTATTGAAGCTTCTCGTACCACTGTACGTAGTATAATGTGGAGCGACATTTCTCGGGTCTCCAGCACTGTAGGGACACGTGTCGTTATTGAAGCTGCTCGCGCCACTCTGCGTACTATAATGTGGAGTGTCATTTCTCGAGTCTCCAGCTCTAGAAGGACACGTGTCGCTATTGAAGCTACTCTCTCCACTCTGCGTACTATTATGTGTAGTGACATTTCTCGCGTCTGCAGCTCCCGAAGGACACATGCCGTGGTTGAAGCTGCTTTCGCCAGTCTGCGTACTATATTGTGTAGTGACATTTCTCGAGTCTGCAGCTGTAGAAGGACACATGCCGTGATTGAATCTGCTCTCCACACTCTGCCTACTGTAATGTGGAATGACATTTCTCGGGTCTGCAGCTCTAGAAGGACACGTGTCGCGATTGAGTCTGCTCTCGCCACTCTGCGTACTATAATGTTCAGTGACATTTCTCGGGTCTCCAGCTCTGTAAGGACACGTGTCGCTTTTGAAGCTGCTCGCGCCAATGTGCGTACTATAATGTGGAGTGACATTTCTCGGGTCTGCCGCCATAGAAGGACAATTGTCGCTATAGAAGCTGCCCTCGCCACTGTGCGTACTATAATATGGAGCGACATTTCTCGGGTCTACAGCTCCAGGAGGACACGTGTCGCAATTGAAGCTGCTTTTGCCAGTGTGCGTACTATATTGTGTAGTGACATTTCTCGAGTCTGCAGCTGTAGAAGGACACATGCGGCGATTGAAGCTGTTTTCGCCGCTCTGCGTACTATAATGTGGAGTGACAATTCTCGTGTCTGCAGCTGTAGAGAGACACGTGTTGCCATTGAAGCTGTACTCGCCACTGTGCGTATGCATGTGCCGAGTTAGCGTTGTAGAGTCTTCAGTTGCAAAAAGGCACTTAGGAATCTGATGCGGTCGTCCTCCTGTGTGGCACCGCACATCTCCGTTACCATCGCACTTCGCTAACTCCGCTGGGTCGTCGGAGCTTTTAAATAGCTGTCCTCCTCTCTCAAGGTGCATGCGTCTCGTAACATCTGCAAGGCTCGCTGAACCATAGGTGAAGGAGGGGCAGCTGAACTCATCTCCTTTCAATGCAGGGGTTTCCTGTCCGACCGAATTCTGCTCCATGAGTGAATGTGGCACTAGGGGTCTGTTCTGGTAGTGTTCACTGCCCACCCGGCATGGTCGTTGTCCGCCAATGAGCCCCGTACACAACCTTCTTTGTGGTAGTCAGGAAAGCACACTGCTTCTGCGAAAAAAGTTAATAGAATGTGTGCTGTTAGCAAAATTTTATTTTATTTTCGACTTACTCACTCCGCAATATTTTATTTCATTGGTTCAAACATGCTAGTTGCTTTATGGAAAGAGCAATAATTCTAGATAATATTGATGTTAAAATAACACACAGGACGCGGACATTTTAAGGAAACACGCTACATCAACCACATATCAAGCAATAAGGAGTGAATTCAAGGAAGCTTTGAATATAGTGCCCGTAGTGTATCTACCGTTGTATGTGGATCTACGGGGTTTATTGGTCCTTGTTAAGGCAGCTCAAGCATGCCAGATTTTTTGTTTGCGTCGAAGAATAATTTTCGCGAAGGTTGGTGCTCAGATAACACAGAGGAGGCGAGGATTTTTAGCAAACGCACGAAGTCTACATCTCAGACAAGTGAATTGAACTGTTTTCCCTGTGTTGCTTTGACAGGGCCGAATATAAAGGCTGCAAGAGCGGCTGGTTGAGCGGGGCCCCCTCTACAGTACGTGGCAGCAGACAGCAGAGCACAAATATAAGTACTGTGATACAAAACACAGAGATCAAAACAAGCCAGTCAGCCCTAAAGTCCTAGGCAGCAAACGAAGATGCAGGAAAAAACTGGGAACATATGTGCGCAAAAAACAAAGGGAAGAAGAAAAAAAACAGTTTCAATACAGTTAGAGGAGTGCGATCGGTTTAAACGTGAGTAGCGTGAAATTTCAGCAATATTCACATCAACTGTTTATTCGGAACTGTGTTCCTTGTTTTATATTTTCCTTGTGATATTCTTCTGTATTTATTAACACTACAATAGATTTTGAAATTTACTGTTTGTACCTTTGTTCTTTTAATTTTTTTTTGTGTGCTTAGTTTTGGTTTCAATCTGTTTTTGCAGAGATTTATTTATACTTTTTACTAATATAAAATTTTTATGTACAGTGTGTATGCCTCTGCATCCGCCACTCCCCTGTAATGTACTTTGCAACCCTGAGGGTATAATAAATAAATAAATACATAAATAATCAGCGTTCAGTGTGTTCAAAAATACGTGACAATATGTTTTATTATTTGTTTTTAATAATTCTAGTGAGCGGCGCAGGTGGCTTGTATTAATGCGAAGGCATTTTTTATGTCATGAGTGGTGCGTACACCACCTCTCGGCAGAGCATGACATCAAAGCGCGTCCGCGCGAACATTCAGTAATCAATTATAAGGGTAATTAATAGAATTGTTTAATTGAATAAATTTGTATATAGCAAGAATAATTAAGTTCCCAAGATTAATTATCAATTGGATAACTAATTGATTAAAGTCATTTACTAGTTCAATTAGTTAATCATTACAAAAATTGTTCGGTAAGTTAAT
The DNA here is from genome assembly GCF_055824585.1 of Amblyomma mixtum. Classification (NCBI taxonomy): domain Eukaryota; kingdom Metazoa; phylum Arthropoda; class Arachnida; order Ixodida; family Ixodidae; genus Amblyomma; species Amblyomma mixtum. The sequence continues at coordinate 400,464,594 of NC_143014.1, forward strand.
TAAGTCGATGTATTAATATTTCGAGAATTTATTATTGCTTTCTTGGGTCTATGGGGGTTTAACGTCCCAATGTGACTAAGGCTTTGAGAGGCGCCGTAGTGAATGGCTCCGGAAATTTTGACTACCTGGGGTTCCTTAAAGGTGCACTGACATCGCACAGAACACGGGTCTCTAGAATTTCGCCTCCATCGAAATCCGATCGCCACTGTCGGGATCGAACCCGCCTCTATCGGATCAGCAGCATTGCGCCATAACCACTGGGTCGCCGCGGCGACTACAGGCACGGAATTAATTAAACAATGAATTCAGTTACATCCAATTAAATCGCCCTTACCATTTGTGAATTGCATTAGAAATAATTGAACTAATTAATCATTTAATTTGTTCAACTATTGAATTACTTCACACATCCATCGGTAATAAATGAAACTGAACAATTAATTACTGAATAATCAGTACTTTGGCGTGCTTAGTACACGCTCTGCCAACGAGTCCCACGCCTTCAGATGTGGTTGAGCCGATTGGCAGCAGTAAGAGAAATGCTTTCCCATAACTGCAGCTAAGAAATTTTAGAAGCAACTCTGGAATTTTTTCCATCCAGGCCAGTTCTGGGAGCGTCAAGCAGTCGGAGGTGTTAAAGGCCAGATATTCTGACTACGCATATTATGCTGATAGAAGCGCTTGGCTGTGAGGGCGAAGAGTGTGGGTACATATTTCATGTAAAACTTTATTCTGAAGCAGATATATCTCTCCACTAAAGTGGACGAGGACTGATGGTGCCTGCAAACGGGACTGAGTCTCCTTGAGCCCTTCGATTTGCATTGTTTCCCATCGAAAGTGAACGTCTATTTTTCTCGCCTGCGTCAAAAAGCGACGGCAGTGCGACAATGGCCCTTTACGAAACGTTGTGTATGGATAGGGTTGCAGCCTAAAGATACCTCCAAACGACTTCCTGGTCGGTTGTATTCGGTAAATATAAAATAGCGACTGTCGTTCCTTGGCCGGATCCCACCTTGTCATTGCTGACAACGAGGGACAAGTTTAGGTAGGCGAAGCGGTACCATCCTGACTTCAGCCTAAGTCCGAAAAATATGTCTGCGTCTATCACTTGCTTCAGCCTCCTCAGGTGTTCCTCGAAACTCCTCGCGAAGAGCATAGCGTCGTCAAAATAAAGAACAGAGCTTGGCCACCACAGGTCTGCAGACTTCTTGCCCGTGAACCGCAGAAAAAATGCACTTGCGGTCCAAAGTCCAAATTACATTCTCTTGGACTCAAATACGCAGTACGGCATGATATTGAAAACCACCGACGACCAAAACTTCGAGCTGCAGTCAAATCCGGGTGCCGTGGAAAGATGGAAGTGGTGCAAATCGTAGTTATGTTGTTGAGGCTTCTGTCATTAATGTAGTACCAAGAAGTGCAATATTTCTTCTCGAGAACAAAACTTGACCCCAATGGGCCCTTAGACCGCTTGATGACGCCATGCCACATCATTTTTTCGACCTCATATCTGATAGCATCACGCTATCGTGCTGTCATTTGCAAAGGGGATTTAGAGGAAGGTCGCTCGCGTACCCGTCAGTTATGACGAGACGTTTGGCGACTCCGTGGTGTCTGCTGGGTCTTTACTCGTGAATTAAGGTACCGTCTATGCGCCGTAGGAGTTCTCTCAATTCATAAGAATGTTCTAGAATGCTTGAGCTATTGAAGTCGTTGAATAAAGCTCTAGAAGAGTGAATCCTTAGCTTTCCTCAGCACTATCCTCTAACAGCGCAATTATCGTGCTCTAGCTCAGCTTTGGAGATTCACTGCAAAATTTTAAGCCAGAACCTCATCTTAGCAATTTCCGAGACACACTTCGCCTCTTGCAATGCCAGTCCTCGGTCGAGGAGTAACTGTTTGTTTCACTTTACGATGCATTCATTCCAATTCTCTTTAACCTAAGGAGCCACGGGAATTACGACGGTTGACCAGGGTGAGAAGATACCTTATTCGACGGAGGCAAAATTCTAGAGCCCCGTGTGCTGTGCGCTGTCAGTGCACGTTAAAGAACCCCAGAAGGTCGAAATTGCCGGGGTCCTTCACTAGGGCATCCCTCATAGCCCGAGTCGCTTTGGGACGTTAGTTAGTTATATGAGGTTTTATGGCGCATAAGCAACTATGGCTATCATGCGCCAAACACAATGTTAGATGTTATGTCAAGTATACAGAGGTTACATTATAATGGATTTAAAACATTGGCTTTCTTTAGAAACTTACAAACAAGTGAAAACTCGACAAGTGTTTGCTCGCCTAAAAGCAATGCGGGATGAAATCGAATGTGTTCATTGTAAAATACCGTAAAAATTTTTGTTCTAAGTTCTTCGAGATGCGAACAAGAAATTAAAATGTGATTTACCGTGAGCTCCTCACCACACATTTCACACACAGGTTTGTCTTTTTTTGTTAATAAGAAGTTATGGGTGATGTGTGTGTGACCTATGCGTAAACGACATAAAATTACTTCGATAAAACGCTCTTTATGGCGGCACGATTTCCATTCTTTTAAAATGGGCTTTATGGTATGCAGCTTGTTGTGTCCTTCATTTTCCCAAGAAGCTTGCCACTTGGCTCTTAGTCTGCTATGCACTAACTTCGTGTGATCCCTAGGAGGCAAATTAACATGTTTTATTTCCATGGTTATGGTTTCTGCAGCACACATGTCGGCTCTCTCATTGTCCCTAATGCCAACGTGACTGGGAAGCCAGCAGAATTTTATAACATGTTTTTGTGTTGCGACCTTTACTATATTGTGTATGATGCTTCCAATCAGTGGCTCCGTTGCATTTTTGGAGTTTAATGCTGTAAGGACGCTCAGTGAATCTGTATAAATGATGCTATTTTTGATGTTTTCATTTGTTATTTTCTGTACCGCAACACTAATAGCCCAACACTCCGCGGTGAAAAGTGTAGCACATGAGGGATGTCGTACTGCATGTTCATTTTTTCCTTGTATTACTGCGCTTCCTACATGAGCATGAGTTTTTGACCCGTCAGTATAAAATGCAGAGTAATTTCTGTATTTTTCTTGTAGTGCTAGATATTCTTGTATTATATGGTCATGTGGTGTACAGGTTTTCCTGAGGCGTGTTAGTGTGACGTCACACACTGTGGGGAGAGTGTACCACGGTGGTAACGCTTCGTGTCTTGGGGCAATATTTCTAATTTCATTTAGTATGTTCAGGGCTTGGCATTTTTCTTCGAAGCGCAAGAGCAACGGCTTAACTTCGTGAGGCTTGTTGTTGAAGAGTATTCGGGATGGGCATTTCGTGACAATTGGATAACAGAGATGTTTGGGCTGAGAAAGGATTTTGAGGATGTATGTACAAGTTAGTTCAGTTCTTCGATCTTCTAACGAAGGTTCATTAGTTTCCACATTCAGACTTGCTATTGGGGAAGTTCTGTAAGCACCAGAAGACAACCTTAAACCAAGATTGTGGACAGGATCGAGTCGTTTTATGTAGGACTGTCTTGCTGAGCCATATAGCCATATACTATGGACCCATAGTCTAACTTAGAGCGAACCAGAGAACGATATATATGTAGGGGAGGAGGAATAACCGCAAACTTGACAGGACTGAAGATCGAGAAGAGGACAGGACGAGCGGTAACTAGCAACTGAAGTTTATTGAAAAAAAATAACCGAGGAATAACCGCCTGTTTGCGGTTATTCCTCCTCCCCAACATGTCTGACCAACTGGCCCAAAGCTTCCCCTTGTTGGATATATATGTAACAGGGGAGCCCTATCACACCCCCAGCGTATTCTTGATAGTATTTTCAGCACATTGAGGGCCTGGGAAGCTTTTTTCTTTAAGCTGTTTATATGTGGCAAGAAAGTGAGCTTTTTATCGAAAGTTATCCCTAGAAATTTATGCTCTTGTTTGACAGGTAATTGGGTTTGGTTTAGATATAGTGTGGGGTCGGCCTGTAGGCCTCGTCTCAAAGAGAACAGAACCGCTACTGTTTTCTGAGGGAAAATCTAAATCCGTTTCTATCTGCCCAGGTAGCCAGTTTATTTATTGTTATTTGTATCTGTCGCTCACAGGTAGGTATGTTGGATGACGTGCATGCTATTTGGAGGTTGTTTACGTAAACTGAGTACATTATGGATTTTGGGATTACTTTTCCTATGGAGTTCATTTTGATGATGAATAAGGTTGTGCTGAGGATGCACCCCTGGGGTACGCCAGTTTCTTGAATAAAAGTGTTGGAGAAGGTTGCACCTATGCGGACTCTGAATGTACGGTTGCTTAGGAAGTCGCTCAAACAGCCCAGCATCCTGCCGCGGATACCTAGGTCCGCTAGGTCACGGAGGATACCGAACCTCCACGTGGTATCGTAAGCCTTCTCCATGTCGAAGAAGACCCCGGTACAGTGTTGGTTGTGGATGAACGCTTCCCGAACTGTGTTCTCAAAGCGAACGAGGTGATCGGTTGTGGAACATGTCTTTTTAAAACCGCACTGGTGTATATCTAAAAGTCGCTGGGACTGAAGTATGAAGGTTAGTCTGATGTTTAGTATGCTTTTGAATGATTTTGCTATACAGCTAGTGAGTGCTATTGGCCTGTAGCTCGTGGGACTAGTTAGTGGTTTGCCAGGTTTTAGGAAGGGTACTATGATTGCTTCTTTCCATACTTGGGGGATTTCTCCACTCATCCATATTTTATTGAGAAATTTTAGGAGAGCCTCTATGGCAGTCTCAGAGAGGTGAGCAAGCATGGCATAATGTATATTGTCTGGGCCTGGTGCTGTCATTTTACCGGATGTTAGTACTGTGTTTAGTTCCTTCATTGTAATAAGCTGATTGTAGTCTTCGTGTATGCATATTCCAAAGGGAAGTTTGTTTTTCTACTATTGTTTTTTGCTTTTGAAATGTTTGTGTGTATTTGGATGAGCTTGAAACTGTAGAAAAATGCTCACCCAATATGTTGGCCTCTTCTTCTAATGTTGTTTGAGTACCGTGTGTTGTTAGCATTGGAAATGTGAATGGGGCAAAATTTCCAGTGAATTTCCGCACCTGCTCCCACATTTTCTTTGATGATATTGAGCTGTTTATGGAGGATATGTACTGTTGCCATGATTCCCTTTCTGCGTTGCGTCTAATGTATTGTGCTTTGGCTCTAGCCCTTTTGAAGGTGAGCAAGTTCCCTGCAGTGGGATATCTGCGAATGATGCCCCAAGCCTTGTTTTGCTGCTTTTTAGCCAAAGAGCATTCATTTGACCGCCAAACTTTATGTGTTTTTCGTGCAATTTCAGACGTTTGTGGGATGGCTTCTATTGTTGCAGATATTAAGCATGTGACAAATTCTTCATTTATTTCTTCTATAGTAAGGGTTTCGGCATATTCTTTTTCTAGTGTGGCCTTCGTTCTGAAAAGTGCCCAATCGGCGAGGTGACTTTTCCATCGCCGTGGCTTCGTAGGGAGGATGAACGTAGCTGATGTTAGTTTTAAAACCGTAGGTAAGTGGTCACTTCCCCGGGGGTCATCCAAAACATCCCAAATAAAATCATTAAAAACAGATGGTGATGCAAATGCTAAATCGAGGCAGGTCATTTATCGAGAGCTGGGGCAGCAGTACGTGGCTTTTCCCGTATTCATTAAACATATGTTATTCGAAAGAATAAAATCCTCAATGAGCTGACCCCTGGAATCAGTATGCTCACTTCCCCAGAATGAGGAGTGTGCGTTAAAATCCCCTATTATTACATATGGCTCTGGCAACTGTTCCAGAAGTTCTTCTAGGTCATGCATGGCTATTGTGTTGTGTGGTGGTATGTACACAGAGCATATTGTTATTGCTTTATGGCTAATGATGTTTACTGCGACCGCTTCTAAGTTCGTCTTTAATGATACCTCTCTTGCAGGGACATCGCTTTGCGTAATGATAGCGACGCCTCCTGAGGGTCGGCTAGCTTGTACTCGGTCTTTCCGGAAAATATTATATTTTTTTAAGACGTTTGTGTGCTGTGGCCCAAGTTTCGTTTCTTGCAGGCACACAGCTGTAGGTGCCATTGTTTTGAACATATCGGTTATGTCTGTGTAGTTTCTGTGTAGACCTCTACAGTTCCATTGTATTAGATACGCCATTGTGATAAGTTGGGGATTGGGGAAAGTTACTTATTCTCAGGAGCAGTGATTCGTGGTTTCCCTTTTTTCTCTAGGGAGTGTCGCCGCCGCTGCAGCGGTGGCGAACCAGGAGTTGTATAAATCGCCACTTTCGTGGCGCCGGATTTCCGCGGAGGATCCGCGGATGCGTGTGTTTTAGATGTCAGCGGACTTTCGCTGACATCCATCTCCTCCACGGTGGACGTGGAGGATGCTTCTTGTTTGCGATGGCCCGTGGCCTTCGCATTCGTCTTTTTTGTCGGCACCACTGAACCATGCTCTGCTCCAGGGGCAGAGTCTCTTGGGCCAGCAGTTGCCTTCTTAGAGGGGTGGGGCGACAGGTCCAGTTCAGCAGAGCTGTTCAGGGTGTCTGTCACCGAGGATGCCGCTGCTGAAAGTGGGGTCTGAGGGCCTCCGGCAAGGATCGCGTGGTCTTCCCGCGAAATTTTCAGCCCTGTGGACTGTGTCACCGACTTCTGTGGTGGGGACTTGGTTGTCGACCCCAGGTCCTTCGGATCGACCTGTGTGCCGACAGAAACTGAAGGCGGCGACGGTCCCCGCGTCACCGCTTCAGAGTATGTCCCTTTCTGTTGGAAAGAGACGCGTTTTTTTGCTTCAAGGTAGGACAGGTTTTCTGTGGTCTTCAAAGTTATGATTTGTTTTTCTGTTTTCCAGACTGGGCACGACCTGGAGTACGCGCCATGTGCGCCATTGCAGTTGATGCATTTTGGTGTGCGTTCGCATCTTTCTTCTGTATGTGCGTCTTCTGCGCATGTGACACAAGTTGGTTTACCGCGACAAGCCAACATGCTGTGTCCAAAGCGCTGGCACTTGAAACATCGTCTCGGGTTCGGTATGTATGGGCGGACTTTACAATGAAGGTATGCGGCGTGGATGGAGTCAGGCAGAGTTGTGGTATTGAAGGTTAAGACAATGTGTTTTGTCTTGATTTCAACATTGTTTCTCCTGATGGGTATTCGTCTGGCTGCTATAACTCCTTGTTCAGATAGTTCTTCTTCCATTTCTGCATCGGTACTCTGTAGAAGTTCATATTCAGATATGACGCCCTTTGAGTGGTTCAGGGTGCGGTGCGGGGTTACCTGAACACTTGTTTCTCCAAGATTCTGTAACGACATCAGTTTGGTGCTCTGTTCTTTTGTGTTAATTTCTACAAGGAGATCTCCGGTTCGCTGCTTTATTGCTTTGTAGTCTTTGCCTACACACCTTTTTAGGGTGTTGGCGATCACAAATGCAGACAAGTTTGCTACAGGTTCATCTGTATTTGTGTGAACCACGAAAAACTTTGGAAACGTTTCTGGTTTCTGTGGCATCAATTTTTTCGAATGGGTGCGACCCCTTTTTGGGTGCCGATCAGATTTTTTTGCAAATTTTTCCATACGGCATGTACTGGCTAAGGGTTCCTCATACTTTGTCGCCTCTGATTCACCCTTATACACAGAGGAAGGTTCCGGGACTCCCCGCCTGGTAGACAGACGAGGAGCCCATCGGCCGAGGATTGACCACTTCGTCGACCGCCACCGTTCAGGGTTTCTTCCCTCTACCTTTCAACCTATCGCCACGGTACGGATGATAGCTTCGGTATGGGGGCTAAGGGTCCGTGGTGGCGCCAAGCACCAACACCTCGTTACACAATGTGCCCTTGCGGGGTTTTGGGACGTTAGACCTCAATATACCATAAAGCAACATGGAGCACACTTGAGCAATGTTATTTGAAGGATCGCGTGAGAACACACATGAGAACACAGCTGAGAACACACACAATGAAGGCGTTGACTTTATCATGTTCACTGCAGGAAGACTATGAATATGATAAGGTCCTGAGAACACAGCCGCAGGACTACGAAAGTCTGAGGCCAAGTAACTACGTGCGTTCAGCAGCACTCGAGCAAAACATGATTCTTGAAGGGCAACTGCTTGAGTTTTAGCAATCGACGAACTTTGAAGGGTCGAATGCGTAAAACTTGCAGTTAATGCATGCTAAATTCTTTAGGGCTAGCATTTGCAATGGTGACGCAAACGCTGATTAAAATCTCGGTGGCATTCCAGTTTCTCCGCAGCACACAGCGCCAAGTGGGAGGGCTCATGATGACGTCATTGAAGGTACCCGTAAATTTGAAAGCGTAAGCGCTTGCTTTCAAGGAAAAAAGCCAATGCCACAAAAGGCAAAGCACACCGAGAGTTGTTTGCTAGATTAAAACGAAGGACGGCAGAGGCAATCTGAAATCTTCCCTTCCGTGACACCGAACTTGCCCGCACTTCTCCTGCGCTATGAGAAGCCTAAAATTCAATCGTTGATGGCGTCATTGTTTTAAATACAAGCGCATAAGCAATTGGCATGCTTTACCTACAGCCTATATAGATTTGAATCTTTGAATATCGGGCAACTCTCGAAATGTGGTGCAGTCGCCCTTTAATGCGAATGAGGATCCTTCCTGAAGTGTGTATTCGGGGCCCGTCGTGGATGAACATGACTTTAATCATGATGGCTGCAGAGAGCCCACCGATGGCAGTGTCGCCTCTCTTGACTACCAGGTCGGTAACCTCGCGGCCATGAAATTCCATTCCAGTGTCAATTATTGCCTCCGAAATGCACGCTGGCCTCTGAGTAGGGTCAATGCTGCGTCGCGGATCGAAATATGGCTCGGGCATGTCGTCGTAGTTTTTCTGGTTAGCGTCACTTGAGACTTGCCCCGCGTCACTTTCATGCACGCTAAACTTCATGTGCGGAGTCGTCGCAGTGGAATGAGGCGTAGTCAAGCGTTTTGCTCGGTGAAGAATCTTGGAAACTCAACCCTCGGGAGCAGCAAATCACGCAAGCCTGGATCTTTGTCCGCCGTGAATGCTGTAGCATCTACTCTCGCGACGCATTTGAACAAGCGAACTCGAACGCGATGACTGCCGCAAGACGTCGCAGGCGCGGTTTGGAGCTGAAGTGTTGCATTTGCAGAGCCGCAGGACCAGTCTAGACAAATGTGATCTTTACAGTACTTAAGAGTCTACCGGAGAAGATAGCAAACAGCCCATTTTAGGATAGCCGAGAACACAAACGACCACTGCTCTCAGCCGCGCTAAATACAAAGCTGGCAAGTGAACTATCGAGGCAGGGTCCAAATGCTAGAGCTACTACCTCGCAGAATGTTGATGCAGTAGCACGTAACTGCGATAATTCGGGAAAAAAGCCGCCGCGGTGCATCAGTGGCTATGCGCTCGGCTGCTGACCGGAAAGACGCAGGATCTACCCCGGCCGCAGCTGTCGAATTTCGATGGAGATTAAGTTCTGCAGGCCGGTGTATTGTGCAATATCAGACCACGTTAAAGAACATCAGGTGGCGGAAATTTCCACAGCCCTTTCGATATAAATGTGATCGCGCTACGTGTCATACAGATATAAAGCCCAGTACCAAGGCTAGGAACCAACAAACGATGCGAAAATTCACGGTCATATAATGGATGGATAAATAATTGCACAACTTCTGTTGACTTCGCGATCTAGAATTCTACCAGCAACTACTAAAAATGCACGCCGACTTTTCATCGTTCGAAATGGTTCGTAGCGACAGCTGACGTAGCAGTTCTTTTTGTGAAAGAATGCTTATTTCAGAAACTTTCCACTTCTAGTACCGCAGAGAACTTCTAAAAAATATTCTGTGCAGAAAATGCGATATTTGAAGAAGGCTCCCTGGATACAGCTAGAAGGCGTGCAGGTAATGAGGCAGGTACAAAAGCGTGAGGCTTTCCATGACACCCGCACGAAAGCACCAACCGAGCGATGTGCAAGAGGATAGATGTACTCACGTAGGGTCTCCCGTGAGTTGCGTAGTCAGCGTCCCGGTACTACTTAGTGGTTCAAAGTAGAGTGAGCGCTGCAGATCGAGGTAGAATAGCTTGGGTTGGCTGCTTTTGGGGCGTCTAGAAAAGTTGCGAGAAAGAAAAAGGTCGCCTTTTGACTGTTGTGCTACATTGACTGCCGGGCCATGCCAAGGGCACGGAACAAGAAGCAACACTGCGGGGCGCGTGTTATGCCACACCCCGTTTAGCAGACGTAAACTGGGCAGGAACAGCTGGTGCTCTTTCATAAAGCTGAGTGAAAACGACGGGAAGATGAACAGATAGACGGAAGAAAAACAGAGTTCAACTAAACCACTGATTTGATAACAGCCGAATTGATATTGGCGCTGAAAACATAGCTACAACGCTACCCGGACACAAAAGACAAGAGGCACACAATCCACAAAATACTCACACTGGGTCTCCCTAGATGTGGGTCTTCGGCGTTGAAGACCTGCTTGGTCAATCAGTGCGAAATGGACGCTATATAGCTGCTACAACCGCATCACAAAAGCCGAGAGTGTAGCAGCTATAGACACCGTCACATTTGTTTAAAAGTCCGCTGGTTCTCTGCTGCGCCCTGTACTGCTTGTCTGAGCGCCACGCCCCCGCTCGCTCACGTTTTTAATGTTGCGCCATCAAGTGGCAACCACGAGCAACGAGGCTGCACAAGGTGATGGCTTTTCTCCCCCTTTTTTTAAATTCAATACTGCCCATCGCCTTTCGGTACCCATGGCAGAAGCCGGTATATGACGTGTGCAAATGCATGGTCTATAGCAGATAGCAAAAAGAAGAAAGGAAATCGGCATACAGTTCAATATCTGTGAAAGAAACCAGCCCACAAACAAAAATAAAAACGCCGCATTTACATGCAGGCCACAACGCATTAAAATCGTGCTCTCGAAGAATGAAACCCAGTAAATAAAAGTTAATGACTTGATCTGACAGCAGATAAAAAGGCTTCGGTGATGACAGGGTGACCACACCATGAGTAACCAATTCTAATAGACAATCGTACTTTTAAAGGCCGACATCTTGTGTGCATTGATCGTGCACTGAGAGATTGCACTTGTTTTCTCATGTTTCTTCCCACTCTTCCGTGTTCTATTATGCTTCATATAAGCCTGAAATTAGTTTTTTTATGAAATAATTGATGATGGCGAATAGCATTCTCAAACGGTACATTTATCGACGAGATTCTTTCGGGCTACTAGCCGAGCACCATCATAAACTTTGTCCCAACGCGAGACCCCCCCTCCCTACACACACACACACACACACACACACACACCTACAACACCCACCGCCACCCCCGCGCTCAAACGTACACACATGCACACACGCGCGCGCACGCACACGCCCCCACGCACACGTCACCTCACACACACACCCCTAACAGCCCCCCACACACGCTCTCACACACGCACGCTGGCACGCACGCACACGCGCACACACACACACACACACACACACGCACGGGCGCTCACTTATCACACGCACACACGCTCACACAGGCACGCACGCCCGCACCGCTAGCTTTTCTTGTCATGGGACTAGTAGTGCTTTCGCTTTAAAGTGGGTGTCCTGCTCGTACCCAATCAACTCTAAAAAAAGTGCCAAGGCGGCACGGGACGGCCGTCCTCTCATGGCAGTTTGGTAGCATTGTTAGTCTCTTCTTTATAAATCACATGCCGTGCAGCCAGATCTCTCCCGAAATGTTCCTTTCCAATGCTTGTAATGTACCGTAAAGTGCGTAATACAAATAAAGTAAAAACATTTTTTTCTGTACTTGACTTGCACAGAGACCGCAGTCGGTGGAAAAACAAAGAAATAAACTGGTGCCGTAATGGACGGCTCTCATATGTTTTGGATCACTTGGTTATTTTTAACGTATACTGAAATCGTTCAGCAGAAAAGCCATTTTCCGTTTCGCCCCTAAGGAACGGCAGCCACTAAGGCAGTGATTAAACCCGCATATTCGGCCTCATCAGCCGAGCACCTTATTCACTGTGCCTTTTTGGAGGGTGTAAGGATGCTAGTACCACCGCAGGTGCGGCAAGAAAAATATTTTGACGCTATGAGAAACTCGGCAGGGCAATGACCAACGGCTGTCCAAAGTCATTTTGTATTAAAATACTGCACAAATCGGGCCCGTCTTGGCGCTGGCGAAATGATGCACGTCTGCTTCGTAGTGCTTTAAAAAACGAACGTATGATCCCAACCGCAATGTCAAGCACGCATAACGAAATATGCTCAACATTCTTAATCACACCGAAACTCTCTCCCCCCCCCGCCCTCCCCTGGGCGCTAGTCTAGTCAGCCGAAGTACCCGGGTGCCAACCGAACTGCGGAAGCCGGATTTCGATGGAGGCGATACTTATGTGCTGTGCAATGACAGCGCACTTTAAAGATCTCCAGGAGTTCGACTTTATGCTGCGTGCTCCGTTTTTTTTTTGTTAATTACTGCCTGCGGCCTCTTAGTGGGCAAGGCAAGAGTGGGTACGCTATGTGCAAAAATGCTTGGTCCATCACAGACAACAAAAACTATAAAACAGCACATGAGCATACTGTGAAGCTTTTGCGCAAAAAAACGAGCTTTTAAAGGAAATAAAAAGGCGTGATCTTTCGATTCCGGCGTGGAAAGCTTCAGAAACGAACATTAGAAGAATCAAACCAAGTGCATAAAACTTGCTGGCTTAATCTGACAGCAGATAAAAATGCTCTCGGGGATGATAAGGCGGCCTCATCGCGAGATAACTTATTCCAGTCGGCTACAGTTCTTGAAATAAACGACAGCTTGTTTTGAATTACTATGGAGTTAGGCATTAATATTGATTATGTGATGTTTGTGCCGAGTCTTTCGCATTCTGCTGTGCTGCATACATGCCTAAAGTTCTATTTTTCTATGACAACCGACCATGACGATCGACATTATCAAACCATGCATTTGACTACGAAATTCAAAGGTGGGAAAACCAGAGTGGATTCGAAGGTCAGATACTGATACCTGTCTTCCATAGACGAATCTGAGATTCGTCTCCAGCTATCTAAGTTATCTAAGGTAACTCCAGTTATCCAGTTATCTAATATAAATATACCGGGACAACAGAAAAGGAAGTTTGAAGTTATGCCCTATGTACACAGGATCTCGCACAACATGAAGAGAGTGGCAGCAAAATTTGGTATTGATGTGGTATTTTCAGCTCCCCTCAAGCTTGCAAAGCTTTGCGCTCTCGCAGATCATGAGAGCGTCAAGAATTCAGGGTGTAGCAAAAAACACAATAAGCCGCACGTCTCATGCGCCACAGATATTGTTTATCAGGTCCCTCTACGCTGCGAAAATGTGTACATTGGGCAGACGGGCAGATGCCTAAACGTGAGGCTGAGTGAACACGCATCTTCGCTTCGTCAGCGAACTGATGAGCACTTGCCAAAGCATTGCAAGAGCTGCCCAGGTTGCTTTCCCTCTTTGAACCGCACGAAGATCTTAGGAAGGGGTAAAGATCAATTGGCGAGGGAAATCTTGGAAGCTCATGAAATATCACAACGCGGTAGTGACACGTGCATTAGCACACCTTCCATTTATCTAATGGAAAAAGAAAGAAACTTTCTAAGACGCACTTAATGTTTGTAAAGGGTCTTCATGACCGGTGGCTATTCCTCCCTTTTTGTCTCTTTTTCTTTTACCGGATTTTTCTAGATTATCACAGTTTTGCCGTTCTTTCAAGTTTTCGCATGCGTGTCTTTGCTCGAGAAGGGGTGTGTCTTTCGTTTATCGATTTCATTCAGCTGTAAGTTGTAGCCCCGTTTTGTCCTCATCTTTTTGTGTCCTGTTTAAACGCTACGTTTGTTCGTTCAGATTATGTATGACCAACTGGCCCCACAGTGTACAGTCGCGAGCAAAAAATATTAGCACAGATCACTGGCGATTAGAATTCGTATATCTCACCACGCGGCGCTGCGGTACGCAGACCTATTTATCGGGCCGTTTCCATGTTTTGCAGCCTAGGGGGGGACGGCAGGAAGTAAGCTTTATCAAGCGTGCACCCCCGGTCGTCGAAGTGCCAACCCTACGTGACTGCGCATGCGGCATTTATTTTGGCTCGGTTATCAAGCAAAGATCGCTTCTTTTTATTACTGATTTTTTTATGTCCGCGATGGTTTGTCAAATGGAACTCGCGGGAACAATAGCTGATAGCGCTGCTTTTAGCCAGTAATTTTGCTCGTCCGTGGCAGTCCACTGAACCCCCCTAATACTGTAGAATGGGAACGGACCGGCACTCTCGTTATCAGCCTCTTCGGCACCCGCAGCGCCACGTGTTGTCATTCCGGCGCTCTGGTGTTCCGTCTCGTGTGCTAATCTTTTTTACCCGCGACTGTACTCTGTTAAATCCCATAGACGAAGTGTATAAATCGAAGTTCTCCCCCGTGATATACTTAAAAAGTACGTTTTCGTGTGCGGGCCACGCATTATGCTTACACTGTGTTGTGCACAAGTCTATATCATTGAGACAACTGTATCCTCTCAATAAACAATGCAAGAAAGATAGTCAAGACAAAAAACAAATGCTATGGGGTCGCTTAACTCATCTAAGGAGGGAATGCGATGGGGTGTGTTCTGGATCCATTGCACACGAATGGAATTTGTAGGGACTCGCTCCGCGTTGATCCCTTTGGGTTGCTTCCCCGCGATGCATCCTCTTTCTACACATTTTCTATATACGCCGCCGACATCACCATATGGACCAACTCCCGATCCGATGGAGCGATTGAAGAATCATTACAACGAGCTATCGGCACGGTGGAGTATTTCATGTAGGAGAACGGCCTTGAGATTTCACCGCCTTAATCGGGACTCTTATTTGTAATGAACAAATAAGGCTCACAGGCAGCACGCAAGCATCGGGATTCTATCGAGTTGCCCTTTGACAACCATCCAATTCTACAGTAACCACGATTAGGATCCTTGGAATGTTGATTCAGAATAATACAACAGGGTAGCGATACGCACGGTACGCATCATGGCACACCAGAAAGCCGTTCTGGTGACGCACATTGCCACCCGTCGCAGTAGCATGAGTGCAGTGTACATATGCAGGATCATGCCATCATTCATGATAAGTAGAATGACATACGCCTGCCCGTACTATAATCTACGTGTCTGAGACGAAGGGGCACTTAATATTAATATCATCATTATAACTGCATACAAGGCGGCCCTTGATATTCCATCCTACGCCATAACCTTTGCGCCACCGCGACACACATACGCACACACCACAAGTTTATCTTGTAAAAGGACTAGGAATGCTTTCGCAGCAAATGTGTTTCTTCCGCTCCTACCCAATCAACCCTAAACAAGGTGCCGAGTCGGCACAGGACGGCAGTTCTGTCACGGCAATTCGGTCGGAGTGCAAGTCTTTTCTTTATAATTCTCATCTCGACCAAGCAAATCTCCCCCGAAATGCTCTCGTTCCAGTCCTTATAATGTGCCATTAAGTGCGTAATAAAAATGAGTAAAAATATTTCGGCATTTGACCTGCACAGACAATGCAGTGGATGGAAAAACAAAGAAGTAAACATGTTCCACAGGGAAGCGCTTCCGAATGTTTTCGACCAGGCGGACATTTCTGACGTACAATAACGTCGTACAGCCGACAGGTCCTTTTCCGTTTCGCCTCCAAGTAGACACCGCCGCCAAACCCTCAAACCCGCATCCTCGGGCTCACCAGCCGAGCATCTATTGAGTTCGCCATTTCGGAGGCCGGAAGGGATTCTAGAAGCAGTTGCAGAAACAAAGGTAATTTAATGCTATGAGAGGCCGACCAGCGCAGTGAACAACGGTTTTCGAGTGTTTTTTCATCAAAATGCTACGCAGTTAGGGCCCATCTTAGTGCCGGCAGAATGATGCATGTTTGCTTCGTAGCGCTTTACCAAACTTATTATCCCAAACAATGCCAGGATCGCATAACGAATTACGCTGAACTTGCTTTTTTTAAACCGCATATATCCCCCCCTCCCCCCGAAGGCGCTCGTCTACTCAGGCGGAGTACCCGGGTTCCAACCCTACCTCGAAGGCCGCCTTACGATGCAGGCGACGCTTGTGTACTGTGCAATATCACTGAACGTTTAAGATCCCCGTGGGGTCAAAATTATTAAAGAAAAAGCCTTTGTTGGCTAAGTAGATCATTTCATGACCGCACAAAGTGAATTAACTGAATTTAATGTGAATATATTGAATTAGATGCGAATTATCATTAATTATTAATGGTGTATTAGGGCATAACGTCCAGAAGCGACTCAGGCTATGAGGGACGCCGTAGTGAAGGGCTCCGGAAATTTCGACCACCTGGGATTCTTTAACGTGCACTGACATCGCACAGTACACGGGCCTCTAAAATTTCGCCTCCATCGAAATTCGGCCGCCGCGGCCGGGATCGAACCCGCGTCTTTCGTCCTGATAGCCGAGCGCCGTAACCACTAAGTCACCGCGGTAATTGATGAAGGCTTCCTGGATGTATACAGAACGCGTGCTGCTAGTATGGGGCAGGTATCTGAGCGTGCGGCTTTCCCCGACATCCGTGCAAAAAATGCCAACCGAGCCATGTGCAACACAACAAATGTACTAACGTAGGTTCTCCCCGAGGTTGCGTCGTCGCCGTCCTTGTCCTACTTGGTCATTCATTTTAAAGTGGGCGCTACAGATCAAGGTAGAATAGCTTGAGTTGGCTGCCTGTGCTGCGTCTACACCCGAAAGACGCGGGTTCGATCCCTGCTGCCGTGGTTGATTTTCGATGGAGTTGAAATTCTGGAGGCCTGTGTATTCTGCGATGTGGGTGCACATTAAACAACCCTAAGTGGTGGAAATTTCCAGAGCCCTTCACTACGTCGCCACCATAGCCTGAGTGGCCTTGGGATGTTAAACCCATAGGCCAATTCTAGATTAATACGGCCGCGCTTCGCGTCATAAAGTAATAAAGCCCCGTACCAAGGTTATGAATCAATAAACAATGCAAAACTTCTCGGTAATATAATTGAGGCACTAACAGCGGCGCAGCTTCTTTCTTCTGTTCACTTCGTGCTCTAGAATCCGAGCAGCTGCAGCTAAAAACATAACCGAATTTTTATCGCCCTCACTCGTTCGCTGAGTGAGGGCTGATGCATCAATTCTTTAGGTGAGATAATGCATATTTCAGGAACGTTCCACTTCTATTCCCGCACCGGAATTCTGGAGAAAGTTTTGTGCGGAAAATGTGATAGTTGATTGGTTTATTGATTTATTGAGCCTTAACGTCCCAAAGCGAGTCAGGCTATGAGGGACGCCGTAGTGAAGGGCTCCGGAAATTTCCACCACATGGGGTTCTTTAACGTGCACTGATATCGCACAGTACACGGGCCTCTGGATTTTCGCCTCCATCGGAATTCGGACGCCGTGGCCTAGATATAACCCGCGTCTTTCGGGTCAGCAGCCGATCGCCGTAACTACTAAGCCACCACGGCGGGTCAATTAATTATGCAGTTAGGTGCCTTAACTGTGTTTAAGATGAATTATGTGATATCTTTGTCACACGCGCCGTCACAATGGACATAGGGGCAAAGAGGAGTAATTAGAGGCGGAGAGGAGGCATCAGTGCTTTCGCATTACTTCAATGCGGTTTCCGCAGTGCCGTGTGACTTTTTCCGGAGCCCTCCACTTCGTCACCGCTTTCTTCCTTTCTTTCTTCGCTCCCTCCTTTACCCTCCCATACAGCGCGGTTCGGGTATCCACCCAGATATGTGGGACTGCAGAGCGAAACGCCACCTGCCACGGCGAGAACAGATTAACGGAAATCCGGAAGGTGGCTGCCGCGGGAAGATCCCGGAGGGTGGATAGCAGCGTAACACGCCAACTTCCAGGGGTGGCAGGTGGCGTGCGAAGAGCTGTGCTGAAACTTAACACTTTCGACTAAAGTAGTCCTCTCAATTTTTGTGGTTTTATTCATATCGCTGTAACGAGGAATCACTTGTACACTTCCTACTTGGTCCCCGCATAAGCTAGCAGATAGAAGCGCAGACAGCATGCTCAAGCAAGTTAGAGAACTGTGCTCCATGTCCGACGATTCTCGAGTGATGAGACTATTTCCTTTGAATACATTGTTGAGGCATGGACTGAAAAATTTGTCCTTTATTTGAATGTTGAAGTGCAAATGAGCAGCTCAGATACAAGTACAGACATCGTAGGATGAACTCAATACACCAGTGTCGGGACGAACTACTGTGGCAATTTTATTGCAACATGCAGATTGTCCGCAGGTCAACATTTTCATTCTCACTGTAAGCAGGTATTTGGAAGAGAGCACTACCTACCGACACTACTTTCGGCTGCAGTGGTCATGAATCTTTTACATCAATTTACCCTCTGTTAGAAACGGGGAGTGTGATGAGCGACCAAGCCAGCTGTAATTTGTAGTTTATCAATGCGAAAACATTGTGCATCGTCGAGAACGAAATGCGGTGTCGCCGCTAACCAGCGATAGTGGTCACAAAACTGCCAAATGACGTCACCATGGTATACAGAGAAAAATAACATTTCTTCCGAAGGTGCAGGGTATTGAACCCAGGACTTTCAGACTGTGAGGCGAGCATTGTTGGGAGTGGGCCTCCGAGCCAAGTCACCACGGTTTGGACTGGAACATCTCAGCCTGCTGCCTCTGTTGCGCAGAGCTGAGCCAAGAAACGGTCGAGGCGACGGTGAGTCAAAGGACGCTTATGTACAATATGTACAAGGGCTTTTACATGATACACGGGCCAAGATCACCACGGGCTAGCACAAAAAAGAAGGGCGGCCCCGGGGAAGCGTAGCTCCGGCGTGATGGCTCTTCCGCTGCCCGTCTGCTGCTCGGGCTCAGCGCGGCTCCGTTTTTATAGTCGCCGGTGTCCGTTGCGGCAGCGAGCCGTTCAAACCCTCCAATCAGGTCACCGCACTGACCACCGTTCAAATTAGACGAATGGTCGAGAGGGGCTCGGCCGTTGAAGGCTTGCGGATTGGAAAGGGCGGCCGGCGAAGCGTCGTAGGGGTTCGAACCGACGGTGAGGAGGCGGAGGAGGAAGGGTCCGCGCTGGCGTGGCGGGATGATTCACGGTGCAAGCCGCGGCATGTCCGATGAGAGTGGGGGCTTGCTTCGCGCGACGGCGGGCGCGCGGCGCAGGTTTCCAGAGGCGCCAGCGGAATGTGGGCAAAAGCACAACAGCATAGAACCCATGGGTCACAAAACCACTTTGCTTCTTGGTGAACATAGGCGCGTAGAATACGCGTTTTCTGACGACTGTACGGTAACGAACAGGAGTCCAATTGCACAGGAAGCGAAAAGGATAAATATATTTTTGCTTCGGATAAAAATCTAAGCACTGATGCTGTGTCCAGTTCTAAAACATCATCTACCAACAAGACAATGCAGCAATGCACAGCGCGAATAAAAAATAGATGAAGCGACAATCTTGCATTTATCTCTCTCCATTAGGAACCGAGTCGCAGAGTACGGATTTCCGTCAGAATTCAAGAACAATACGTCTCACGTCAGGACTCATCGAGGGCGCTTATTTATCTGGTAAGGCCCATAGGACTGGACTCCAGCGGCAAGCGTAATCGTGACATTTGTGAACCCATCCGAAGGTTTCAATGCCCGTGACCGGATACGTGCTCTTTGATGTCCTCTTTATTTGAACTTATGAATGAGCACATGGTACATCAATAGCCCTCTGCGCTAGCATGCGTCAGCATATGGCGCTCTGCAAAAGCGCATATGTCACACTTGAAGGGTCTTTCTCCAGTGTGAACTCGCTTGTGCCCATTTAATTTTGAAGACTCTGCACATGTGAAAGCGCACATATTGCACTTGAACGGTTTTTCGCCAGTGTGCGTACGCTTATGTCGAGAGAGGTTGACAGACTTTGAAGCTGCAAAAGGGCACATGTCGCAATGGAAGGGTTTATCGCCAGTATGCTTTCGCATGTGCACAACTAGATTGTCAGAGCGAGCAGCTTTAAATGTGCACAGGTCGCACTTGAACGGTTTTACAACAGTGTGCGTGCGCTTGTGACGAGCTAAGCTTCCAGAGTCTGGAGTTGTAAAAGGGCAGACATTGCACTTGAAGGGTCTTTCCCCTGTGTGCGTATGCTGGTGCCGAAATAAGGTTGAAGATCGTGCAGTTGTAAAAGGGCACACATCACACTTAAAGGGTCTTTCCCCAGTGTGGATTCGCTTGTGTCGAGTTAAACCTGAAGAATATGCAGTTGTATAAGGGCACATATCGCACTTTAATGGTTTTTGGCCACTGTGCGTACGTTTGTCGTGAGTTAAGGCTGAAGAGCATCCTGTTGCAAGAGTTTCCATATCGCACTCTGAGGGTTTCTCACCGGAGAACATACTGCCATGTGCAGCGACACTTCTAGACTCTGCAGGTGTAAATTTACCCGTGTCGTGATTGAAGGGGTTTTCGCCAGTTTGCGTACCATACTTCGAAGTGACATTTCTCGAGTGTGCAGCTGTAGAAGGACGCGTGTCGTGATGTAAGGGGCTTTCGCCAGTGTGCGTACGATTGTGCCTAGTTAACGTTGTGGAGCCTTCAGTTGTAAAAGGGCACATAACACTCTCATACGGTCGTCCTCGTGAGTGGCAGCCCATATCTCTCTTACAGTTGCACTTCGCACACACCGCTGGGTACTCTGAGCATTTAAATGGCTCTCCTCCTGTCTCAAGGTGCATGGGCCTCGTAGCATCGGCGAAGTTCGCTGAAACGCATTCGCAGGAGGGGCAGCTGAACACATCTGCTTTCAATGCAGGTGGCTCCCTCTGAACTGAATTCTGTTCCATCCGTGAATACAGGAGCTATGGGTCTCTGCTGGTAGTGTTCACCACCCTTCAACGATGGTCGTTGTCCGCCAATGAGCCCAGAACACAACCTCCGTCGTGGTAGTCAGGAGAGCACACCGCTTCTGAAATTAAAGTTAATAGAACGTGTGGGGTTAGAGCAAATCAGTTTTTTTTTTCAACATACTCACTCCGACATACTCACGCCGCATTATTTTCTTGCTTTGGTTCAAGCATGCCACATTGTTGTTT
This sequence comes from Amblyomma mixtum, assembly GCF_055824585.1. Taxonomy (NCBI): domain Eukaryota; kingdom Metazoa; phylum Arthropoda; class Arachnida; order Ixodida; family Ixodidae; genus Amblyomma; species Amblyomma mixtum. The sequence goes on from NC_143014.1 coordinate 400,485,690, forward strand.
GCATCTAGGAATATTTCTCGCAAAGATTGATGTCAAAATAACACGCAGGACGCGGACATTTTAAGGCAACGCACCACGCGAACGACATCTCAAGCATTAAGGAGTGGACTCATTTAAGATTTCAGAATAGTGCTAATAGTGTATCAACTGGCGTATGCAGATGTACGGGGTTTCTTGCAGCGTGTTAAGGCAGCTCGTGTATCGCGCTTTATCATAGGGTTTATTTCCTGTCGTTTTTTGTGTATGTGGCGGGGCAAAAGGTGGTGGTGGTTCGATGACAGCGAGTGGGCGCAGATATAGAGAGATACAGAGAAAGGGAAAAGGCAGGGATGTTAACCAGAAAGGTTTCCGGTTGGCCACCTTCCACTGGGGAAAGGAATGACGGGATTAAAGAGGGAAGAGAGAAGGAACGGGAAACACAGACACAATCTGTCAATCAAGGCGCCCTCCCTCAAAAAACAAAACAGTGCCGTGTAAGCCTTGATGGCAGCCGACTGTTGTGGCCACGGACTGAGCATCTTGGCCTCTGTGAAAGGGCGAGGATCAAGGCTGCCCAGAGCACAACGCAGCTTACGTCTTTCGTTCACAAAGACAGGGCACTCAAACAGGAGATGACTGACTGTCTCTGTACAGAAGCAGTTTACACAAGAAAGGCTGTCGGCCTTCGCGATACGGAAAGCATATTCATATGTGAAGGCAGCACCCAGCCATAGACGCCACAGTAATGTTTCTTCACAACACGCTTTATCACATGGAAGACGGAGGCGCATTCCAGACTACAATGCCCTGAGGCGATGGTTGCAGAACTCACCCGCGTTCCACGCTGAAATTGTGAGCTCCAGCCTCAAAGAACGAAGTCCACACGCTGCGTCAGCTCTAATTTGGGGCAGAAGCTTTCACTTAAGATATACTGATGGTCAGGTGCTGCAGCAAAGCCGGAGTTATGAATATGCTTCAAATTTGCTTTTAACCCTTGTAAAAATTAGCCATTCATTATCTACCCAATGCTTTTAACATTCAGCGTGTAAATTCTAGTTGTTCCGAAAAAAGTGCTCTGGCTAAAGTTTGATTGAACAATGTCGGCGCGCTCCAGTGGAACTCTTTTTCAGCCAATCCTTGGCATCCTTAGTTGCAGACTGTCCTTGTAGAAATGCGCATGCCGCCACTTCTCGGAACACAGTATGCTGCACATCCTACGGCTGTGACCTTCTAGCCTGGGGTCGGTCTAGCCTGGGTTCGGTCCTGTCAAAATCATGCTTTCAGAGCATGCAGTTTAGCTTTCAAGAACAAATAACAAGGCTAGTGATCGCAGGGTTTCCCAGTGACGTCATAATAAGAAAGTGGGACATGTTGCTGAAAAAAGTATAACAATCGAGCGCAGTTTTCCGGGAGCAAGAGGGGGTTGGGTAGAGAAAAGCTGAAAAACCTGTTGTTCTGCCATATGTATACAGGGTGTTTCACCTAAGACTTTCTGCAATTTTTAAAAATAAGCTATTTGAATTAGATGCGCGCTTTTTCTGGCATAGCATTGTCAGTGGCGTAGTACACCATAATGCAGCTAAGACGTGCTAACTAGCAGGCTTGTTAACCAATATTTAATAGTTAACTTTTAAACTATTACCGTTGGGCTCCTTAATTATTGAGAGGCATGCAGCCCACCGTAAGTAATGTCCATATCCGTTTTTAGAATTTCGAGAACGCGATTATCCTCGGCGCTGTGGCCCAAGAAATTTCGCCTACATCGCGCCAAAATACATGCGGTTTAAGAAGCTTGCAGGCAAAGCAACCTCTCCAGTGCACGTAACTCGTCGAAATAGCCAAAATTTGTTGGGCCACAGCGCCGAGGATAATCCCGTTCTCGAAATTCTAAAAACGGATATGGACATCACTTACGGTGGGCTACATGCCTCTCGATAATTAAGAAGCCCAACGGTAATAGTTTAAAAGTTAACTATTAAATATTGGTTAACAAGCCTGATAGTTAGCACGTCTTAGCTGTAATATGATGTACTTCACCACTGACAATGCTATGCCAGAAAAGCGCGCATCTAATTCAAACAGCTTATTTTTAAAAATTTCAGAAAGTCTTAGGTGAAACACCCTGTATATCCTACCACATAATTCGAAGAATGCAGCCAGAAGGTACGATGTTGGTGTGGTCTTCTCAGCACCAAATAAGTTGTCGAAAATTTGTAGCATGGTCGGGTGAAGCATGAGTTTGCTTATGTTCCTTGTAAAGTGGGTGTAGTATACAGGATCCCGTTATCTTGTGACAGAGTATGTAGGTCAAACTGGAAGATGTATCAATGTTCGGTTCCGGGAACACGAGAGATGACTAGAAATTGGTGAGTGGTCGAATCTGGTTACGCATTGTAAGGGGTGTAATGGCTGCATCCATTTCTATCACAGACAGTTATTTCAGATCCCCATTCGGCAAAGATCAACGGGGAAGTCATAGAGGCAAACATATCATGAGATTATAGGAAGAATGTGTCAGTGATCCTTTCATTGCTTTAACAGATAATGAGGTTGGATTTCTTGAAAAGCGCATGCGTAGGGGGTTGTATCAACATAGCTGATTGCGGGAGTTGGTGGGCGCTGGTCATTCGAAATGACCAGCGCGAAAACAGACGGAGACAACAGAATAAGCAGAGACGACAGGGGGTTGTCAGACATGGTTTCTGGTTTTTGATGAGTGCGTAGTTTTGGTGCTGCTTGGCTTTGATATATTTTGTGTTTTCCTCAATAAACGTTAGTTGCGAGTCAGCGCTCGTCCTGTTTTCTCTTCGTCCTTATCTTTAGCGCTGTTTATTCATTACGTCACCGTGCCAGCTAGCTCAGATATCTCTTCTTTTGCCCATGCTTGGGTAGGATTGACTTCACGGAAAAATTCCACTGGGGCGATGGAACTTTCTCTTCAGACATGGGCTCGCCTACGGGGCGCCTGATATGAATGGAGCGGCTGTTCTTCAGGTTAGCTCTGCGTGATGATGTCATAACAACTGTGACACAGCGTATACGGTGTTGGTGGCGGCGGAGGGGTGAAAGGTTATCTCCTTCTATGCAGCTCGATCCAGCTTCTCTCATTTTTGCGATAACTGCTCAATTTCGGTAGCTCATCAACCATGGCTACCTTTGGACCTTGCATCCATCAGAAAGAAATATAGCGGCGGAAGATCGACGACCTAGCACCGAGACCTATGCATGCATCTATAATATCGCCATTCCAACTTCAGACGTCATAATACCCCGGTAAGCCTATCATTATCGCGCTTGCCGTTTTCGCCTCTCCTTTCCTTCTTCGCGTACAAGATCGATCGATTAAGTTTCGTGCATTTTGAATAGATTCATACTATACGCCTAAGTAAAACGGTTACTGAACAAACATTACAGCCTGATTAGATAAAATTCCATGTGCTGTTTTGAATTCAGGATACCTTCTCAAGGACCTTCAATTTGAGGGTACCACATCAGTGGTGAAGGACAAACTCATAATAGGAGTGTGCTTAGGCAAACATAAATTAAAAGGAAATACAAAATACATGCTAAACATCAAGCATATCTTTAAAAAGAAGGGGCAAATAAATTTTCGGAAAATAAATTTGATTGTTGAGTAGAAAAGTTAAAAGCTTAAAACGATAAATAGAAGTGCGGAAAGAAAATTCCAAAAGATAACAGAGTGAAATATCTAGACGCAGTTGGATACATCATAAGTTAAACAATACCAAAATAAAAAAAGCAAATAGATCGCAATTAAGCAGTCATTTCACGGCAGGCGGTGATAAATTTGTGAAATAGTAAAATTAGAAGCCTTTTGCGGCGTCGTAATACCTGTGTTGGCGGATGATACGAGACAGGCGAATCATGTTACCTATTAAAGTTGTTTAGTAAATCATAATATTTGACTTAGTAATAATTACCGATACACACCTGATTGAAATTTAAGATTTTTAGCCGGCCCTTAGCAATAGCGATATCAGTTTTTGGAGCTTTTCAAAACTTGATTTCCCTCGCTGCTCTTGCTCTGCTCTTTTGGGCCACTTCTCACGACATTCGAAAACAGCGCCCATGCGGGAGGGCGCACTGCAACGCCAATCAAATCGCGACACCACTTGACGCACGTGCTACGTGACGTTCTCTGCCAAGCCTGCACTGGAGCAGCGAAGTGCAGAGGAGCGGGCAACACTGCGGCATGGGCGGGACTGAAACTATCACGTGGTACGCGCGTCATTTGACTTCGCTTTGCGCTTTCACGAAAGCGCGTGGTTTTTGAACGGCGCGATAAATGGCCTAAATTTGACGAGCGACAGCAGGGACAGTAATCGTATTTGCGAAATTCCAAAAACTGCCATGGCCATCACTAACGGGCTGCTGCCAATCTTTGATTGGAGTCAGGTGGCTATCGGTCACAGTTCGGTAGTCAGCTATAAGAAATGAATAATCACTTTACTAGTTAGTATGAATCGCCTATTTTTTGACGTCCCCCAACACTTCTATAACTACCCCGAGAAGAACTTCCCTGTACGTGAGAACCCTAATTTCAAAAGTTGATGGCCGGCTTCCTTGGGGGAGACGGTTCATTCCTGAAGAGGGTTCACAATCACGAGAAAGAGCGGTTAACCAGTGAATTCCCTGCTGGCTGTCGTAGACGATTGGAGAGTGACATAGGAATAGGAAAGACAAGAGAAAAAGTTAAATTCCTTGTATTTTGATGCCCATGATGCTGTAGATCCTGCAGAGTAAATAAAGATCATTACGGTTCCGGGCTAGCCATACGCTGACTAATCAAATGCAATACGATTTCTCGAACTTCAGAAGTTTGTCGGTGCGGTATGTGCAGGTAGAATATAGAGCAAAACGGACATTATGAACTCATTAGGCATGAATAAGTACACAGCTACCTAAAATTAACTAGCCACCCTTTTTTTTTACATTTAGGGGAAGACGTCACAACTCGAAATTGATTGGTTTGGTTTCATGATGTCTAATGCGCAAAACGACTAAGGCTCTGAGGGACGCCCTAGAGGAGGGCTCTTCGACCCCATGGGTTTATTTAACGTGCACAGATATAGTTTTATGACTCCATTTAAATGTGGCCGTCTTGGTCGGGATCAAACTAGCGTCTGTTGGGTCAGCGGCCGAGTGCCATAATCTCTGAACCACTTTTAACGAACCTGAGGGTAGCACGGATATCGTTCGTTGCATCTGAGGTTCGTAGTAAGCGGACTTTTCATTTTCAGCCAGAGGTAAGAAATACGTTGAAACAAACGTTTGTTTCTCAGGAACTTTCAATATGCGCGCCTACCTCTTAGAAGTAGACCGCATCTGACGCATTACAGGCTCTGCAGGGCGCGCATGCGTATGTTTCAGTCGAAGGCCACGAAGAAGCTCCTTTACGAGGATGATGAATTTTTATGGCGCAAGGGCATCTGTGGACAAAAAGAGCCATGGCACAGGATTGTTTCTTCAATTGAAGGGGGGGTCAAAGACCCACTTCCTAAGCCTTTCACCGTAAAGAAGGCGAGCGCCAGGCAGGGGAAAAAATTCTACCGATTGTTTCACCGGTGGGTACCCAGCGGCACAGGGGATCGAACCCCGCACCTCCCGCATGCGAGGTGGATGCTCAAACGACTAGGCCACCGCTGCTATCCCAAATAAGCTGCTTTATGAACACGATTTAACTAATCGTGGTTGAAGCGTTCATGGCAACCGGTGCAGCTCGGCATCCTCGTCAGCCGATTCTTGGCTGTCGGGGAGTGCTCATGCTTCGCAAACAATGGCTTCGACCGCGTCGCGCTTTGCAATAACGGTGTCAGGATCAGCACCTCTCAAAGACATGCACGGCGATGTCATGCCCTGCCCTCTGAGCATCAACAACGCGTTGTTACAATTCCGCATAAGTCAAACCACGTGCAAGTTTAACAGCGTAATCTGTCGTTTTTTGGAACATGAACTGTGCTTCAGAGAAGAAATTTCCTACGCACTCCACCATAAGCCGCATCCACAAGGCCTTATTCATTTCAACAGCGGCGGACAAAGTTATCCGAAACTGTACTACGCCACCTTCAGCGCCATTTGGTATGAGCATGCGCCGTATATAGCATCGATGCTGGGCCCAACGTTTTTAGATCCCTTTCAGTTTGCAAGCTCCCCCGCGCCGCGCCCGAGAAAGCGGCCCCCGTCCGCTTCCACTCACCACGCGGCGCTGCTGTCGCTGTCGGCCCGGATACGCCGGAGCGCTCGCGCTTGGCAGTTGCTGTGACAGCCTGTTCTCAGCCGCGATAACATTGGGAGCGAACACGTCGAACTCAAATTTGCTGTACTTTTGGAGCTGTCACGGTGAAACTTCGGTCTCATGGTTAAGAACTGTTTCGCCTGACTAGTAAGGGCGAGATAAAGAGCAGGCTGTTGCCAGTTCGCAAAAAACCAATCGTTTAAATTGCGCTTTATCGCATCACGTTTGCGACGTTTAGCGCTGATGATATGCGTATGTTGGAGTAGAACTATCAATATTTCTTCGGGATAATGCACGAAATATTAATGAAAGGATAAAACTAGCGATGTTCCTTTTCTAGATCAGTCACGAAATTCCGCGCTATATTATCAACGAAGCACCGCACATGCGAGCAGCATTTTGCACGTTCTTTAGAATTCCAATTTCAGTGAACACAAGTAAAAATGCAGACACACTTAGCTCGATGCAGGGAGGGAATAACTATAGAAGAGCTTTTTATTTGCAATGATAGCACAGACAGGAGCAGCGTCCTGCACTTTCATTTTTAGAATGTTAATTTCATTGAACACAGACAAGCATTAAATGCAGACACACTAAGTCCGAAGCACGGAGGGAATGGCTACTTGAAGGCGAGCTTTTTTATTTGCAATGACAACATTTTCTCTGTTCTCTAGCCGACGGTTCACGTCTTTCGCAGAGAAGTGCATGCGTGTCACTGTGACAAAATGCAGCACTTGGCATGTAAAAGTGGCCATATGCTCTGCACATCCAAGCCGAGCAAGGTTTTGCAATTCAAGCTCGTCTAGCACCTCGCAAAAAAGTCCCTTTAAAAACGGGACCTTCCTTCAAAGAAATCGGGATTGCTTTGTTTACAATGTTGGTAAACTCTAGCATCTTTTTGGTGGGATGCTTTAAGCACCCTTGCTTGAAGCTTTTGTATACTGTAAGATAGGCGTCGCTGCCAACAACTGGCACAGAACAGCTGATATCTTCTATGCTGATATCTGCTGGCTGCTCCAAATCAGGCGGCGGCGACGATGGCGCACACGCGAAGGGCCACGCTGGTTGGGCAAACAGCGTGGCGAGCGCCACCGCGCGGAAGGAAACGGAAAGGCGACAATCCGCGCACCGCAGCTTTCAAACTGGAAGGGATCGAAAAACGTTGGCTGGGCCATAGTGAGCGCGTGAATGACGCTCATTTCCGGTGGCTGAATCTTGCACTTGTTATTCGCTGGCGAGAAAAGCATTGGCACCACATTCAGAGAAAGCAACACGTGGTGCGTAGCAAATTTGTCAAGAACGAACATAAGCTCCCATATTTTTCGCCACGTCAGGGATGATTTCACAAGCCACTCGACAAGATAATCTGCACCGCCCTTATGAAACGCGTTTCTTGTTGCACACTCCACGAATAACAACATAAAGACAGGCATTATGCAGGACTTCTAATTCGGCTCGAAGTGTACGGAAGCGCACGCCCCAGAATATCGGTTGGCTGGACTTGCCGATAAGAATGGATAGCCGCCAGTTCGTAGCCGGTATTGCTCGTTAACGCGAAAGTTTGCGGCCCCTTCCACCAGCCCAGGTGTCGCCTTTCAAGGCTTTTTTTTTTACAGCTCGATTGGGTAAAAATGTCGCTTCGTCGTCAACTTGTCGCTTTCCCTACTGCATTAATTGGTAACGCAATAGTTCAGAGGGCGGGTGTCATGAGTGGTAGCAGTCAGTATTCAAACTCCACGCTTAACAAATAAGCGGGTTTTTTGACGGCGCGGCCGAATATACTGCGCCTCTCCGTTCCTTGCGGTGTCCTCACTACGGTGTCATGGTTGTTCGCTGTATCTGAAATGCAGTCCCTATTGCCCTAATGCATATTTTAACGATACCAATACCCTTGTTCGTAATAAGCGAGAATTCGTTATTATGCAGTTGTTATGAGCAAGATCGACTGTTCGTGTACCGTCATAAATTTTTCACAATCGATACCCACGGCACGCATAAGGTAGGAGTGGAGGTACAGAGACGTCTGCATGGGGCGAAAGTGCGGGCTTTCACGTTAGGTGGCGAAGAACGTAGTTATGCCATATTCTGCCACAGTTCCTCAAGCGCTACAATATTGTGACTGCCACTATACTGAACAGCTTTGCGACGGTGATAGCAAGAAGCGCGTTTTGCGGTCGTCGAATAAAAGAACGATCACTGATCTTAGCCGGAATAAATTTAAAGCTGAGAAAGAACTGTTTAGGTAAGGTGCGAAAAGCAAGTAGCTACAATGTCGAACGACGTAGTACCAGCAGCTCTTAAATGCGATAATTCGAGATAAATATGGTCGCGCTTCGCGACACAAAGTTATGAGGTTCGTACCGAGGTTATGAACTAAAAAACATTACAAAACTTCGCGCCAACATGATCGATATGCTAATAATGGCACAGTTTCTTTCTTCTGTTCATTCGCGCTTTAGAATTTCACCTGCCGCAGCTAAAGATATACGCTGACTTTGCACTACCCGAAATGCTCGCTGAGTGACAGCTGATGAGCCAATTCTTTAAGTGAAAGAATGCATATTTCAGGAACTTTCTACTTCTATTCCGGCACCGGACTTCTCGAGAATATTCTGTGCAGAAAACGTGATATTTGATGAAGGCTGCCTTGATTTAGACAACGCGTGCTGCTAGTATGGGGCACGTAGAAATGCATGCGGCTTCCCGCGACACCCGCACAAAAAACATCAAGCGAGCCATGTGCAAGAAAACAAATGTACTCACGTGGAGTCTCCCCAGAGTTGTGTCGTCGACGTCCCAGTCCTACTTGGTCGTGCAAGGAAAAGCGTTGTACAGCGAGATAGAACAGCTTGAGTTGGCTGGCACTGAAGTTCAGGAGAGCAAGCTGCCGGGCTAGTTGGTGAAGCATGTTAAATTGAATTCAGCGCAAAAATACAGACAAGGGACAAAGAGAGACACACTGAGACGTTCACGAGCACTATTTTTTTTTTCACAAAACCCTCAGCCAGTCTTGGTAAAGCCGGATCTGTCGCCACAATTCTGACCGCATAACCGTGAACGTCTCAGTGTGTCTCTCTTTGTCCCTTGTCTGTATTTTTGCGCTGAATTCAATTTGGCACTGAAGTGTCTAGAAAAATTGCGAGGGCGAAAAAGTTCACTATTTGAATGCCGCAACCAGTACGTTTTCTTATGAGCATAGGTATACTTTCCTGATTACATATGCGGCGCGAAGCCAAGGCCAGAACAAAGAGAAACAAAACTGCGGGATGCGTGCTGGGCTACACCTTGTATTGCAGGTGTAAATTGTTTGGAAAATCTAGTATTCTTTTTTAAAACGGAGCGCAAAACAACGGACAATCGAGCATATAGACCGAAGCCAAACTAATGTCGACAAAACCACCCATTTCATGGAGCCTGGAATACATATTGAGTTGAAAATATCGATATAATATGAGTCGTGCACAAAAGAAAATGAGGCGCGCAATGCGTAACAGAACAGTGTTACTCACGCGGGGTCTCCCTACAATTGGGTCGTCAGCGTTCTAATCCTGCTTGGACATTGAGTGGAATATGGACACTACACAGCTGGCTAAAACTGCGTGAATAATCAGCCGGTGAACCGCTGGCCGCCGGCAGAACTGTTAAAAACTTTGCTGATTATCTGTTACGCCCCATGCTGATTGTCTGAACACAACTCCCACAGTGTCTGAAGTATTTATGTGGCGCCACCGCGCGGTAACCACGAGGAACCCGACTGCGTGGTGCGTTTTTTTTTTCCTCTTTTTCTTTATTCAATACTGCCATGTGCCTTTTGGTGGCCAAGGCAGGATTGCGTACGCTATGTGCAAACAAAAAACTACGGGAAGGCGAAAGCCGTTCGCGACTCACTGCACTGATTTGAACTTGCCTTGCGTGAATTCATTTCACGACACAGGAAAGAGCGTGGCGAGAGAAAGCGATGACGTCGCGCTGCGCATGCGCAGCGCGTCGGCAGTTGTTGCTTGGCGGCGGATCAGACTGCTTCTAATTCCCTTCGTCTGATTTGACGTTATCATGAAGTTTTCTTCGTTTACGAGAACTTTTCACCCAAATTATAGGTTTTTCGGTGATATTAATATTTACGTTTAATTACACATTTTCAATCTAATTTGACACAAATTCGGCGTTTCCCCGCCCATATGTATCAGCACCGCGAACACAAACAAGGAAGAAGGAGAAGATAGTACAGAGCGCTGAACTTCCAACTTTTATTTGAGCAAGAACAGCAACCGCACTAATATACACACACCGGGTAAAAGCCCACCAGGGGGAGTAATCAAGGCGCGTGATCGAACTCGGACCGACACGATGTCCAGAGCATAAAAAGATAACAATTATTACACTGTGCACTGGGTTGCATGAAATGAAGCACGAATCACATGCGGAAAAAAAAGAAAATGAAAACAACATGCTTCAGTGTGCATGAATGACAAAAAAGATGTAAAAAATAGAAACACAGGGTTGAAGGCACGAATTTTACAAAAAGCATGAGGAGGCTGGAAGACGGTGGAAAGGTTAGCGATACGAAGGATGAGCGCCAACAATTAACGCGGCTAGAAGGAAAAGCAATATGTGAAATGTGCCTCTAAAAACCAGGTAAAATCAGACAACACCAGAGAGAAAGGTGATTTCTTTTTCGGATAGCGAGATAGATGGGGTGCTTACGCAACCTTCATTAAGCCCTGAGATGTAGGCGGCTTCAACGATTTCGCGCGGCAGTTGTTTTTTATGCTTTTTCAAGACGGTTGCTTCCTTACAATTAGGAATACATTTCTTTTTGCTGTCACATACCCGGCATGGGCAGGCTTGTTCCTGAATGGCGCCCCTGTTAAATCATTCTTATGTTTCATTAACCTTTTATTTTAACACCTTCCTGTTTGGCCTATGTACGCCCTACGCAAGATAAAGGGATGGAGTATACAACCCCGTCCGCACAAGGCACAATAGGGTATCGGTGCCTGGTTTTGCAGCTACGGTTCTTTTTCTGTTTGTTAAATCTGTTGCACAGGCTTGACAGGCGCATAGGGGCTGAAAAGACTGCGTCTACGCCTGCCTTTCTACCAATTTTCTTCACATTATGCGATATCTGGTGCGAAACGGCAGAACGGCGACCCTTTTGTTCCGCTGTTCGGTATCATCCGGGGCTTTACTTTCATGCTTCATACCTATCAGGACCTTTATTGCTACAGAGGAAAGGAGGGATTGCGGGTACCCTGATTGCGTCAGCCTCACCACTTAGTTCGAAAAGTTGTGTTTCAACTTGTGTTCACAAAAGTTTTTATGAGTGCATTCTTAAAAGTTGATTTCACGACGTTCCTCTTTACAAGTTTTGAGTGGGCTGAATTGTAGGGTAGGATAGGCTTATTACCTCTTAACACAGCAGAGGCATATCGACGGAGGCGACACACGTGTGCTGTGGAATTTCAGAGCACGTTAAAGATTCCCAGGTGGTCGACCTTATTCCGGAGCCCTCTACTTCGGCATTTATTTTTTATTGCGAAAGCAATACTACTCGCACTTTCAAGCCTTCGCGTGACCCGGCCGCCGTTACGTTTGACTTTTAGCGGAGTGAATATGGGCGATCAACTCGCTCCTTCAGATAGCCCGGCTGCAGTTACGCCGCGCCGCGCACCTGTGGCGCTACTGCCGCTGTGATGTCATACCAGCTGTAAATTGTTTTCGCAACATCAAAAACAAAATATGAAAAAAAAATTACCGAAGACGCCGTGAGTCGTCGCGCAGCGGCGGCCGGTAGCCACGCGTGACCTGCATACGCGGCGCATTGCGTTCCTTCAGTTGGAGGCGCTGCGCTTTTGCTTTCGCAACCTACCAGGGTTAACCAAAGCTAAGGCCCCGCCAATTTTTTCCTTTCTTCTTTCACTCCCTCATTTATGCGTCTCCTTACGGCGCGCGCGCGATTCGGGTGTCCACCAAGATATGTTGATTGATTGAAAGAACTTTTCCGGCACGGAGGCCTGGGAAGACGGGGAGTCGTGCGCCCGCGAATTAGAGGCTGGCAGGCAGCCCTTGGCTTGTTGCGGCCTTTTCCGCCAGATGAATGCTGCGTCGCTGGGTGGTAGGGACCACGCTTCGAAGCCAGGTCTTCCAGGCTTCTGTACTAGCTTTATTTGGTCCCACACCTGGGCACTGTGGGAACTCCAAAATTATGTAGTCGAGGGTCCCTGTCTCCCCACAGCGTTGCCCCTAAGCTCTGGTAGCACGTGAAACGCCCAGCTCGAGTTCGTGAAGGTAATAGTTTGGAACCGCCTCCACGCGACAGCGTCTCTAATAGTTAGGCCAACATCTGGCGGGGGTACTAGTCTATGGCCCAATTTATAATGGTTGATATTTTCCCCTCAATTTTTGAGACGCTCTTCGTATGCCCAGTGTGCGCGGGGACTCACGAGCTAGCCCAAGCAACCTACTACAGAAAGATGTGATACTATGTTATCTCCTAATGTCGCTAATTTTAACAACATTCCTGTCTCTGTGCGTACTAGAAACATGCCATGCGCGCGGAATTGTTAAGAGCTTAAAATGTGCAGTGGACGACCGCAGTCTGAAAGTGGAAAATCTTCTTGGTATCGGGACAGAGAACGCGAGCGTTATGACAGGCGTAAACAACGGCGACTCTCAAAAGCTCTAGGCTCATGCTCCCCATTTGGTTCTGATTCGCTGCGTCTGCGTCGCACAGCTCCAGCAGTGGGAGATCAGCCGCTGTAGGAGAAGGACTCCCAAGAAGCTTTGATTACCTTGTGAGCGAAACTTACAATTAGCTCGCTAGGTCCTCATCGCAGTAGCAAGCGTATAAAAAACTTTTTGGTCTCCTGAAGAGCGGAGAAGTGCGTTTAATGATCGTTCAAGCTTGCTGGACTTGCTAGCTATCTATCGCGACAGCAGTGGAACGAGTGCTAGATCAGTCCTGAAAACGCACTTCCAAATAGTTAGGTTGATGGAAAAATGTTATAGTGCGAAAGTGCTTCACACCATGTACCGTGACGACGCGAACAAAGCTTATTTGCTATTCTTAAGCCAGTACTCCCGTAAATACAAAGAGTGAACAACTAGCCTCTTGAAGCGTATATTTCGGACCAGACAAAGCTGATGGAAGACCTCTTGTGACTTTTGTCTACCCTAATAAAAAAAGTGGTGATTCCGACTGGAAACATCGACGCAGTCAAGACCAAAGTGGAAGACTGCTCAGACACAAAACCGTACTTGGGCTACTTGTTCGAAAATCAATTAAAAGAAATGAACGAAGTGCGCTTTAGTCCAGAAGACGAGGTCATGTTCAGAAATATATGCATAACGCTCCTGGTTTCCTTCATCGAACGAAAATGGCTGAGGCTTCCGAACAAAATTTAAACGTTGAAAACGTGGGACAGTTCAGTAGAAAAAGCCTTCTGTGTAGTGAAGCCCTCTCTAGTCCCACTGATGGAAGCGGTAGGTGTACCGCCAGGCAAATACATGCGGCGGAAAGCCAATGGAAGAGCATCACGACTGTCGCATGGACGAATACCTCAACTGCTCAGAGCTTCTGGTGCGAAGTAAAAAACTATAGAGACTTCTGGCGAGAACCCATTCAGAGAACTAGCGGACTTTGCTATCTCAACGCTGGTCCTACCTTACTCGAACGCGGATGTTTAAAGATAGTTCAGCAAGATGAACTTGCTCTAGACAACTGCGAAACAGGTTCACGCCAGCTAGATTCAAACGCCGTTATGGTGATCAGAGAGGGGCTGAAGAGGAAAGGTAAGGGTTGTTTTGACAACCAACTTCCAGAAAAAGTTATCCCAACTCATTGGAAGTGATACGAGTTACAGTGGACAGAGTGAACCAGCAACTTCCTGAAGTGTTACGTGTCAGCCACTTTACCTGCAGATTGATGACGAAAATTTCGATCAAGATGCTGCTGCATTTGCGTTTTGACGTCACAGTTTTTCTGTGGCTTTGCTTTAACGCTAACATAGGGTTCCTTTGGGCTAGTCGTGACTAGTCCCAACTTATTTACACTCCTGTCATGTTTCTTTTTCTTGCAATTACTCAAGCAATGTGATTGATGTACTCTGTAACCGCTGTTGCTATCTGCTAATGTTTATATAAAATAAACCCATGAAGAATGTCGCCTTGTGGAGTACTTTTTATGCAGGTTATTGCGGAGTGTGCATTTTAGGAGAATAGACTTACCATACAGCCTACTTACATTTGCTTTGCTTCAACCACGCCTTTAAATAAAATTACTGGCAGGAACGCTCGCTGAGTACGCAGCAGGCGTAAAACGACGCAGTACGATCTACCTGGACGCTTCCAACGAATGTTGCTCAAAAAATAATGTGACTGGACGCTTGACTGCTAGCCACAGTTGCGGGATAATATGCGCCACCTTTAACTTAACCTCATGCTCATGACTGGTTATGATATGCGCACTAGCAGACACCGCTTCAAACGACGCTGAGCAGTCTGGTTTCGTTTTTGCTTAACCACTTGTGATCATAGTTCCGACACTGGATCACTACATTTGCTTGCAGTTCTAAGCCAAAGAAAGTCGCAGTGCAGGCATTTTTACATCTTAGCATCAAAGTGCATATTAGCAGATATTTTGGTGTTTTCCGATATTTAGCGGATTTTTCGACCCATTTTGGTGGAATAGCCTGGCGTGGGCGAACGTTTGCTCGTAACCGTGCTGGTGAGTAGGACGTCCTCGATTCCTCAGCGTATTTTGTTGCTAGCTGCGCTATTGTTTTAGAAATAAATGCCTAGTTTGTGTCAGCCAGAGTGTCGTTCCTTTATTCCCTCAGAGCAAGGCCCGTCGTGGTTGGCGTGCACTCGGTAGCGTATGCGACCACGAGAGCGGCCCGGCGGTTTTGAACTGAGTCAGCCGCGATTAAACAGAGAAAACGTATTTCCCCGAATTAAAACCCCACACGAGGAGTCACTTGTATACGCTTTTTAACTGGCTCCGCGAATAAGCTACCGGATAGATGTGCTGGATATGCATAGTGTACGGAAGCAAGTTTGAAAACTGTGCTCTATATCCAACCAATGTCGAGTGGTGAGACGATTTCCTTGTAACATTTTTCAGGCATGTACAAAAAGAAACCTGTTCTTTATTTGAACGTAGAAGTGCAAAGGAGCAGCTCAGATACAACTACAGACATCATAGGATGATCTCAACACACGGGTCTGGTGGCGAACAGCTGTGGCAGTTTTATTGCAACATGCAGATTGTCCCCAGCTCAGCATCCTCATTCTCGCTGTAACCAAGTAACTGGAAGCGAGCTCTGCCTACCGGCACTCCTTTCGGCTGCAATAATCATGGATCTTTTACATCAATTTACTGCCTCCTAGAAACAAGGGGCGTGCTCAGCGGCCAAGTCAGCTGTAATCTCTGCTCTTTATCGATGCGAAAGCATCATATGACGCATCGAGAACGAAACGTGGTGTCAGCGTTGAACAGCAGCAGAGGTCACAAAACTGCCAGATGAAGTCACTGTGGTGTACGCAGAAAACTAACAATTCTTCCAAAGGTGCAGGGGATTGAACCCAGGACTTTCAGATTGCGAGGCGAGCATACAACCCAAAGGTCGCAAAACCACATTCCTTCTAGGCGAACATAGGCGCGCGTAGACGGCTATGTTCGCCTAGAAGCAGTGTGGTTTTGCGACCTTTGGGTAACGACTGTTTGGTAACGAATAGGTATCAAATTACAAAGGAAGCTAAAATGACAAATATATATATAAAAGTAAAAAATGAATACAAATACAAATATGGATGCTTTTAAATTCTAAGCAAGCAAGTAGTCTTAAGTGCCCTCCGTAATTTTGCTCCATACCTCCTTCTGTATACGAACTTTTACACTTGGGACAAAAATCGAAGCACTGATGCTGTGTCCAGTTCTAAAATATCACTTATCAATAAGACAATGCAGCAATGCGCAGAGCGAATAAAGAATAAAAGGCGCGAGAATCTTGCATTTATTCTCCCTCCATTAGGAACGGAATAGTAGAGTACGGATGTCCGTCGGATTTTAAGAACAATACGCCTCACGTCTCGACTCATCGAGGGGTCTTATTTATCTGGGAAGAAGCATAGGAGTGGACTCCATCGGCAAGTATGTTCCTGAAATTGGCGAACCCTTCTGAAGATTTCAATGCCTGTGACCGGACACGTGCTCTCCAAGGCTCTCCTTACTTGAACACGTGAATGAGCACAGGGTACAACGATAGCCCTCTGTGCTAGCATGCGTCAGCTTATGGCGCTTTAAATTCTCTTTCTGAGAGGTTGCATAAGGGCATATGTCACACTTGAGGGGTTTTTCCCCTGTGTGTGTAAGCTTGTGCCGAATTAAGTTTGAAGAGTGTATAGTCGTAAAAGTGCAGACGTCGCACTTCAAGGGTCTTTCTCCAGTGTGAGTTCGCTTGTGCCGAGTTAACCATGAAGAATATGCAGTTGTAAAAGGGCACTCATGACACTTGCAGGGCCCTTCCCCTGTGTGCGTATGCTTGTCGCGAATTAAGGTTGAAGAGTCTGCAGTTGTAAGAGTTTCCAAATCGCACTCTGCAGGCTTTTCGTCGGCGTGTGTAGTATCATGTGGAGTGGCATTTGTAGACTCTGCAGGTGTAGAAGGACAAGTGAGGCGAGTCAAGGAGCTTTCTCCAGTGTACGTACTACCCTGCGGAGTGTCATTTTCGGAGTCTGCAGCTGTAACAGGACAGGTGTCGTAATATAAAAAGCTTTCGCCTGTGTTCGTACTACTCTGTGAAGTGACATTTCCGGAGCCTGCAGCTGTAAAAGGACCGGTGTCGCAATTTAAGAGGCTTTCGCCAGTGTGCGTACTACCCTGCGAAGTGATATTTCCGGAGTCTACAGCTGTAAAAGAACAGGTGTCACAATTTAAGTGGGTTTCCTCAGTGTCCGCACTACCTTGCGAAGTGATATTTCCGGAGTCTGCAGCTTTAAAAGGACAGGTGTCGCAATTTAAGAGGCTTTCGTCACTGTGCTCACTACCCTGTGATGGGACATTTCCGGACTGTGCAGTTGTAACAGGACGCGTGTCGCGATCGATGAGGCTTTCACTAGTGTGCGTACGATTGGGCCGAGTTAGCGTTGTAGGGCCTTCAGTTGTAAAAGGGCTCATAAGACACTCACACTGTCGTCCTCCTGAATGGCGCGGCATATCTCCCTTACAGTCACACTTCGCAAACAGCGCTTGGTCCTCAGAGCATTGAAATGGCTTTCCTCTTGTATGAAGGGGCAAGTGTCTCGTTACATCGGCGAAGTTCGGTGAAACGTAGTCGCAGGAGGGCCAAGGGCAGCAGAACAAATCTCCTTTCAAAGCAGGTGGCTGCCGCCCGAAAGAATTCGGTTCCATGGGCGAATACGGCGCTAGGGGGTCTGTGCTGGTAGCGTTCACCGCCTTTCCGTGCTGGTCCTTGTCTGCGAATGAGCCCAGAACACAACCTCCGTCGTGGTAGTCAGCAAAGCACACCGCTTCTGCGAGAAAAAAATTAATAGAATGTGTGGCGTTAGGGGAAACCAGCTTTTATTTTTTGTCGCGCATACTCCGAACGCAGTATTTAATAATAATTCGATGCAAAGATTGATGCCAAAATAACACACAGGATGTGGCGATTTTTAGTTAACGCACCGCGTCAAAGCCATCCTGAACAATAAGGAGTGCATTCATGAAAGCTTTCAAAATAGTGCCTGTAGTGTGTCTACCGTCGTATGTTGACGTACGTGGTTTCTTGCGGCGTGTTAAGGACGCTCAGATATAACTGCCAATGTAGGCAACGTTATCCAATACCTTGTGCTGAAATAAACCACAATATTTGGTGGAGTTTGACGTTGACGTCTTTCGTAACGCTCTAGCCCTTGAAGATTGAATCGATCAGTTGTCCATGTGTTGTGCAGAACGTTGCGTGCATTCTAAGGTGCATTGATGCGATAAACTTGAAGCTATTAAGGCGGAAGCCTTTAATGTCTCATCGTTGTAAGCAGCAGTTGTCGACAGAAAACGTCACGCTTTTCAATTGGTGTAAACGGACGTGACGTCACAGTGCGCGAATTTCAAACGGGGCCAATTGTACTTTGGCTAGTAACCATGCAACCAATTGAGGGGATCGTATAGTGATGCTCCAAGTAAGTGGGACTGAGCTTAGTTAATTGCTTAATTACCAAATTAGCCTAATTAGCGTTACTAGTCAGGCCATATAAATAAATAAAATCGATTAAGAAATTGGTCGAGCTCAGGAATCGAACCCCGGTCTTCGGCGTGAGAGACGAGCATGCTATCCACTCCGCCATGCCAGCTCGATGGTCTGGAATGAACAAAGGCGCGTATAGTGAATACGGTGTCTTCACTCACTCTCATCCTCCTCCATTCCCTTCCGGCGAGGTTTAGGTGTCCACCGACAAATGAGAGAGAGATACATTTCCTTTCCTCAAAAACCAATTTACCGACGAGCGAGGCGTAGAACCGAATGGGCGATGGCGTTCTATGGACTCCTTGGCAGCGTTGCAAGACGCTGTCGGGTTCCACTCTTAGGGGGCGAAGCTTAACATCTTAACCACACATCAGTGACCACACTTTAGGTCAAAAAAGTGCCCCCCTGAATTTTGTGAGACAGTTACTGCGTAATTTCGTTTCCTCAAATACAATTTTCATTTTCTTCATTACGGCTCCTCTTTATGTATCTTCTTTCACTCCCACTTCCTCCCTTCCTCTACGGTGCGGTTCAGGTGTCCACCGAGATGACAGAAAATTACTGCGCCATTTCCTTTCATCAAAAAGCGTTGCGTTCAAAGGGCAAGGCATCGCGCCGAACGGGTGGTGGCGTTCCGTGGACTCCCTGGCAGCGCTACAACGCGCTGTCTCGTTCCACTCCTAAAGGCGAAGCTTATGCGTCATTCAGCGTCATTAAGCTTAAGCAGTTAATTAGTATTCAGGCATTGATCAGTAATTAACCATTAATTAGTGATTTGTCATTACTTAGTAATTAGTACTCAATTATATGTGACGCCACCAGTGCCACAGAAACAGCGAAGGTGGTGCGGAAAACGCTTCCGCCTCTCCCCACTTTAGACAGTCAAAGTGCCCCCTGAATTTTTTTTTCCTCTTGCATGTCAACATTAACAAAAAGAAAACAGCTGGCATTTAGGATGAGAAATATTTTTCCGGCGAGAATTCACAAATACATTAGGCACTTAGCGATACCCATCGGCTCATCAAAAAACTGAGATGAAGCCTGAAGGCTTGATCTACAAGACATTTCTGGATGTCATAATCCAGACGTACAACAAAATACAACTCGTTAGCGTTCGTAGCAGACAGCAAAAATATGACCACATCTCAGTAACGATTAGATCAAAAGTCGCTTTAAACGATTATGAAGAATGGAAAGATTAAGGAAAAAAACTGAACATCGAAAGAACTGATGAATCATCTAGCATGTCGTCGTGCATGTGAGCTATCAATATATCGAGAGTGGCTGCCAAAGAACGTGAGAATTAAAACTTAAGCTCTCGGTAAACGTCGCTCAGTTGCTTGCGAAAGTATGAACCGAAACATAACTGATTGAAAACAGGAAACAAGCTCTCATGTTGTGTGAGATACGAGGGCATTAGGTTTGTGAACAATATACAAAAGCACGACACCCGTACAAAAGCTGTGGTGGGTTCTACTTAGCTGTGTGAACAAGTTTGAATTTCTTATTTAGCGATTTCATTTTTAGACATCTTCGCTTGAACTTGGGATATGGTAAGTGGATATGTGAGGTTATGACTGGACCAACTTAACATTGAAGCTGCATTTGGTGCACTTCCTTTGTGTGTGTGGCGGGGCAAAAGGGGTTGTGGGTCGGGGACAGCAACTTTGCGCAGAAGCTTTGCCTTACGATATTGCAGGTGTTGCAGGGAAGCCGCGGATATGAACATGCTTCAAATTTGCTTTTAACCCGTGTAAATATTACAGGCGCTCATGACCCGCTGTCTTGGCGCAGTAGCTATCTCGAACCCTGTCTCCGTATGGTAGCGCGTTGGACTTCGGGCCGAGAGAACACTGAAGGTTCGAAGTGTAAGAAAACGAAAACAATCATGTATAATGGCACAATAACGAAACTTATTTACATACTGATTATTGAAGAGCAAATAGGCAAGAATTTAAAAATTCACTGCGTCGAGTGACTGGATCAGCCTTTTCGACAGGGCCCAAAACATCCTTGCACACTCAGCACCGACCTTACGAAACGTCTGCTAAGGTTCCGCCCCTCTAAGAGGCGGTGGTCAATCCAACATGATGCACGTTTCCCCAATATCCGCACCAGTGAAAGCTGCACAGCATCGTAGCAGGCGGAGTCACTCGTTGCAGAGTCAACCCGTGGGAACGGGAGAGGAGAAACTGCAAGACCGCTGGTAATTTCTGTAGTGCTGGAACAGTGCTGCAAGCGGCTCCGTGTCACCGAAAACACATGTGGTCCTTGCGACGCCGCGGCCCTCAACGGCGGCGAGTTCTCTACGATGGGGGCAGATCCTGACAGAAACGGCTAATTTATGGCTTCGTCGCTTTGTTACCTCCAAAAACTGATACGGCCATCAGTAA
Organism: Amblyomma mixtum; assembly: GCF_055824585.1. Taxonomy (NCBI): domain Eukaryota; kingdom Metazoa; phylum Arthropoda; class Arachnida; order Ixodida; family Ixodidae; genus Amblyomma; species Amblyomma mixtum. Next base: position 400,506,563 of record NC_143014.1, read on the forward strand.
TGGCCTGCTACAAATCTGATTGCAGTCAGGTGGCTATCGGTCACAGTTAGGAAGTGAACTACAAGAGTTAGTTAAACAATTTACTGGTTAACACAATTCGAATAGTTTCAGACGTCCGCCAACACTGATACTACTACACAGCAAACACCTTCCCTTTACACAAGAACCCTGCTTTTAAAAATTAATAGCCAGCTTCCCTGAAACGCCTGACATGTCTCCAAGGGCGGCATAGTTCACAAAGAGGAGAAAGAGAAGGGTTAAATTCTCTGCTGGCTGCCGCAGACTCTAGGGCGGTGACTTGGGAATTTAACAATGAGAAATAGTTAAATACACTGTATTTTGATGCACAAGACGCCGTAGATTTCTATGTTCAATGAACACCTTTATGGAGCTGGGCGCGGCATAGCCTGCGTAAATAAATGCCAGTTGATTTTTTCGAACTTCTCAGATTTTTATTGAAAAAATTGCGACAAGTAATTCGGTGCGGTACGTGCAAGTATATTGTAGACAGAAAAATATATTATGGACACATAATGTAAGAATAGGTACAACTAGCTAACTTTAAGTAATCACCTTTTTTTTACATTTTAGGAGCAAAATTCAAAATTCAAAATTTACTGATTTCGGTAGTGGATCTATTGTCCGAAAGCGACCGAGTCATGAAGGATGCCGTAGCGCAAAGCACCGGATAATTTCGACCAGCTGGGGTTTTTAACGTGCACTTACGTCGTCTTTTGGCTCCATTTAAATGCGACCGTCTTGGCGAGGATTAAACTCACGTCTTTCGGGCCAGCTGCCGAACAACATAACCACTGAGCCACCGCGGCGGCTCGTAGGAAACAATAGAGTCGAGCCCACTTATAACGAACAGAGTAGTAATGCTCATTACGTTCGTTGTATCCGACGTTCGTAGTAAGTGTACTTTTAATTTCCGGCCAGAAATAAGAGGTCTGACGAAAGAAACTCGTTTCTTAGAGATGTTAAATTGCACGTCGCATTCTTCGAAGTAGACGATATCACGACGCTTTCCAAGTTCTGAAAAGCGTGCGTAAGTATGTTTCCGTCCGAGGCCAAGCAAGAAGCTGCTTTAAGAATGTGACTGATGAAATCGTGTTTAAAGGGTTTATGGAAACCGGTGGCAGCCCGGCATCGTCCTCAGCAGATTCATCAGAGTCGGGGAGTTATCCTACTTCGCGAAAAATGGCTTCGGCACTGTAACGCTGTGCAGTGTCGGCGTCGTGATTCGCATGTCTCGAAGTCAACCCAGGCGAATTCTTGTCCAGCCATCTGAGCATCAACAACGCTTTGTTACAATTCAATATGTGTTGAATCATGCGCAACTTTCGCCGCGTCTTCTGTCGCTTCTTGGCCTATAAACTGTGTTTTAGGGAAACAATTGCCTATGCGCGCCGCCTCATTCATTTCCACGGCGGCGAACAAAGATATCTGAAACCGAACATGGCCACCTTTAGCATCGTCTGGTGTGAGCACGCGCTGTATGCAGAGCCGATGATGAGACATACACAGCCCATGAACGACGCGCATGTACGGTGGCTGAATCCTGCACTTTTTTTTTGGTGGCGAGGAGACCGTTGCCACCATAATCTTTGAAGGAAACACGGGGTGCGTAGCAAAAATGTCAAGAACGAACAGAAGCTCCTATATTTTTCGCCTCGTCACGGATGATTTCAGAAGCCATTCGACAAGATAATCTGCACCGCCCTTATGAAACGCGTTTCTTGTTGCACACTCCACGAATAACAACATAAAGACAGGCATTATGCATGCAGGACTTCTTATTCGGCTCGAAGCGTACGAAAGCGCACGCCCCAGAATGTCAGTTGGCTGGACTTGCCGATGAGAATGGAGAGCTGCCAGTTCGTAGCCGGTATTGCTCGTTAACGTGAAAGTTTGCGGCACCTTCTACCAGCGCTGATATCGCCTTTCACGTCTTTTTGACAGCTCGATTGGGTAAAACTGTCTCTTCGTCGTGAATTTGTCGCTTTCCCTACTGCATTATTTAGGAACGCAGTCGTTCAGAGGGCGGGTGTCATCAGTGGTCGGAGCCAGTATTCCAACTCCACGCTTAAAAAATAAGCGGGTTTTGAGACTGCCCGGCCGAATTTGCTGCTCCTCTCCGTTCATTACGGTGACATCAGTTACGGTGTCATGGTTGTTCGTTGTATTTGAAATGCAGTTCCCATTGCCGGAATCCTTATTATAACGATAGCACTACGCTTGTTCGTAATAAGCGAGCGTTCGCTGTGATGCGGTCGTTATGAGCAAGCTCGACTGTTTGTGTACCGGCATAAAGTTTTCACAATCGATACGTAAGGCACGCATCAGGTAGGAATGGAGGTACAAAGGCGCCTGCATGGGGCGAAAGTGCGGCTTTGCGCGTTAGGTGGCGCAGAGCGTAGTTTTGCCATATTTTGCCACACTTTCCCAAGTACTACAATACTGTGACTGCCACTATACTGAACAGGTTTGCGACGGCGACAGCAACAAGCGCGATATCACAACGACGGCGATACCAACGATCGCTGCTCTTAGCCGCACTAAATTTAAAGCTGAGATTGAACTGTCTAGATAAGGAGCGAAAAGCAAATAGCTACAATGTCTCACGACGTACCAGTAGCGCTTAAATGCGATAGAGATAAATATGGTCCCGCTTCGCGAAGTATTATGAGGTCCGTACCGAGCTTATGAAACCAAACATTACAAAACTTCATTGCAATATTGTCACGTTGTAGTGACGGCAGTCCAGCGGTCAGGAAGACACCAGAGATACTTTCAAACGAAGCTCTTTATTTGGGCTGACTTGCGCCCGCAAAAGAACTGACTCACTCGGTGGCGGCGTAAGCAACAAGCGTGCTCGTCAATCGTCGAACTACGAATGTCCGCCGCTCGCGGCATCGCTCAATTTAAAGCCGGCAAGGAAACTTCCAGATAACAGGTCAAGATCATCTACGGTAATCTGGAAAAACCTAGATGCAGCCTTTCATGGCTGCGAACAATCGAGATTAGTCTGGTCGCTTCTCGCGCCACGAACAAAAGTGATAACGACCCTTTCCTGCTGCCTTGAGCGTGAACGAACAAACACTGCAATGATACGTGGCATTATGATCGATTTACTAATAATGGCACAGCTTCTCCAGTTCACTTGGCGCTCTAGAATTCGACCTCCCGCAGCTAAAGATATACGCTAACTTTGCAATACCCGAAATGGCTCGCTGAGGGACAACTGATAAGCCAGTTCTTTAGGTGAAAGAATGCATATTCCAAGAACTTTCCAGTTCTATTCACGCACCGGACTTCAGGTGAATACTCTACGCAGAAAACGTGGTATTTGATGAAGGCTGCCTTGATTTTGACAACGCGTGCTGCTAGTATGGGGGACGTAGAAATTCATGCGTCTTTCTGTGACACCCGCGCAAAAAACATCAACCGAGCCATGTGCAAGAAAACAAATGTAGTCACGTGGGGTCTCTTTAGAGTTGCGTCTTCGGCGTCCCAGTCCTCCTTGGTCGTGCAAGGTAAAGTGGGCGTTGTACAGCGAGGTAGAACAGCTTGAGTTGGCTACCAGTGAAGTGTCTAGAAAAATTGCGAGGGCGAGGAATTTCACTATTTCAATGCTGCAACCAGTACGTTTTCTTATGGGTATTGTCATGCTCTCCTGATTACATATGCTTCGGGAAGCCAAAGCCAAGCAAAAACAAACAAAACTGCGGGAGGCGTGTAGGGCTACATCTCGTTTTGCAGGTGTAAATTGTGTGGAAAATCTAGTATTTCTTTTCAAAACAGTGCGCAAAACAACGGACAATTGAGCCTATAGACAGAAGCCACACTACGTTCGACAAAGCCATTCATTTCATGCAAACCAGAATATATATTAGCGTTGAAAATATCGATATTGCGTGAGTCGTGCACAAAAGAAAATGTGGTGTGCAATACGTAAGACAAAAGTGTTACTCACAGGGGGTCTCCGGATAGTTGGGTCGTCACCGTTCCAATCCTGCTTGGACATTGAATTAAACATGGACACTACACAGCGGCCTAAAACTGCGTGAATACGCAGCCAGTGAACGGCTGGACGCCGGCAGAACTGTTAAAAACTTTGCTGATTATCTGTTACGCCCCGTGCTGATTGTCTGAACCCCACGCCCACGGTGTCTGAAGTATTTATGTGGCGCCACCGCGCGGTAAGCACGAGGAACCGAACTTCGTGGTGCGTTTTTTTCTTCTTTTTCTTTATTCAATAGTGCCAGGTGTCTTTTTCTGGCCAAGTCATTATTGGGTACGCAATGTGCAAAAAAAAAATTCTTTGGAAGCACTTAGATATCTCTTAAGTACGGGAAGGCGGAAGCCGTTTGCGACTCATTGCACTGATTTGAATTCGCCGTGCGTGAATTCATTTCACGACACAGCAAAGAGCGTGGCGAGAGAAAGCGATGACGTCGCACTGCGCATGCGCAGCGCGTCGGCAGTTGTTGCTTGGCATTCGTCTGATGTGACGTCATCATGTATTTTTTCTCGTTTTCGAGCAATTTTTACCCAAATTATAGGTCATTCGGTAATATGAAGTACTATTTACGATTAATTACACATTTTAAATTAATTTTAAAGAAATTCGGCGTTTTCCCGCCCATGTGTATCATCAGCGCGAACACAAACCAGGAAGGAGGAGAAGATAGTACAGAGTGCTGAACTTTTCTTTAAGCAAAAACTGAACCCGGAACTAATCTACACACACCGGGTAAAAGCCCACCAGGGGGAGTAATCAAGGCGCGCGATCAAACTGGTACCCACACGATGTCCAGGGCTTCAAAACGATAACAAGAATCACACTGTACACTGCGTTGATTGAAATGAAGCAAGAATGACATGCGGGAAAAAAATGGAAATGGGAAAAAAGGACAGGTTTGAGTGTGTACGATTGACAGAAAAGATGGAAAAAAATGGGAAAAAAGGGCTGAAGGCACGAATTTTACTAAAAGCATGAGGAGGCGAGAAGACGGTGGAAAGGTTAGCGATACGAAGGATTAGCTCCAACAATTAACACGGCTAGAAGGAAAAGCTATATCTTAAATATGCCTCTAAAAACCAGGCAAAATCAAAAAAAGCAGAGAGAAAGGTGATTTCTTTTTCAGATAGCGAGATAGATGGGGCATTTACGCAACCTTCCTTATGCCCTGAGATGTAGGCGGCTTGAACGCTTTCGCGCGTCAGTTGGTTTTTATTTTTGTTCAAGACAGTTGCTTTCTTAAAATTAAGAATACATTTCTTTTTGCTGTCGCATACCCGGCAATGGGCCGGCATAATCCTCAATAGAGCCCCAGTTAAATCATTCTGATGTTCCATTAACATTTCATTTAAACATCTCACCTGTTTGGCCTATGTAAGCCTTACACAAGTTAAAGGGGTGGAGTATACATCACCGTCCGCTCAAGGCACAATCGGGTCTCGGTGCCTGATTGTGCAGCTACTGCTCTGTTTCTGTTTGTTAACTCTGTTGCACAGGCTTGACAGGCGCATAGGGGGGCTGAAAAGACTGCGTCTACGCCTGCCTTTCTACCAATGTTCTTCCCATTATGCGATATCTGGCGCAGGTACGGCAAAACGGCGACCCATATGTTCCGCTGTCGCGTATCATCCGGGGCTTTACTTTCATGCTTCATACCTATCAGGACTTTTTTGCTACAGACGAAAGGAGGGATTGCGAATACGCTGATTGCGTCAGCCTCGCTACTCATGCTCATGAATGCTCATGCTCATGCTCACCACGAATGCTCATGATGACGTCATCGAAGGTACCCGTACATTTCAAAGCATACGCGCTTGCTTCGAAGAAAAAAGCCAACGCCGCTGAAGGTAAAGCCGAAAAAAAGATTTTTGCCAACCTCAAACTAAGCATGGCAGGATTTGGTTGACCGAAGCGGCAATCTGCAATCTTTCCTTCCGTGACGTGACACCAAACTTGCCCGCACTTCTCTAGTGCGCTGAGGAGAAGCCGCAAAATAAATCGTTGATTACGTCATCACATTAAATACAAGCTTAAAAGCTCTTGGCGTGCTTTACCTATAGGCTATATAGATTTGAACCTTTAAATATCGGGCAGTTCTCGAAATGTGGTGCAGTTGCACTTTAATGCGAATGACGAGCCTTCCTGCATTGTGGATTTGGGGCCCGTCGTGAATGAACATGACATTAATCATGATGCCTACAGAGAGTCAACTGATGGCAGTGTCGCCTCTCTTTACTACCAGATCGGTAGTTTGGCAGCCATGAAATCCCATTCCAGTGTCAAATGTTGCCTCCGAAATGCACGCCGGCCTCTGAGTAGGGTCAGTGCTTCGTCGCGGATCGAAATATGGCTCGGGCATGTGGACGTAGTTATTCTGGTTTGCGTCATTTGAGATTTGCCTCGCTCACATTCACGCTAAACATCGTGTGCGGAGTCGTCGCAGTGGAATGAGGCATTGTCACGCGGTCTCCCCGGTGAAGAATCTAGGAGACTCAGCCTTCGGGAGCAGCAAGTAACGCATGCCTGTATCTTCGTCCACCGAGAATGCAGTATCATCCACTCTTGTGGCGCATTTGACCAAGCAAACTCGACCCCAATGACTGCCGCAAGACGTCGCAGGCGCAGTTCGGATCTGAAGTGGCTGTATTTGCAGAGCCCGCAAGTCCACTCTAGAGAAATGTGATCTCTACAGCACTTAACAGACTGGCGGAAGCGATAGCTACTAACGCATTTTAGGGTCGTCGTCGAAGAACACAACTGACCGCTGCTCACAGCCACACTAAATTTAAATCTGGCAAATCAACTTTCGAGGCAAGGTCGAAATTCTAGGGCTACTACCTCGCATAAAGTTTAGGCAGTAGCACGCAAGTGCGAATATTGGAGGCAAAAGCCGCCACGGTGGCTCATTGGTTACGCGCTCGGCTGCTGACCGGAAAGACGGAGGTTCGATCCCGGCCGCAGCGGTCGAATTTTGATGGAGATGACATTCTGGAGGCCGGTGTACTGTGTAATGTCAGCGCACGATAAGGGATCCCAGGTGGCGGACATTGCCGGAGCCCGTCACTGCGGCGTCCACGCAGACTGAGTCGTCTTGGGACGTCAGCTGCATAAACCAATTCCAGGTAAAAATGGTCGCGCTTCCCGTCGCAAAATTATAAAGCCACGTACCAAGGTTATAAGCCAACAAACATTGCAAAACATTCCGGTAATATAAAGGGCACACCAATAATGACCCAGCTTCTTTCTTCTGATCACTTCACGCCCTAGAATTCGACCACTGCAGTTAAAAATGTAAGCCGACTTTTTATGTCTCGGAATGGCTCGCTGAGTGACAGCTGATGCACCAATTCCTTCGGTGAAATATTGCATCTATCAGGAACTTTCCACTACCATTCCCGACCCAGACTTTTCGGGTATATTCTGTACAGAAAACGTGACATTCGATGAAGGCTTCCTGAATGTAGACAGAACGCGGGCTGCTAATGGGGCAGGTGGGAAAGCGCGGGGCTTTCCACGACACCCGCACAAAAAACACCAACCAAGCGATATGCAAGAGAACAGATGTACTCTATGTGCATTGATGCGATGAACTTGAAGCTGTTTTCCTCCTGCACGTCAGCCCTAACAAAAAAAAAAACTGCGCGTTTAGGATGAAAAATTTTCTTCTCATAGAGAATTCGTATCACAATAAGCACTTAGCGATACCTACTTGCGCATCACACTACTGAGATTGTGCCTGCAAGTCTCATATATTGTGAAAACGAAGCACGAGCACTCCAGTAAAAGTTTAGCAGTCATAACCCACACGTGAAACAAAGTACAAGTTTTTAGAATTAGCAGCAGACACGAAACAATCGAAGCAGACAGGAATAATGAGCATATCTAAAAGTGGCTATAAACCATCAAAAAGAATCGAAAGATTAAGAAAAAATGAGCTGTACAGCCCAGATTATTCATGTAGCACTTTAGCATGCACTCCAGGCATCACTGTATCGTGACTGACAGCCAAAGAACGTCAAAATTAAAACTTAGGCTCTCGGTAAATATCTTTTAGTTGCATGCGAAAGGAAGTACTTGAAGACAGCAGATTTAACACTGTAAACAAGCCTTCGTGTTCGGTGAGCAAGAAGGGCATTCATTTTTTGAATAATATACAAAAGCTGTGGTGGGTTGAACTTAACTGAAACACCTGGTATATCTGCGGCAACGACATGGTTCACTTCAGAAAAAGATTCATACAAAAACGGGGAAAAAGAGCGTTAACGAGCAAATTCCCTCACCGATGCCGTAGGCTCTGAGATGGCGATGTAGGAACTGAAAGAGAAGAAAAAAAAGTTAAATTCACTGCATTTTGATGGCAGTGATGCTGCAGATTCAATAAACACATTATGCAGCTGGGCTCGGCGTAGCCTGCATAATTAAACGCCGGAATATTTTTTCAATGTTGACAGATATTTATTTTAAAAGAGTGAAAAGTACGTCGGTGCGGTATGTGCAGGGAGATGGTAGAGCAAAGCGGAGATTACGAACATATTATGTATGAATAAGTATACAACTACCTTATTTTACCTAGACATCTTTTTTGACATTTGAGGCGCAAAGTTGATAATCCAGAATTGATTGCTTTCGTTTGATTTTATGAGGACTAATGTCCCAATGCCGCTCAGCCTATGACGGACGCCGTAGTGGAGGGCTCCAGATAATTTAGACCATCTGGGGTTATCTTCCAGTGACATAGCCTTTCGTCTCCATTTAAATGCGATCGTCTTGCCCGGTATCAAACTACGTCGTTACGTCGTCGGCGTCCCAGTCCTACTAAGTAGTCCAAGGTAAAGTGGGCCCTGCAGAGCGAGGTAGAATAGCTTGGGTTGCCTGCCTGTGGAGGGCCTAGACAAGTTTCGAGGGCGAAAAAGTTCCGCCTTTTGACCGTTGCACCCCGTATGTTCTCTTATGAGCATGCTCACACTCTTCTGATTATTTGTGCGGCGACAACTAAGACAGAGCAAAAATAAGTAACACTGCGGGACGCATGTATGCGGCCCTTCGTTTTGCAATGTCAGTTCGTTATGCAGTAGTATTCCTTCATAAAACAGAGCGATAAACAACGGGATCTCGAGGAGATCGTCAGAAGACCCCGTAAGTTCGACAAAACCATACATTTCATGTATCCTGGAATATGTATTGGCACTAAAACATAGCTATAAAAAAGAACACAGCATGGGTACAATGCGCAAAAGAACCGTCTCACTCACACAGGCTCTCCCTAGAGCTGGGTCATCGGCGTTCTAGTCCTCCTTGAATGTTCATTTGAACAAGGACACTACACAGCGGGCTAAAACTGGGTGACTAAGCAGCCAGTGACGGTGCTGGACACCGTCACAAGTATTAGAAACTTTGCTGTTTCTCTGTTACGCCCCGCACTGCTTATCTGAACCCCACGCCCCCGCTCGCTCATTCTGTTTTATGTGGCGCCACCCCGTGCCGAGAACGAGGAACACGACTGCGTAAAGCATTTTTATTCTTTTTTTGTATTGAATACTGTTGGTTTCCTATTGGTGGCCGTGGTAGGACTGGGTGCGAGTTGTGTAAAAGTGCTTGGTCCATCACAGACAAGAACAAACAAGAAAAGAGAGCACATCAGCATACTGTCAAGTTTCTGCGCTAAAAACGAGCTCGTAAAGTGCACAAAAAGAGCTCGTACTTCTATGTAAGCGTCGAAAGCACCGCAAACCTACACTCGAAGAACCAAACGAAGTAAAGAAACTGACTGGCTTGATATGACTGCAGATAAAAATACTTCCGGTGATGGTAAGTTGACCGCTTTGCAAGGTAAGTTATTCGAGCCGGGCCTGGTTCATATAATAACTAACGGCTTGTTTGAATTGGTTGTGCACTGAGGAGTTAGTATTGCTTATGACATGTTTGTGCACAGTCTGTCGCGTTCTGTTGTAATGCATATAAGCCTGGAATTCTGTTTTTGTATGATAATTAATGATTGTGAACGACATAATCGAGTGATACATTTGTCGACGAAATTCGTAGGTGGGCAAACCACATTAGCTGTGATGGTCAGATAGCGATACCTGTCTTCTGTAGGCGAAGAAACGAAATAAAAGTGCTCCCCCCCATGATATACATATAATGTACGTTTTTGCGTGCCGGTCTTGCATTACGTCTACACCACATAGTGCACAGGAAACTATTCTACAGGCAGCTGATACCCTCTCAATAAACAATGCAAGAAAGAGGCCGAAAATGAACAAAAAATACAATGGGGTGGCTTAACGCATCTTAATTAAGATGGCAGTCCGATGGGGATATGTTCCGGATCCACTGCGCGCGGTTGCAAGTTGTGGGGCCTCGCTCAATCCACCCCTTTGTTTCGCTTCCCCTCGATGCATCCTCTTTCTTCATAGTTCTTACATGCGCTGACTACATCACTATATGGACCAACCCTGGATCCGACGGAGAGATTGCAGAGCGATTACAACAAGCTGTCGACAAAGTACAATCTTTTGTGCACGGGAATGGTGTTGCAATTTCACCGGCTGAATCGGAGCTCTCAGTTATAAGGAACAAACAAGCCTGACAGGCAGAACCCGACATTCCATCGAGTTGCACATTGACAACCTACCGATAACCCCGGTAGCCACGATCAGAGTTCTTGACATGTTGATTCAGAATAATTCAACACGGAAGCGATACGCATCTACGCTTCACGACGCACCAGCACGGCGCGCGGGTGACACGTACGTATTGCCACCCGTCGCAGGGGCATGAGAGAAGCCGACGTGGGCAGGATCCCGCAAAGCTTGATGATAACTAGAATCATGTACACTTGCCCCTACTATCATGTGAATCGCAGGGTCGACGATGCACTTAATATCATCGTTACAACAGTGTACAAGGCAGCCCTTGATCTACCTACATGCGCCAACTCAGATCGACTGCTGCTCCTAGGAATTTTTATGGGATCCCGGTTTAACTTCGCAAAGCGACTGGGCCGATAAGCGACGCCTTAGTGGAGGGCTCCTGATATTTCGATTACGTGGGGCTCTTTAACGTGCACTGACATCGCACAGTACGCGGGCCTCTTGCGTGTAGCTTCCATCAAAATGCGACCCACGGCCGGGATCAAACCCGCGTCTTTCGGGCCACTAGACAATCACGATAACCATTGCGCCACCGCGACACTCACACTCGGCCAGCTTTTCTTGTAGTGAAATTAGTAATGCTCTCGCATTAAAAGCGCCTCTACCGCTCCTACAAAATCGATTTTAAAAAGGCGCCTACTGTCCAACGGACGGCACTTCTCTCACGACAATTTGCTCTGAGATTTAGTCTTTTCTTAATAATTCAGATTTCTAAAAGGCAAATATTTCACGAAATTTTCTCCTTCCAGTGGTTGTAAGGTAAGGCACAAGGCATAACAGCACAAACTACACAGGGACAAGGAAGTAGACGAGAAACACACAGTGCGGTCTTACAACAGGAGGTTTATTTTTTCAGGCACTTCGGTAAAAATATACAGCAGCAACAAGAAATTAAGTAGAGAAACTGAGTCTGATAAAATGTCATTGCCACCAGAAATCACACAAGACAACTCAGATCATACAGCTACCGATAAGGATCGCAATTCTTTATCTATACGGGCTAGGGAGGCTCTCTTTAAGATGCGCGATTTTACGGCTTCAGTGATTTCTCGCGTAGGTTTTTCATCGCACCTACGAAGCACGTTCGTGCTGCCCAGCTCAGGAGCGCATTTACAATCTGGGCAGTGAATGCCCAAATGGCCCGAGATTCGTTGCGTCACATTGTATTTGTGCTCGGACAATCTCTTATTTAGGCACCTCCCGGTTTGGCCTACGTATGCATGACCGCAAGTCAAGTCGATTAAATACAGGAAACGAACCGGTCGCGATTATTTATGGTGCATCCTGTGCGCTTACGAGCCATTTGATTAACGCGCTTAAAGAGGCTTGACAAGCGATCCGGAGCTGAAAATAAAACATCTATTCCAACTGTCTTTCATATCTTTCTTAAGTATTGTGAAATCTCGTGTGAGTAGGGAGCGACTGCAATTTTATCCTTATCTCATATTCTTTTTTCTTCTTTGGCTCTCAAAAAGGTTTCAGCCATTGAGGATAAGAAGGTTAGCGGGTAACCAGCCAGCAGTAATCGGCGCTTCTGGGCTTAAAAAGACATCTTCCAGTTTGTGTTTGCTGGATTTTTTTAATGCATTGTTAACGCATGAATTGATGATGCTGCGCTTAACTAGATTCGAGTGCGCTGAATCAAAAGAGAGAAGAGGTTTATTGCAGCGAGGCACAATGGCCCAGCAGAAGTGATTGGGGTTAAAATATATTCATAAATCTAGAAACCATGAGAAGCCGTTTGTTGGCAGTTCTTGAGCGACAATCAATTGGCTCAGAATGCTTGAAAATATCTAAGAACTTTGGAAGCTTCGGAAGGGAGGACGTCCTGCTAGCACTGTAATATTACAAGGTAATCGTCCACGAATCTAAAGATTTTTTCAAATTGCTGCCCTGAAGGGACCTTTCTAGCCCTCTGTCTTGCACGGCTAAGTAAAGATCATTCAGGATAGGTGCAATTGATGAACCGATACAAATGTCATTGTTTTGAATTGAAAGCAAACCGTTCCCTTTCGCGGATGTCGATCTTAAGTACTACACAGTAGCTCAAGGAAGCGGGCAGTTGAGAGCCAACTCGACTTCTGAAATTTTTTAGCTCCATGCTGGTGTATACAGTTCTTGATGGAATTGAACAGCTCGTCATGAGAGATGGCATAAGTCCTTTGTGTCGATAGAAAATCCTATCACTGCCTTTTCGGAGTTATATTTTAGAAAATCAACTAGAGGTCCTACATTTTTCACCAGAAATGGGTCGTCGACTGTCAGCAACTGAAGTTGTTTTTGTGAAACTGATGCAACTGACTTCTGCAACATAAATCCTGCAACCCCAAACTGTATGGTAGCATTTTAGCCGAGACGTGCCGATTACTACAGGCTGCTTACCCGCTGACCCAGCTATCCTCAGTGGCTGAGGCCTTGTTGAGAGCCAAATAAGAAAAAAGAATAAGATATTAGGATAAGAACGCAGTCATTCCCTGCGCACACAGGGTTTCACACAACTTAGGAAAGATAAGAAAAAGAGTAGGAATAGATGTTTTGTTTTCAGCTCCGGATCGCTTGCCAAGCCTGTGCAAGCGCGTTAATCAAACGGGTCATTAAGTTCTCCTCCGGCTCAACCTGTTGTCATCCTGTTTCAAAATCGGCCCTTCAGAAGCTAGAGCGTAAGCTCCCTACTGACACCTTGTCTATAAGCTCTCTACGCTTGTTAGAGAATCTGCACAACACAGGCTTTACTCTATATTTCCAAAGGTTGCCCTCTCACATAGCAGTCAGAGGCAGTGAGATGGCAGACAGTCTTGCCCATGAAGCACAGTCACGAAATTCCTCAAACAAGTCCGTCCAGCTGCAAAACGTTTCTTCATAAAAAGGGTGCTCGATTATTTCAGTACCCTGTGGAGTGCGCCCCACAAACCATGTGTGACCAAGGGTCTGAGAAGATGCCCGGACAGTCTACTACATCTAATTCGAACGAGCAATGCTCGAACTCCTGCCTGGATGCATACGATGGGCATGACATCGTCTCCGCTATGTTCTATATGTGTTGTGTGCGGGGATATAGAACATTATATTACGCACTGCCCAGAGAGCAGCGCGGAAAGATATGTGATGCTAGCTTCCTTCAAGAGGACAGAAGCCCTTCACAGTACAGTTTAGGATATCCTCTACCCGAGTGGAAACCAGACATGGAGAAGAGAGGCTCCACGCCTTCATTTAACATCCCTGCAGGACACTGATCTTGACTCTAAATGATGACAGCAGGGACGGTCTATGGTCTTCTGTGATTTAATGTGTGCGTAGATGGTGCCTTCTGGGGTGGTCTATGTTATTCTGTGAGTCAGTGTGTGCATGGACTATGTTCTACAGTGACTGAATATATGTATAGATGGTGACTTCTGGAGTGGATAATGTTGTGCTGTGAGTGAATGTGCACATAAATGGTGACTGCGGGAGTGGCCTATGTTCTATTATTAGCCACTGTGTGCATAGCGGGGCAGATCTGACCGGTTTAGAACATTATTAACATATAAGTGACGCTACGGTGGAGCAATTGCAGGCGGAATAATCAAGGCTAATTCCAGCTGTAGCATGCAACAACTCAACTAAACTCAACTAAGCACTAAGGATGCACCATAAATCATCGCGACCGGTTCGTTTTCTGTGCTCAGGGCGTCGTGTATTCTATCCCCTTGTCTTGCTGCCACGCATACGGAGGCGAAACAGGCAGATGCCTTAAAAAGAGTTAGAGCATAAATACAACGTGACGCAACAAATTTCAGGCAATCTGGGCATTCACTGCGAAGAGAGTTGCATCAGCACCCCCTTCATAGCCCTTATAAAGAATTGCGCTTCTTATAGGTATCTGGATGACCCGAGTTCTCCTGTGTTAATTCTGTTGGCGATGGCTGTTTTTCAGACTCGCTTGCTCTTCTTATTTCATTGATACTGCTCTATATATATACCGAAGGGCCTGAAAATATTAACCTTCAGGTTAGGTCAGCACTGTGTGTGCCTCACCTAGTTTCTTGTCGTTGAGTAGCTTGCGCTGTTCTGCCTTGTTATGAACCAACTAGCCCGCGATGTGTCATTCAAGCTGATAAGGCATCGTAAAGTGCGCAAAAACATGAACTAAAAGCTGACAATGCAGTCGGTGGAAAAAGCAGAGAGATAAACAGCTGCCGTAGTGGAGGGCTTCCGAATATTTTGGATCACGATGATATTTTTAACGTACACTGACACCGCACAGCGTACGGATTCTTTTCACTTTCGACTCCAAGTAAACACTGCCTCCAAAGCCGAGATTAAGCCAGCATCATCGGGCCCACCAACCGAGCGCCCTAATCAAAGAGCAATTTTGGATGGCGGAAGGGATTCCTGTATCCCTTCAAGTGTGGCAAGAAAAGTATTTTGACGCTCTCACAAACGAGTCAGCGCAATGACCAATGGCTGTTCCAAGTAATTTTCCATCAAAATGCTGCGCAAATAGATGTCATCTTGGTGCTGGCGGAGGGATGCATGTTTGCTTCGTACCGCTTTACCAACCCTATTAACCCTAGCTATATCAGGCACGAATAACGAATTGGGTTTAACATGCTTTTTTAAACTACAGATATCCACCTCCCTACCCCTGAAGGCGCTCATCTACTGAGCCGGAGTACCCGGGTTCCAACCGTACCGCGCCGGCCGCATTTTGATGCACGTGCGGCCTGTGTGCTGTGCGATGTCAGTGCACGTTAAAGATCCCCATGTGGTCGAAATTATTCCGAAGCCCTCCACTTCGGCAACACTTGCTTCCTTTCTTCTTTAACTCCCCCCTAACCCTCCCCTTCCGGCGCGGTTCAGGTGTCCATCGAAATATGTGAGACAGTTACTGCGTCATTTCCTTTCCTCGAAGCGAACTAATTAGCCCCTGTTCATGGATTCCTCATCGTAGTCGTCCGTGTCGGCGTTGCCATACCCCACCACCTAACAACCATGTCTGATAGTAGAAGAGCGAAACGCCACCTGCCACGGCGACAGCGGAAGAACGGACAACCCGAAGGTGGCTGCCACGGGAACATCCCGCAAAGCGGCTAGCTGCGCAAGACGCCACCCTCCAGCTGTGGCAGGTGGCGTGTGAAGAGCTGCGTTCAAATTTCGCATTACCGACTATCATAGTCGCCCGTCAATTTTTGTGGTTTTATTTATTTATCGTTAACGGGGTATCACTTGTAGGCTTTCTATTGGCCCCCCGCATCAGCTGGTGTGATGAAGCGCGTGCATGGTGTAATGAAGGGAGTCTTATGTTGAATTCCAATGGCAGATCGGGATCAAGTTTTTCTGCTCGGTTTGGATCAGTCGTATTCCAATGGTAAAATGGGAGCGCGAGTTGTATGTTCCAATGGCAGATAGGGATCAGGCGTAAATCCCGGATCGCTCCATGGAGCAGGGATACTTGATCCGCCGAAATCGGCGGATTTGACCGGAACCTCGGGTGACGTTTTCTTTTCCGTCGCGTCTCCTTCCTGTCGCGACAGGCAGCGGCCGCTTTGTTCCTGTCGTCGCTACGTGGTGAGCCGGGCGAGCCCAACGTTACTAGGGCGAGCCGGGACAGCCGGGCACTTTCCAGTCAACAGTGTACGGCAATGATTTTTCTTCGCGCCGTACGGCACTAATTTTGCTTCATGGAAGTGACAGTTCCGACTCGGGCACTGATAGCTCACAGTCCAGCAGTGAAGATTCGTCTGAAACGGACAGCGAGTGTGAAGCTGCCGGCCTGTATGCCTGCCGGCGGCGTCAGAAAAATGCGCTAATGTTCTTTGTTCGCGTTCATACCAAGCCCTGGAGTAGAGGAATGTCAAAAATGAATCATTTTTGAGGATTGTTGGCCAATACTGAGTTGCTGGTAGAAGTGATAACTGCGATACAAGCAAATTTCTTCCTGATGCCCAGTGCGGCTGGCCTGTTGTCTGCTAGCTCCGCTTTTGAAGGCATCGCAGAAATCGATCATGTCTATGAGTTATTATGAGACGAGGAACACTGTAAAACGGTGACGCGAGTAGCACCTTTAATACAGCGCTGGCCAGTTCCGAAGCGCCCTGAGCTGCGGCATCGATGTGAAACAGTTAGGCTTAGCGACGACTACGGCAGCCAGGCAGCAGCGCAGTTCGTGGCTCGGCGTGTCCGCGGGCGGCGTCGTTGCCGAAAGCTCGAGTGTCTCGCTGATTAGTTCAGCGGCTTGCTACTCGCAGTCGCAAGGCTGGAAAATCGAGCAGCGAGTGACTTGCCTCCGCGTCGTCTGCCACTTCTTTCGTGAACGGTATAGGACAGGCTCACTGGCGCTCCGAAGACCGCGGCCGCATACTCGCGTGTTCTCGGTAAGAGTGGATCATCCTGTACATACGCATTGGTTTTGTTTTAAGCATGAAACGCTTTTAGCTCCCGTTGTCGGCAGTGTGGTGACGTCACGCCGAGACTGAGAGCCAACATCCGGGCTCTGAATTCCACTCATCCGGGCACTGAAACGAGAGCATCCGGGCACCGTACGAGATTTAACGAGACTCTCTAAGAGAAAGGGCCGCGCTTCCGCGCCGTCCCCAAGGATGGCGCTGCGGTCCCACACTCACGCATGTAAAAGACCGGCCGCTGGGCCTTCAGCTCATGAAGGTTCCCCCTTTGGCAGGCAGATGTACACACGCTCGCGAAGTATTCGAACGCGCTGCAGATACATTCTTGACAGGCCTGCGTCTCGTCTTGTCCGCGTACGCTTCTGCATCGTCCTGCGTTTCATTGCCGCCACCGTCACAGCTGCTTAAGCCAAGCAATGGAGCCTGATGAAAGGAGAGATGGGAAGCGTCTTGCGGAAAGCGATCGCTTTGCGAGTGATACGCCACAGCAGAAGACTGCTCGCCCCTGCCGACAACGCCATGATTATGCGGCCGCTCCCGAAAGCTACAAGGCCGCCACGGTTCGTGGCTGCCTACCTAAGCCCGCACTATGCGATCGCATGCGATCGCTTCGACGCAACAAGAACAGTGTGGTGCGGTGTGGTGTCGTGTGGTGTGGTATGGTGTGGCATGGTGTGTTGAACACTGGACCCATTTCAAGATTTTGACTAGTACCATCTACAGCCCGTAAACATTTCATGCTTACTCTACTCTCGGCTACAGGAGAGGCAAAGATTTTTTACATTACCGCGTTCGTACGACCTCCTTTTTGTTTCGCCGAGACGGCGTCTGGCAACGCGAAGTTTGCGCCTCGCGCAACTCCTGTCGCACTTGAACACGAAGCTAGCAGGGCGTCCCATAGAGTTTCTTACTATTACCTAGAGGGACATCTGGCGGCGCTGCACTTCAGCCACCATGGACGCTCAAAGCATCATGGGGCTGTGAGCTACTTGTTGCGTCACAGTCGTAATTTTTCGGGAATACGGAGTGGCACTACTGACATGTTTCATTCCGAAAACGCTGTTCGTGTGCGCGCAGACGACTTTCACGCGAATGCAGTGTGTAAAAACCATAGTAGTAAAACCGCAACGACACACAACGCCAATAAAAGGTTTCACTTATCCAAAATGCCTTTAACAAACCTTTCGAAGTATTTCAGCAACCAAATTTTTTTAAAAACATATTTTCTTTAAAAAACGCGGCTGTTGAGCACGAAATATTAGTTTTTATAATGTTCAATACTAGGCGAATACGAGAGCGAGTCGTCTCTTATTTTGGGAGAACTTTGCAATTAAAGGCTTTTCTGCTCGTTTGTTGCAATTTACAGACAGGATATTGAATGTGAGGACATTCGTATTTATCTAACAGCTTTATTTTTGCATTATTTTTTGGCCAAAAGTTGTAGTTCTGCAGTCGGTAGCTCACCGCCCCATGATGCTTTGAGCGCCAATGGTGGCTGAAGTGGTCACGAGGGGCCTCCATGCAAACTCCCATAGACGGCTTGCCAGCTTTCCCTCTAGGTAATACTAAGAAACTGTATGGGGCGTCCGCTCCGGCGGCGCCCCTAGTTTCCGCATCTCGCCGCTGCGGCGCTGCCGTCGCGCTCCCCAACTTGATGCTCCAAGTGCTCCCGAGGGAGCACTCGAACTGCAATCGCAAAATGGGAGGTAGCGAAGCTACGCGCTCCCACGCGCTCCGTACGCGATCCGACGGAGCGGTCCCGATCTACCATTGGAATTCAGCATTAGAGCTCTGCTTCATATGCAACCAAATTCGACTAATCTGACGATTTTCTTGTAACGCATTCTTGAGACGTGCAGTGAATTTTTATTTTTCAATGTTGAAGTGCCAATTAGCAGCTTAGATACAACGGCAGACACCACAGGACGCAGTCAACACAAGAGCCTCCTGGCGAACTACCGTGGTAATTTTATTGCCATATGCAGAATGTCCGCAGGGCGACTTTTTATTGTCACTGTAAGCAGGTATTTGAAAATTAGCTCTGCAGAGCGACATTGATTTCGATTAAAGTTGTCGTGAATGTTTTACGCCAAGTGACGCTCTATTACAGAAAGGAGCAAGCCCTGAGCGGCCAAGCCGGCTGTAGTCTACAGTTTATTATTGCGAAACCAATATGTGGCTCATCGGGAACGAAACGCCGGCTCAGCGTTCACCAGCTGCAGTGGTCGCAATACTGCCAGATTACGTCACCGTGGTATACACAGAAAAGAAAACGTTTCTTCCGAAAATACAGGGGATTGAACCGAGGACCTTCAGATTGCGAGGCGAGCATACAACCACAAGCCATTAAACCACGGTGCTGCTTGGCGAAAAAAGGTGAACATAAGATATGCGTTGCCTTATGAGTTTATGCTAATGAGTGGGCGTGTCATTACAATGGAAAAAAAATCATCACAACATAAATGAAATTAAAGAGATCAAAATACAAAACCGATGCTCGCATCCATAGCACAAAAGTAGGCTTCATTACGCTCGCAATTTTTGAGACATAAATCCGTCAGTATACAATCTTTGATTTTCACACTAATATCGAAGCAGTGATGCTGTGTCCAGTTCTAAAATGTCACTTATCAGCAAGACAATAGAGCAGCGCGCTAAGGTGAACAAAGATTAAAACCTGCGAAATCGTGTGTTTATCTCCCTGCATTAGAAACGAAGGGATTAATACTGGATGTCCGTCAGATTTTAAGAAAAAATGACATCTCGCGTGACGGCTAATCGTGGGCGCTTAATTATCTGGTAAGGCGCATGAGATTGTACACCAGTTGCAGGAGCATCATCATGATATCGGCACGTCTATCTGAAGATTTCATTGCCTGTCTCCGGACAGGTGCTCTCTGAGGCTCTGCTTATCTAAAAACGTGAATGAGCACCGGGTACAGCGATAGCCGTCTGCGACAGTGTGCGTTAGCATAAGACGATTTAAAACCCCTCGCACTGACGCTGCATAATCGCATATATCACACTTGAAGGGTCTTTCCCTAGTGTTAATTTGCTTGTAGCAATTTAATTTTGCACACTCTGCACACGTTAAAGGGCATAAATCGCACTTGTACGTTTTTTCGCCGGAGTGTGTACGCTTATGTATAGTGAGGTTGCTGGAGCTTGCAGCTGCAAAAGAGCGCATATCGCAGTTGAAGGGTTCTTAGCCAGTATGCTTTCGCTTGTGCACAGTTAGAGTGGAAGAATGCGCAGTTGAAAAAGCGCACAGGTCGCACTTGTACGGTTTTTGGCCGGTGTGCGTACGCTTATGTTTACTGACGGTGCTGGAGCATGTAGCTGCAAAAGAGCACATGTCGCATTTGAAGGGTTTGTCGCCAGTATGCTTCCGCTTGTGCACAGTTATAGTGGAAGAATGCGCAGTTGAAAAAGCGCACAGGTCGCACTTGTACGGTTTTTCGCCGGTGTGCGTGCGCTTATGTATAGTAACGGTGCTGGA
Source organism: Amblyomma mixtum (assembly GCF_055824585.1). Lineage (NCBI taxonomy): Eukaryota > Metazoa > Arthropoda > Arachnida > Ixodida > Ixodidae > Amblyomma > Amblyomma mixtum. Next base: position 400,527,122 of record NC_143014.1, read on the forward strand.
GCTTGCAGCTGCAAAAGAGCACATGTCGCATTTGAAGGGTTTGTCGGCAGTATGCTTCCGCTTGTGCTTGGCGACAATGTCAGAGCGCGCAGCTGTAAAAGCGCACAAGTCACACTTCAACAGTATTTCGCCAGTGTGCGTACGCTTGTGGCGAGTTAAGATCGAAGAGTCTGCAGTTCTAAAACGGCACATGTCGCACTTTAACGGTTTCTCACCGGTGTGCATAGTATCGTGTGTATTGACGCATCGAAACTCTGCAGCTGCAGAAGTACACGTGTTGCGATTAAACAGGCTTTCGCCAGTGTGCATAGTATTGTGTGGACTCACACATCCAGACTCTGCAGGTGTAAATGTACAAGTGTCGTGATTGAACGCGCTTTCGCCACTGTGCCTACTATATTGTGGAGTGAAATTTCTTGGGTCTCCAGCTGTAGCAGGACACGTGTCACGACTGAAGCTGCTCTCGACACTTTGCGTATGATATTGAGGAGTGAAATTTCTCGGGTCTGCAGCTGTAGCAGGACACCTGTCGCGACTGAAGCTGCTCTCGACACTTTGCGTATGATATTGAGGAGTGAAATTTCTCGGGTCTGCAGCTGTAGCAGGACACGTGTCGCGACTGAAGCTGCTCTCGACACTTTGCGTATGATATTGAGGAGTGAAATTTCTCGGGTCTGCAGCTGTAGCAGGACACGTGTCGCGACTGAAGCTGCTCTCGACACTGTGCGTATGATATTGAGGAGTGAAATTTCTCGGGTCTGCAGCTGTAGCAGGACACGTGTCGCGACTGAAGCTGCTCTCGACACTTTGCGTATGATATTGTGGAGTGAAATTTCTCGGGTCTCCAGCTGTAGAAGGACACGTGTCGCGACTGAAGCTGCTCTCGACACTGTGCGTACTGTATTGTGGAGAGAAATTTCTCGCGTCTACAGCTGTAGAAGGAAACATGTCGTGACTGAATCTGCTCTCGACACTGTGCGTACTATAGTGTGGAGTGAAATTTCTAGTGTCTGCAGCTGTAGAAAGACACGTGTCGCTATTGATGTTGCTGTCGCCGCTGTGCGTTGGCTTGTGCCGAGTTAGCGTTGTAGAGTCTTCAGTTGCTAAGGGGCACATCGGAATCTGATGCGGTCGTCCTCCTGTGTGGCACCGCACCTCTCCCTTGCCATCGCACTTCGCTAACTCCCCTGGGTCCTCGGAGCATTTTAATGGCTCTCCTCCTGTCTCAAGTTGCATGTGTCTCTCAACATCGGCAAGGTTCGCTGAACCGTAGGTGAAGGAGGGGCAGCTGAACACATCTCCTTTCAATGCAGGTGTCTGCTGCCCGAACGAATTCTCTTCCATGAGCGAATACGGCCCTTTGGGTCTGTTCTGGTAGTGTTCACCGCCTTCTCACGGTGGTCGTTGTCGTGCAATGAGCCTCGAACACAACATCCGTCGTGGTAGTCAGGAGAGCACACCGCTTCTGCGAAAAGGGTTAAAAGAATGTGTGCAGTTAGGGAAATTTAGTTTTTTTTCGACTTACTCATTCCGCAATATTTTATTTCATTTGTTCAAGCATACCAGTTGCTTTTTGGAAAAAGGGGTAATGCTCGATAATATCGATGTTAAAATAACACATAGGACGCGCACATTTTAAGGAATCACGCTACATCAATGACATCTTGCCTCAGTGTAACGGTTGTGTGTGCCCACCTGCTAGGGCCCCGTAAAGGGGCCTGCAGTATTGAAAATAAATAAATAAATCTCAAGCAATAATTAGTGAATTCAAGGCAGCTTTCAACATAGTGCCCGTAGTGTATCTATCGTCGTATGTGGATCTATGTGGGGTTTGTTGGAGCGTGCGTGTTAAGGCAGCTCAAGCATGCCAGATTTTTGTTTGCGTCGAAGAATAATTTTCGCCATAATTGGTGCTCTGATAACACTGAGGAGGCGAAGAATTTCAGCAAACGAAACAAGTCAACATTTCAAGCAAGTGAATTGAACTGTTTTCCCTGTGTAACTTTGGCACTGCCGAATATAAAGGCTGCAAGAGCAGCTGGTCGAGTTGGCCCGCCTCTACAGTACGTCGCAGCAGACAGCAGCGCAGAAATATAAATGCTCTGATACAAAGCACACAGAACAAAACAAGTCACCCAGCTCTACAGTCTTAGGTAGCAAACAAAAATACAGAAAAAGAAATGGGCACAGATGTGCGCAAAAACACAGGGAAGAAGAAAAAAAGCAGTTTCGATGCTGTTAGAGGAGTGCGATCGGTTTAAAAGTGAGTAGCGCGAAATTTCAGCAATATTCACATCAACTGTTTATTAGCAACTGTATTCCTATTTTATATTTATTTTCGTTCTCATATTCTTCTGTATTTATTACCACTATTCCCGATTTCGATATTTACTGTTTGTACCTTTCTTCTTTTTTTTGTGAGGTGAGTTTTGTTTTCGAACTGGTTTTGCAGAGAATTATGTATATTTTTTTACTAATAACATAGTTTTATGTATAGAGTGTATGCCTCTTCATCAGGCACACTCCTCTGTAATGTACGTTGGAACCCTGAGGGTATCATATGTAAACAAATGAATACATAATCAGCGTTCAGCGTGATCAGAAATACGTGGCAATGTGTTTTTAAAATTCGTTTTTAATAGAAGGTCTAGTGAGCGCCGCAGGTGGTTGGTTTTAATGCGAAAGCATTTTTTGTGTTACGAGCGGTGCGTACAGCACCTCTTGGCAGGGCATGTCATCAGAGCGCCCCCGCGCGAACGGTCAGTAATCAATTATAGGGGTACTTAATAGTATGATTCAATTATATAGTTTTGTATATATCAAGAATAACTAACTCACCAAAATGGTTTATCAAATGGGTAACTAATTGATTGACGTCATTTACTACTTCAATTAGTCAATCATTACAAAAATTGTTCAGTAAAATATTTGAATGGACGTATTAGTATTTCTAGAATTAATCATTGCTTGCTTTGGTCCATGGGCGTTTAACGTCTTGAAGCGACTAGGGCTTTGAGAGGTTCTTTAACCACCTGATGTTCTTTAAAGGTGCACTGTGATCGCACAGAACACGGGCCTCTAGAAATTCGCCTCCATCAAAATCCGATCGCCGAGACCGGGATCGAACCCGCGTCTTTCGGATGAGCAGCCGGGCGCCATAACCACTGAGCCACCGCGGGGGCTATAGGCACGGAATTAATTAAATAATGAATTCAGTTACTTCAAATCAAATCGCCATTACCTTTTGTGAACTGGATTATTAAATAATGAAACTAATTAATCATTCAATTTGTTCAACTATTGAATTACTTCACACATCCATCGGTAATTAATGAAACTGAACAATTACTTAATCACTGAATAATGAGTACTTTGGCGTGCTTACTACACGCTCTGCCAACGAGTCCAAGTAGGCGAGTTCCGTAAGCGTCAAGCAGTCGTAAGTGTTAAAGGCCAGATATTCTGACTACGCACGTTGTGCTGATAGAAATGCTTGGCTGTGTGGGCGAAAAATGTGGTTTCATGTTGCAGATAAACCTTCACACTGAAGCAGATATATCTCTCCATTAATGTGGGCGAGGACTGGTGGTGCCTGCAAACGGGGCTAAAGCTCCTTGAGCCCTACGATTTGCGGTGTTTGCCATTGAAACAGAACGTCTACTTTTCTCGCGTGCGTCAAAAAGCGACGGCAGTGCGACAATGGCCTTTTACGAACCATTCTGTATGGATAGGGTTGCAGCCTAAAAATACCTCCAAATGCCTTCCTTGTCGGTTGTATTCGAGAAATATGAAATAGGGATTGTCGTTCCTTGGCCGGATCCCAAATTGGCCTTGCTGACAACGAGGACAAGTTTTGGTAGGCGAAGCGGAACCTTCCTGACTTCAGCCTAAGTTCGAAAAATATGTCTTGCCTCTATCAGTTGGTTCGGCCACCACAGACCTGCAGACGCCTTGCCCGTGATCCGCAGAAAAAAAGGAACCTGCGATGAAAAGTCCAAATTACATTCTCTTGGACTCAAATACGCCGTATATCGTGATTTTGAGAACCATCGACGAGAAGTACTTCGAGTTCCACTAAGATCCGGGTGTCGTGGATACAGGGTTGTGGTGCAAACCTTAGTTATGATGTTGAGGCTACTGTCATTAACGCAGTACCAAAGAGTGCCAGCTCTTCTTCACGAGAACAAAGCGTGGCCCCAATGCGCCCTTAGACCGCTTGATGACCCCATGCCACATCATTTTTTCGACCTCATATCTGATAGCGTCACGCTCTCGTGCTGTCACTTGCTATGGACATTGAGAGACAGGTCGGTCGCGTACCCGTCAGTTATGATGAGACGTTTCGTGACCCCGTGGTGTCTGCTCGGGCTTTACTCGTGAATTAAGGGCTCCTCTATGCGCCGTTAGGAGGTCTCTCAATTCATAAGAATGTTCTAGATTGCTTGAGCTACTGCAGTCGTTGAATAAACATCTAGAAGAGTGAATCCCTTGCTTTCCTCGGCACTATCGTCTAACAGCGCAATTATCGTGCTCTAGATCTGCTTTGGAGATTCAATGCAAAATTTTAAGCCAGAACCTCAGCTTAGCAATTTCCGAGACATACTTCGCCTCTTGCAATGGCAATCCTCGGTCCAGGAGGAACTGTTTGTTTCACTCTACGATGCATTCATTGCAATTCTCTGTAACCCCAGGAGCCACGGGGATTACGACGGTTGACCAGGGTGAGAAGATACCTGCTTCGATGGGGGCAAAATTCTAGATGGCCGTGTAGTGTGCACTGCCAGTGCACGTTAAAGAACCACAGGTAGTGGAAATTTCCAGGGTCCTTCACTATGGCGTCCCTCATAGCCGGAGTCGCTTTGGGACGTTAAACTTCAATAAACCATAAACAATCATCGAGCACACTTCAGCAATGTTATTTGCAGAGTCGCCTGAGAACACACCTCTTAGTCCGCCGTAAGTGCTTGGATCTGAGGTCGTTGACTTGTTTTATGCTCACTGCAGGAAGCGTATGATACTAATAAGGTCCTCAGAACACCGCCGCAGGACTACAAAGGTCTCAGGCCAAGTAGCTGCGTGCGTTCAACAGCACTCGAGCAAAACATTATCTTGGAAATGGCATAAGTTTTAGCAATCGACGAACTAAGAGGTCGATTACAGTGTGAAACTTGCAGGTAAAGGATGCGAAATCCATTAAGGCTAGCATATTAAATGGTGACGTAAACGCTGATTAAAATTTCGATGGCAATCAAGCCTTTCCGCAGCACACAGTGCCAAGTGGGAGGGCTCATGATGATGTCATCGAAGGTACCCGTACATTTCAAAGCGTAAGCACTTGCTGTGAAGGAAAAAGCCAACGCCACAGAAGGCAAAGCCGACCGAGAGTTTTTTGCCAATATCAAACGAAGCACGGCTTGATTAGGTTGACGGCAGTGGCAATCAAATCTTTCCTTCCGTGACGTGACACTGAACTTGCCCGCACTGCTCGTGCGCTTTGAGCACTTCTATTTCAAGCGTTGATAGCGTCACTATTTTAAATACAAGCACAAAAGCACTTGCATGCTTTACCTACAGCCTATATAGATTCGAATCTTTGAATCTCGGCCAATTCTCGAAATGTGGTGCAGTCGCCCTTTAATGCGTATGAGGATCCTTCCTGCAGTGTGGATTCGTAACCCGTCGTGAATGAACATAACTATAATTATGATGGCTGCAGAGAGTCCGCTGAGGGCAATGTCGCCTCTTTTGACTACCAGGTCGGTAACCTTGCGGCCATGAAATTCCACTCTAGTGTCAATTATTTCCATAAGAATGCACGCTGGCCTCTGAGTATGGTCAGTGCTGTGTCGCGGATCGGAATATGACTCGGGCATGTCGCTGTAGTTTTCTGGTTAGCGTCACTTGACACTTGCCACGCGTCGCTTTCACGCTAACTTTCGTGTGCGGAGTTGTCGCAGTGGAATGTGGCGTTGTCATGCGTTGCCCTCGGTGAAGAATCTGGAAACTCAGCCCTCGGGACTAGCAAATCACGCAAGCTTGTATCTCGGTCCGCCGAGAATTCTCTAGCATCCACTCTCGTGACGCATTTCACCAAGCGAGCTCGATCCCGATGTATGCCACAAGACATTTTAGGCAGAGTTCAGAGCAAAAAAGAATTTATTTGCAGAGCACACAGGTCCACTTTAGACAAATGTAGTCGCTACAGTACGTAACAATCATGCAGAAGCGATAGCTACCAACTCATTTTACGGTCGCCGAGAACGCAACTGACCGCTGCTCTCAGCCGCGCTAAATCTAATGCTGCAAATTAACTTTCATAGCAAGGTCCATGTGCTAGGGCTACTACTTCGCAACACGTTGAATCAGTAGCAGATAACTGCGGTAATTCGTGAAGAAAGCAGCCGCGGTGGTTCAGCGGTTATGCAGCCCGGCTGCTGACCCGAAAGACGCGGGTACAATCCCGAACGTCGCGGTCGAATATCGGTGGAGGCGTCATTCTGGAGACCGGTGTATTGTGCGATGTCAGCGCACGATAAGGAACCCTAGGTGGGATAAAATTCTGAAGCCCTTCACTATGACGTCCTCTAAGCCTGAGTCGTCTTAGGACGTCAACCGCATAAATCAATTCGAGATATGGTCGCGCTTTTCGTCACAAAATTATAAAGCCAGGCTCCAAAATTAAGAACCGACATACATTACAAAACTTTACGGTAATATAATTGATGAAATAATAATGGCGCAGCTGCTGTCTTCTGTTGACTTGGCGCTCTAGAATTCGACCGCCTGCAGCTAAAATGTACGCCTTCTTTTCTTCGCTCCAAATGGTTCGCAGTGATAGGTGACGTACCAGTTGTTTATGTGAAAGAATGCAAATTTCAGAAACTTTCCACTTCTGTTCGCGCACCGAACTTCTCTAGAATGAGAAAATGCGGTATTTGATGAAACTGTCTGGATGTAGAAAGAATGCGGGCTGCTAATGGGGCAGGTAGGAAAGCGTGCGTCTTCCCACGACACCCGCACAGAAAATACTAACCGGCTGAAGGGCACTAAAACAGATGTACTCACGTATAGTCTCCCCAGAGTTGCGTTGTCAGCGTGCCAGTGCAACTTGGTCGTTCAAGGCAAAGTGGGCGCTGCAGATCGAAATAGAATAGCTTGAGTTTGCTCCTTGTGGAGCGTCTAGACAAGTAATGAGAGAGAGAAAGTTCACTTCTTTACTGCTGCGCTATACTAAAGGCAATAAACAAGAAGCAACAATTCGGGGTGCGTGTTAGGCCACACCTCGTTTTGCAGACGTAAACTGGCTAGGAACAGGTCGTACTCTTTTGTAAAACAGAGCGAAAAGGACAGAATATGAACAGATAGACGGAAGAAACATTGAATTCGACCAAACCATTTCTTTCACGTCACCTGGAATAGAAATTGGCGCTGGAAACAGCTATAACGCTACCCGGGCACAAACGACAGCGGGCGGGAAATGCGTAAAAGACTCACACTGGGTCTCCCTAGAGTTGGAACTTCGGCGTTCAAGTCCGGCTTGGTCATTCAGTGTACAACTTCGTCACTAAGCAGCCAGTGCAGCTGCTATAGACACCGTCGCATCCGTTCAAAAGTTCGCTGGTTCTCTCTGTTCACTGGTTCTCTGTTGCGCACCGCACTGTTGGTCTGCAAACCAAGCCCCTGCCCTCTAAAGTTTTTGTTGCGGCGCCATCAAGCGGCAACCACGAGGAACAAGGCTGCGCAATGCGTTTGCTTTTCTTCCTTTTTTTATTCAATACTGCCCACCGCCTTTCTGTAGCCAGGGCAGGAGTGGGTATATGACGAGTACAAATGCATGGTCTATAACAGATAACGAACAAGACGAAAAGAAAGGATATGGGCACACAGCTCAATATCTGCAGAAGAAACCGGCCCACAACAAAAATAAAAAAGCGCCGCATTCGCTTGCATGCACGAAAACATCAAACACATACCCTGCAAGTATGAAACTAACGACATAAAACTTACTGGCTTGATCTGACTGCAGATAAAAATGCTTCGGGTGAAGATAGTGCGGCCACACGGCGTGTAACCAGTTCAAAAAGGGTATGGTACTTGGAAAGAATGACATCTTGTATGCATTGGGTTACATTGAGGGATTGCAGTTGTTTTTTCATGTTTCCTCTCAAATTTTCGTGGTCTATTACGCTCCATATAAGCCTGAAATTGATTTTTTTAGATAATTGGTGATGGCGAAGAGCATCATCAAGCGGTGCATTTTTCTACGAGATTCTTTCGGGCCATCAGCCGTCCACCAAAACCTTTGCGCCACCGCGACATCCCCCTCCGCCTCCTCTCTTCGCACACAGACACACGCACCTGCCCCACAAAACGCACACGCACACACACGCACGCACACACACACACACACACACACACACACACACACACACACACACACACACACACACACACACACACACACACACGCACGCGCGCGCACGCACGCACACGCACACACACACAAGCACACGCACGCACACACGCACACACACGCACACACACACGCGCGCGCACACGCTCACACTCACGCGCACCTACTCACACCACCAGCTTTTCTTGAAATGGTACTAATAATAATTTCGCATTGAAAGTTAGTCTTCCGCTTATACCCAATCAACCCTAGAAAAGGTGCCAAGGCGGCATCGGACGGAAGGCCTCTCATGGCGATTTCGCAGGAGCGTTGTTCTCTTCTCTTTAGTTCAGTTCTCTACCAGGCATGCCTCTCCCAAAATGTTCTCGTTCCAGTGCTTACAAAGTACCGAAAAGTGCGTAATAAAAATCAAAAACAATTTCTAGCGAGAGCTACACTACGCTACCCAGTCGAGAATTTCGCCTTGAGCCTGGGAGGCCGATAATGCGCAGGCGCGAAACCAGAGAGTAGCAGCAGGTGCTTGGTGCATGACGTCAGAGTTCGCCACCGCCGCCGCGCGAGCAGCCGCGCCGGCCCGAATACGTCCGCCGGCATCGCGCGTAAATAAGCGGCAGAGACGCCTGGTCAAAGAGAAGAACGTCTTGCCAAACGGACACGCGAAGGTAGCTCTCGCTACGTACGAGTATATCCTGGCATAGCTGAGCTAAGCCGCTGCCAATTTTTTTTCTTGGACTTGCACAGAAATGCAGTAGGTGGGAAAACAAAGAAACAAACAGGTGCCGTAGTGGAGGGCTTGAAAATATTTTGGATCACGTGGATATTTTTAACGTGCACTAAAATCGTGCAGCCGAAAAGACATTTTCCGCTTCGCCTTCAAGGAACCGCAACCGCCAAGGCCACGATTTAACCCGCATCCTGGAGCTCACTACGGGAGCACTCGATTCACTGTGCCCTTTAGGAGCGCGTAGGAATTCTAGTACCACCGTAGGTCCGGAACGACAGGTATTTTTACGGCATGAGAAATCCGGCAGCGCATTTACGAACGGCTGTCCAAAGTTATTCTCCATCGAAATGCTGCGCGAATAGAGCCCATCTTTGTGCGGGCGAAATGATGCACGTCTGCTTCGTAGCGCTTTACCAACCGTATGCTCCCAGGCAATGTCACGCACGCACAACGAGTTATGCTCGCTGTTCTTTTTTACACTGCAGCTTCACCTCCCCCCTCCCCCCCCCTCCCACCCTGGTCGCTCGTCTAGTAAGCCGGAGTACCCGGGTTCCAACCTAACCGCGGAAGCCGCATTGCGATGGAGGCGATACCCGTGTGCTGTGCGATGTGAGCGCGCGTTAAAGATCCCCAGGTGGTGGACTTTAATCCGGAGCCCTCCACTTAAGCATCTCTTTCTGCCATCCTTATTTCACTTGCTGCTTCATCCCTCTCCTTACGGCGCGGTTCCGGTGTCCAGCGAGATAGGTTGATATGTTGAAACAACTTTTATTTCACTTGTACGCTTTCAACTGGCTCCACGCATTACCTAGAAGATAGGTGTGCTCGGTATGCATAGTGTACTGCACCAACATTGAAAACTGTGCTCCGTAGCCAACCAATGTCGAGTGCTCAGACAGTCTTCTTGCAACACATTCTTGAGACATGTACTAAAAAATCTGTTCCTTTTTTGAATATCGTAGTCCAAATGAGCAGCGTAGATACAACAGCACACACCACAGGACAAAGTCAACTCACGAGCCTACTGGCGAACTGCTGTGGCAATTTTATTGCAACACCCAGATCGCGCAGCCCAACTTTCTCATTCTCACTGCAAGCATTTGAAAGAGAGCACAGCCTACCGACACTCCTTCCGGCTGCAGGGGTCATGGACCTTTTACGTCAAGTTGCGCTCTGTTAGAAACGCGGCCAAGCCAGCTTTAATCTCTGCAGTTTATGGGAAACCCGGCGGCGCAATTGCTAACGGCTGTCCCAAATAATTGTTCATGAAAACGCTGGGCAAATCGGGCCCATCTTGGCGACGGTGGATTGATGCACGTCTGCTTCGTAACGCTTTACCAAAAGTATTTTCCCAAGAAATGTGAGGCACGCATAACGAATTATGCTCAACCTGCTTTTTTTGACCAGATATTTGGCCGCTGTTTCTAGATTCCTTATCGTAGTCGTCTGAGTCGCCGTTGGCTTGACACACCACCTGCCAACCATGGCAGGCAGTAGGAGAGCAAAACGCCCCCTGCCACGTCAAGAGTGGAGGAACGAACAACCGGAAGGTGGCTGCCACGGGAAAATCCCGGAGGGCGGCTAGCAGCGTAATACGCCATATTACAGCGGTGACAGGTGGCGGGTGAAGAGCTGGGCTGAAACTTCGCATTACCGACAATTGTAGTCGTCTTTCAATTTTGTGGTTTTATTCATTTAGATTCAACGGGGAATAAATTGTTCGCTTTCAGCTGGCCCCCAGTATAAGCTAGCAGATAAATGTGCTGGATACGCACAGTGTACTGAAGCAAGTTTGACAGCTGTTCTGCATATCTAACCAATGTCGAATGTTCAGACGATTACCTTGTAACATATTCTTCAGACATGTACTGAAAAACCTGTTCTTTATTTGAACGTCGAAGTCCAAATTAGCCGCTTAGATACGAGAACAGAAACCAGAGGATGAACTGAATACACAAGTCCAGTGGCGAGCAGCTGTGGCAATTCTATTCCAACATGAACAATTTCAGCAGCCCGACTTTCTCATTCTTACTGAAAGCAAGTATATGGAAACGAGCTCTTCGTAGCGACACTCACTTCGGCTGCAGTTGTCATGGAATGTTTTAACCAAGTGACGCTCCATTAGAAAAGGGGTGTGCACTGAGCAGCCAAGAATGCTTTATTATGCAGTTTATCAATGCGAAAGCATTTCACGGCTTATGAGGAACGAAATGCGGCGTCGACGCTGACCAGCTGCTGTGCTCCCCAAAAATACAAGATGACGTCACCGTGATGACAATGAAAACTAAGATTTCTTCCCAAGGTGCTGGGAATTGCACCCAGATCCCTTATATTGCGAGGCGAGCATATAAGCATAAGCCATAAAATCACATTGCTTCTTTGCGAACAAAGGTGAAGATCGTATATGCGCTGCTTTACGACTGTATGCTAATGAGTAGGTGAGTCATTACAAAGGAAGAGAAGAGAGCAACAAGGCAACTAAACTTAAAAAGGAATTAAGATACAAAAAATGCTTTAAAATTAACGCATAAATAGACGTAAGTGCCTTCCGCAAAGATTGCGACATACCTTATTTTGTATACAAACTGACTTTCAGACAAATATCCAAGGAGTGATGGTTTGTCCAGTTCCAAAATGTCAAATGTTACCGAGACAATGCAGCAGTTTGCAAGGTTGAATAAAGAATAAAACCTGCGAAATCTTGGATTTACCTCTCTGCACTAGTAACGTAGTCGTTATCATTGGATGTCCGTCAGATTTAGAGAAAAATACACCTTGCATGGCGGCTAATGCTGGACGCTTATGTTGTAAGGCGCATGGGATTGTACACCAGTGGCACTAGCATATTACTGACGGCACGTCTATCTGAAGATTTCACTGCTCGTGTCCGGACAGGTGCCCTCTGAGGCTCTCCCTACCTAAACATGTGAATGAGCACAATATGCTCTTATTCTCTTTTTCTGAACCGCTACATAACGTACATGTCACAATTGAAGGGTCGTAACATTGGGGAATTCGCTTGTGCCGAGTAAAGTGTAAATGGTCCGCAGTTGAAAAGGGGCAGGTATCGCACTTGAACGGTTTTTCGCCACAGTGTATACGCTTATGTCGAGTGAGGTTGCCAAAGCTACCAGCTGCAAAAGGGCACACGTCGCAAATGAAGGGTTTCTCGCCTATGTGCTTCCACTTGTGCAAAACTAGACTGCTAGAGGGAGCAGCTGTAACAGCGCGCATGTCGCACGTGAAGAGTTTTTCCCCAGTGTGCGTACGCTTGTGTCGAGCTAAAATTCTAGAGTCTGCAGTTGTAAAAGCGCGCATGTCGCACTTTAAAGGTTTCTCATCCTAGTGCATACTATCGTGCGGATTGACATTTCTGGATTCTGCAGCTGTAGGGCACGTCCCTCGATTGAAGTTGCTTTCGCCTGTGTGCACACTATTGTGTGGAGGGACACATTCAGACTCAGCAGGCGTAAAAGTACACGTGTTTTAGCTAAACGGGCTTTCGCCAGTGTGCGTACTATCATGTGGAGTGACACTTCCAGACTCTGCAGGTGTAAAATTGCCCGTGTCGCGATTGAAGGGGCTTTCGCCAGTGTGCGTACTCTAGTGCTGAGTTAACCGTGCAGAGTCTTCAGTTGTACAACGGGCACAAAGGCTCATACAACGTCCTCCTGTGTGGAACTGCATCTCACGATTACCCTCGCACTTCGCCAGCTCCGCAGGGCCTTGGAGCATTTAAATGGCTCTCCTCCTGTGTCAGTGTGCATGTGTCTCGTAACATCGGAAAAGTTCGCTGTAACGTAGGCGCAGGAGGGGCAGCTGAACACATCTCTTTTCAATGCTGGTGCTTCTTGCCCGAACGAATTCGGTTCTATGAGTGAATACAGGTACTAGTGTTCTTTGCTGGTATTGTTGACCGCCCTTCCATGCTGGTCGTTTTCTACAAATGGGCCCAGAACAGAACTTAACTTCCTTCGTGCTAGTCGGGAAAGCACGCTGCTTCTGCAAATAAAATTGATAAAATATGTGGCATTAGTGAAAATCAAATTTTTTTTTTTGTCGCGCTTCCTCCGTCTGCATTATTTTCGTGCGATGGTTCAAGCATGCCAGATTGCTCGTCGCGTCATCGAAGAGTTCTCGCTAAGATTCGTGCTAAAATAACACACGATTCGCGGACATTTTTATTAAACGCATCACGTCAACGACATCTCTAGTATCAAAAAGAGGATTCATGCAAGCTTTCAAAATAGTACTCGTCGTGTATCTACCGTCGTACGCTGTTAAGGCAGCTCTAATATCACACCCAAAGTAGACAACGGTGTGCATGACATTATGCTCGTATAAACCACTGTGTGTGTGTGTGTGTGTGGCGGAGTTTGGAGTGGACGTCTTTTGTAACTCTCTAGCCCTTAAAGCTTGAAGCGGTCAAGTTCCAAGTTTTGTGCTGAACGTTTTGAGTGATATCTGTGTACATTGATGCGGTCAACTTTAAGCTATTTTCCTCCGGCACGTCAGCCCTAGCGGAAAAAAATCTTTGCATTAAGATTGAGAAATTTTCTTTCCATGAGAGAATTCGTATTACAATAAGCACTTAGCGATACCTATCGGCTCATCACACAACTGAGATCATGCCTGCAAGTCTCATATACTGTGAAAACGAAGCATGAGCTCTGCAGTAAATGTTTGGCAGTCATAACCCACAAGTGCAACAAAGTACAACTGGTCATAATTACTAGCAGACAGGAGAAATTTGAGCAGATTGAGTAACAAGCAGACCCAAAAGTGGCTATAAATCATCCAAAAGAATCGAAGGATTAAGAAAGAAAAAATTGTACACACAAATCACAGATTATTCATCTAGCATTTTAGCATGCATGCGAGGTATCAGTATATCGAGAGTGACTACCAAAAAACGTCAGAAATAAAACTTAGGTTCTCGGTAAATGTCCTTTAGATGCTTGCGAAACGAAGTACTCGAAGACAACAGATTTGAAACTGTAAACAAGTCTTCGTGTTTTGTGAGCAAAGAGGGCATTCGTTTCTTGAATAATGCGCAAAAGCTGTGGTGGGTTCAACTTAACTTAATCACCTTGTATATCTGCGAGAACGACATGGTTCACTTCAGAAAAAGGTTCACACACAAACAGGAGAAAAAGAGTGGTTAGCGAAAAAATTTCCTCCTGGATGCCGTAGACTCTGGGGTGGTAACATAGGAATTGAAAGAGAGGAGAAAAATAGATAAATTCGCCGCATTTTCGCGCCCACGATGCTGTAGATGCTGTAGATTCATTAAACATCATAATGGAGCTCGGAACGGCATAGCCTGCATAATTAAACGCCAGAACGTTCTTTCAATTTTACAGATATTTAATTTTAAAAAATGTGAAAAGTACGCGGGTGTGGTATGTGCAGGCAGACTGTAGAGCAAAAAGGAGATTACAAGCTCATTATGTATGAATAAGTACACAACTACCAAAGGTTAACTAGTCACATTTTTTTCACATATCAGGGGCGAAGGTCATAACCCAAAATTGATTAGTTCGGTTCGGTTTAATGGGGCCTAATCTCCCAAAGTGGCTCAGGCTATGAAGGACGCCCTAGTGCGGGGCTTCGGATAATTTCGACCACTTGTGGTGCTTTAACGTCCACCGACGTCGTCTCCCGCCTCCATTTAAATGTGACCGCCTTAGACGGGATAAAACTCGCGTGTTTCTGGTCAGAAGCCGAACACTATAACCACTGAGCCACCGCGGCGGTTGTAGAGAACTATACAGTCAAGCCTGTTGAGGATTTTGCGGGGTCGCAGCGGAGCACCAGACAGAGACGACCAGCGTGGCAGGCTTCTAGTTCCGGACTGCCCGTGCCGGGCGTGCGCCCCGAGCACGCGCTGTCCACCTTTATTTTTTTCTAGCGCGCGCTGTAACGCCGATCTCAGCGCCCGCTTTATAGCGTCGCCGGGCGCTATAGGGCCCCCCGCCTAGACGGAACGGCGAAATGTACGCGCCGACGGGGCAGAGATGGATTAGCCACAGCGGCAAGCAGGTCTGCAGGTGGGCCGGAAACATCGGAGGGGAGCTCCTGGGGAGGTGTCTCAAGGTACGCTGGTTTGAGTCGGTCGAGGGAGACGACCTCTTGACGACCATCGAGCAGGATTGTCGCTGACTTTGTCGTCCTGGTGAGGACGCGGTACGGGCCATCGTATGAGGGGGTAAGAGGCGCCTTTACAGCGTCTCGCCTGAGAAAAACGTGCGTCGAGGAAGCAAGGTCCGGGTGCACAAACACTTGATGGGCAGTTGAGCGAGGCGGCACTGGGCGCAGGTGCTGGAGACAGTCGTGTAGGCGGTGAAGGTATTGCAGGGGTTGGGATGAGGGAGCCGAAGGTACGAACAAGTCTCCGGGAAGCCGCAGGGAGGTACCGAAGACGAGTTCGGCCGCCGAACAGCCAAGGTCACGACGCAGGACGGCGCGTAGGCCTAGGAGCACCATAGGGAGGTGGTCTACCCAGTGCTCGCGATCCAGGCGCGCAGTAAGGGCAGCCTTGAGCTGGCGATGGAACCGCTCGACCATGCCGTTGGCACAGGGATGGTATGATGTGGTGCGGCAGTGTTTAGTGCCGAGTAGCCGGGTGAGCGAAGTGAAGAGGGCGCATTCGAACTGGCGGCCGCGATCCGTGGTAACAATGCCGGGGCAGCCGAAGCGGGAAACCCACGTCGAAACGAAGGCTCTGGCAACTGTTTCCGCAGTAATGTCCGGAATGGGCACGGCCTCGGGCCAACGGGTGAAGCGGTCGACCATCGTCAGAATATACTTGTAGCCCTGAGAGAGGGGAAGCGGTCCAACCAGGTCGAGATGAATATGGTCAAAGCGTGATCCAGGCGGCAGGAAAGACTGAGGGGGAGTCTTGGTATGGAGTGTCACTTTGGTGGACTGGCAAGCAAGGCACGAGCGGGCCCACTGGCGAACGTCGGTGTTAATGTTCGGCCAGACGTACCGCTGGGTAACGAGGCGCTGCGTGGCCCGAATGCTAGGATGGCAGATGTCATGAAGGGAATGGAAAATGGCACGACGAAAGGCCACCGGGATGAACGGTCGCGGTAGAGCCGATGATACGTCGCACCAGAGTGATCCGGGCGCAAACGGATGAGGCACGAGCTGCAGACGGAGTGCTCGGGGGTGGTCGCGCAGGGCGTGCAGCTCAGGGTCTTCAAGCTGTGCCCGCGCCAGGGACGGCCAGTCCACAGCAGGTGGAGACACGCCGATGGTGGAAATGCGTGAAAGTGCATCAGCTGCCTCGTTATCGGTGCCTTTGATATGTCGAATATCGGTTGTGAACTCCGATATGTAGGCCAGCTGACGAAGTTCACGGGAGACGTACTTCGAAGAGTTCGTACGGAACACATACACCAGAGGCTTATGGTCCGTGAGAACGTAAAAAGGCTGGCCCTCCAAGAAGTGGCGATAGTGCTGGATGGTGGAGTAGATAGCAAGCAGCTCACGGCCAAATACGCTGTAGCGAGTCTCAGCAGGCTGGAGCTTCCGTGAGAAGAAACCCAGTGGGTGCCACTCGGAGTGAATCTTCTGCTGGAGCACCGCGCCAATGGCCACGCTGGAAGCATCCACCATGATGCGAGTGGGCGCGGAAGTCCTAGGGTGGATGAGGACGACTGAATCGGCAAGGGCTTGTTTGGCAGCCGTGAAAGCGGCCTGAGCTTCGGGAGACCAGGAAATCGCAGAGGATGAGGACTTCGTGGTGCGGAGAAGGTCAGTCAAGGGGTGAAGAAGCTCGGCGCAGTGTGGGATAAAGCGCCGTGAAAAATTCACTAGGCCCAGGAACTCACGGAGCTTGCGTAGGGTAGTTGGTGCTGGGAAGTCCTTAACGGCCTGGACGTGAGAAGGCAATGGACGAATTCCCAGCGCCGAGATGTGGTGGCCCAAGAACTCGAGCTCAGAAGAGCCGAAGATACATTTCTGGGCATTGACGACCAAACCAAACTCTTGGAGGCGTTGAAAGAGTTCCCGGAGGTGACGCTCGTGGTCCTGTGGAGTACGACTCGCGACGAGGATGTCATCGATGTAGGCGAATACCGCCGGGAGACCACGCGTCACTTCAGCGATGAATCTTTGGAAAGTTTGAGCTGCGTTCCGTAGCCCAAAAGGCATGCGCACGTACTCAAACAGTCCGAAGGGTGTAGTGATGGCCGTCTTCGGAATATCGGCCGGCTCAACAGGGATTTGGTGGTACGCCTTGACAAGGTCCACTTTACTAAAGATCTTGCAGCCATCCAGATGTCCAGTGAAGTCTTGGATGTGTGGAAGGGGATAGCTGTCGTGGACCGTGTGAGCGTTGAGAGCCCGGTAGTCGCCGCACGGACGCCAGTCACCCGGTTCTTTCTTGGGCACCAGATGGAGTGGTGAGGCCCAACTACTGGATGAAGGGCGAATAATACCCAACTGGAACATGTGGTCGAATTCCCGTTTTGCAATAGCCAGACGCTCACCGAAGAGGCGGCGCGGGCGAGCTGCGACAGGTGGACCACGCGTGACAATGTGGTGGGTGATACCGTGCTTGGGTGGCTGATGTAGATTACAAGGCTTCGTGACCTCGGGAAAGTCTGCGAGGACTTGAGCATACGGGCATGACGGAAGCAGAGTTCGGATTCCAGTGGAAGCGACAGCTGATATAACGCCAGTGATGGAAAGGCGCGTCTTGCTGTCGATGAGACGATGGTGACGCATGCTGACGTCCAGATCAAAATGCGTCAGGAAGTCTGAACCGAGGATAGGTTGGTGTACATCGGCGACGATGAAGACCCATCGAAACGTGCGCCGTAGGCCAATGTCCAGAGTGACGGATCGGAGACCATACGTTGCGATGGAGGTTGAGTTGGCCGCACGAAGAGTAGGTCCATGTGACTTGGAAGCACGGTCTGCTTTGGAGGCCGGCAGTACGCTGACTTCGGCACCAGTGTCGATGAGGAAACGCAGGCCAGAAATGCGATCCATGACGACGAAAAGGCGGTCAGGTTGAAGAGCGAGGTCACACGCCGCCGTCAGTGATCTCGCTGCGCGTTTCCCGACCAGTTGCATGGTGGAGTGCAGCGGCGAGCGTTGTGCTGGAAAGTTCGGTGATACCAGCAGAGACGCGGACGGCGAGGACTGGACGAGTGCGGACCACTCGGGGAAGACGAACGGCGGCGAGGTGTTGAGGATAAACCGTGCGAGGCATGAGAGGACGTCCGAAGGGCATCGACAGAAGCGGCCAGCTGATCGATCCGGGCCTCTAACCGTGAAATGACGGCGGTCTCCGGTGGAGAAGAGAGGGCGGCGACGGAAGGAGAAGTCGCGTCGTGGACTCGATCAGCGAGCTGGGCGAGGCGGTCAAGGGTCAAGTCGCCCGCAGCAGCCAAGACGATGCGGGACGACTGCGGCAAGCGTTGTAGGAAGAGCTGCTGCAACAGTGCGCCATTCGGGTCTGCATTGGTTTCGCCCAGGAGCTGCCGCATGCTATGGAGTAACTGGGAGGGGCGGCGGTCTCCAAGCTCTTCGTAGGTGAGCAGCTGCTGGAGGCGCGCACTCTCTGACGCCGTGGTGCGGTCCAGGATGCCCTGCTTTAGTCGCTGGTACGGGGTATCGCCCAAGGGTGCAGCGATGATGTCCGCTACCTCTTGAGCCACCTCAGAAGGCAGGTTGGAAAGTAAATGACGATACCGAGATGCCTCCGAGGTGACGTGGTGCAGATGGAAGACGGCTTCCACTTGGGCGAACCAGATCTGCGGACACTTGGGCCAGAATGTTGGTAGGCGGAGCTGGAGAGCTGCGACGTCCCGTGGGCGCAAGGTAGCGTCAGGCGGAAGGTCGCCTGAGGGCGGTAGGTTGCTGGGGTCGGTCATGTCTTAGGCCGGAGTCACCATTGTTGAGGATTTTGCGGGGTCGCAGCGGAGCACCAGACAGAGAAGACCAGCGTGGCAGGCTTCTAGTTCCGGACTGCCCGTGCCGGGCGTGCGCCCCGAGCACGCGCTGTCCACCTTTATTTTTTTCTAGCGCGCGCTGTAACGCCGATCTCAGCGCCGGCGCTTTATAGCGTCGCCGGGCGCTATAAGCCCACTTGTAACGAACTTGAGGATAACGCGGATTGCGTTCATTGCATCAGAGGTTCGTAGTAAGCTGACTTTTCATTTTCAACCAGAAATGCGAAGTCCGACGAAACAAACATTTGTTCCTCAGATACGTTCATTATCCGCGTCGGCTTCCTCAAATTAAACCATACCACTACGCTTTCCAAGCTCCGCAGAGTGGGCATACGCATGCTTCTGGCCAACGCCAAGCAATAAGCTGCTTTAAGAGCACGATTTATCTAATCGGGACTGAAGCGTTCTTGGCAACCGGTGGCAGCTTAGCATACTCCTTAGAAGATGCTTGGCAGTCGGGGATTGCTCGTACTTCGCGTACAGTGGCTTCATCAGTGTATAGCTCTGCAATGTCGGTGTCATGATCCGCAGCTCTCAAAGTCATCCTAGGCGAAGTCACGTTCTGGTATTTGTGCGTCAACGGCGCGTTGTTACAATTCTACATGTGTCAAATCACGCACATTTTGATCAGCGTCTTATGTCGTTTCCTGGCCCATGAACTGTGCTTCAGGGAGGCAATTTCGTATTCACTTTTGTGGCCGACTGTACATTCTACCTCCACATTTTATCTCCGAATGCCGCGAGCATAAAGTGAAAGTTTTTGTAACGCGATGTCGAACTAATGTGTTTCTTAACTTTTTTTCCTCATACTACTTCACATTGGAATAGGCTTCCCAAGAGCATAGGACATTGTAAAACGGGTAAACATTTTCAGTCTTTCCTGGCGTCCAATTTGAAGTAGAGGCTTTTCACCCTATTAACCTTGTTTCTAGTGCAGTCATTTCAGGGATGCATTTCTTTTTTTATTTTTAAACAAATGTGCTTTTCTGTTCACTTTCAGCAATGTGTACATGCTCATTTTAGGTATGTGTTTACTGTTATTGTTTCCCCTCCAATAATGCCCGTGGACGCTGCAGGTAGCTGTGTCAATAAATAAAATAAATAAATTTGTTTTGCCCTGCATGATTCGGAAAAACTCTCTCTTCGTCGTCCATGTGTCGTCCTTCCTACTGAAGTTTTTGGTTCCCGCATTCGATCAGAGGGCGGGTGTCACGAGGAGTCCGAGGCGCTCTTCGAACACCGCGCTTACCAGATAAGCGAGTTTCTGGACAGCGCGGCAGAATTTGCTGCGCCTCTCCGTTCGTTCTGACCTCGTTACGCTGCCGCGGTCCTTCATGGTATCTGAAATGCAGTCCCCATTGCCCCAATGTACATTATGACCGCAGCACTACCTTTTCTTTCGATCAGAAATTCTAGAGGCCCGTGTAATGTGCAATCTCAGTGCCCGTTAAAGAACCCCAGGTGGGCGAAATTCCCGGAGCCCTCCACTACGGTGTCTCATCACATCACATCACTTTAATTTCCTTGAAGACCCCTTGCGGGGTGTTACATAAGGGGTGGGTTTTTATGATGTACAGGCGTTCACAGCAGTCATGAATGTTCCAGGGCAGGTGATGGCAGCGATATCGTGGGGAAGGCCGTTCCAGTCAGCTGCTACTCCGGAAAAAAAATGAATTGGTGAAAACAGTAGTACAGGCACGTGGGCGTAAAACTTGAAGAGGGTGACTGATGCGATGGGATCTGCGCGGCGGGGGTGGACAGATGTAGGGTTCTTGTCTGAGTGGTGAATAAAAAAACTTGTGAAATAAGACGAGACTGGCAGTGCGACGGCGAGCAGAAAGATTAGACAGACCTGATTGCAATTTTAGAGATGATTTCCTAACGTCGTATGAATACGAGGAATGAATGAATCTGGTGGCTCTGTTCTGCACAGCTTCGAAGGCGTTTGTTTAATATGCTTGGTGAGGTTTCCAGAGGGCCGGTTCGAATTCCAGTTTAGTTCTGATGAGTGAAATGTATGGTTGTATTCTTACACGTTGAGGGGCATCCCGCAGGTGACGTTTCAAGAAGCCAAGTGTTTTAATAGCCTTGATAGTTTTCATAGCCTTCTCATAGCCTTAGTCGCTTTGGGACGTTAAACCCAAAAATAAACCAAACCAACCAACTACCCTCGTTCTTAATAAGCCGGCGTTCGTTATAACTGCCTGTCGTTATAAGTGGGCTCTGCTGTATATCTACGGGCATAAAGTTTTCTCAGTTGCTATTTATACGGAGCGCGTAAGGTAAGGTGTGACGGTACAGAGATGCCTGCAAAGGGAGAGAGTGTAGATGCGCGCCGTGACGCTTCTTTCTTCTCTTCCTTTCGGGCTCTAGAATTCCACCCGCCGCAGCTAAACATATACGACTTTGCATCACCCGAAATGGCTCGCTGACTGACAGTTGATGCACCACTTTTTTAGGTGAAAGAATGCATGTTTCAGGAACTTCCCACTTCTACACCCGCACCAGGCTTCTCCAGAATATTCTTTGTAGAAAATGGGCTGTTTGATGAAAGCTTCCAGGATGTAGACAGAACGCGGGCTGCTACTATGAGGCAGGTAGGGAAGCGCGCGGCTTTCAGCGACACCCGCTCAATAAACACCAACCGAGCGATGATAAAGAGTACAGATGGACTCACGTAGGGTACCCCAGTGTTGAGTCGTCGGCGTACCAGTCCTAATTCATCGTGCAAGGTAAAGTAAACCCTACACTGCTCGGCAGAGCACCTTGAGTTGGCTGCCTGTAAAATGCATAGACAAGTCGCGAAGGAGTACAAGTTCACCTTTTGAATGGCGCGCCCAGTATGGTGGCTTATCAACGTTCTCACGCTCTCCTGAATATTTCTTCGGCGCCAAACCAATCTCAACCAAAAAGAAGCAGCACTGCGGGTCGCATGCTAGGCCGCACCTCGTTTTGAAATGTCAATCGTGTTTGAATACCTGGTAGTTCTTAAAAGAGAACGAAAAACATCCGGCATAAAAATAGATAGACAGAAGCCGCACTAAGCTCGACCAAACCAGTCATTTGATGTAGCGTGGAATATATATATGGACACTGAAAAAATAGCTATAACGTGATGTGAAAAAAAACAACAAAAAACTGGAGCCGTGCAATGCAAAAAATATCAACAACAGCAGCAACAGCAAAAAATATCAGTTTTACTCACACAGGGTCTCCCTAAAGTTGGGGCATCGGCGTTATTGTCCTGCTTGGACATCCAGTAGACTAAGGACACCACACTGCGGGCTAAAACTGCTTGACTAAGCAGCTAGTGTAGCAACCGGACACCGTCGTAAGTGTAAAAAAGTTCGCTGGTTGAATGTTACCCCCCGTACTGTTAGTCTGGACACCACGCCCACGGGCTCGCTTGTTTCCATGTGGCGGCACCACGTGGCAAATCACGAGAAACACGACTGCGTGGCGCGGTTTTTTGTTATGTTTTTGCATTCAATACTGCCGGTTGCCTTTTTGTGGCCAGGTTAGGAATGGGTGCGCTAGGCGTAAAAATGCTTGGTCCATCACAGGCAACAATAAGAAAAGAGAGCAGATGAGTATACGGTGAAGCTTTCGCGCAACAAACGAGCTCATAAAGTAAATAAAAAGGCGTCTTCTTTTGATTTAAGCGTCGAAAGCACGAAAGCCTGCATTCGAGGAATGAAACCAAGTACATAAAACTTAGTGGCTTGATCTGACTGCAGATAAAAATGTTTTCGATTATTATAAGGTGGCCACATACCAACGTAACTTCTTCCAACCGGTTATCGCTCTTAGAATAAACGACCGCTTGTTTTAATTGGCTGTGCACTGAGGCGGCGTCAGTGCTGTTTTTCATGTTTGTGCCGAGCCTGTCGCATTATCTTATGCTGCCTATAAGCCTGAAATTCTATTTTTGTATAACTGATGATGGTGAACGACATTGTCGAAGGATGCCTTTGTATACAAGATTCCAAGGATACCTGCGTTCCATAGGCGAAGTACATAAATCGAAGTGGACATGATAGAACCTGCGTCTTTCGGGTCAGCAGCCGAGCTCGATAACCACTGAGCCACCACAACAGCATGATGGTTTGTAAGGTTTGAGGTACGAAACCAACTCACGTTATGAGGGACACTTTATAGCGGAGTGCTCCGGGTAATTTTGACGTCCTGGGGTCCGTTAACGTGCACTGAGGTCACACACTGCACGATCTTCTGTAATTTCGCCTCCATCGAACGTCGACCGCCGCGGCCGGGATCAATCCCGCATCATCCGTGCCAGCAGCCGAGCACCATAACCACTGCGCCATCGCGACACACACCCGCACACACAGCCAGCTTTTCTTGTAATGGCACTAGCACTGCTTTCGCACTAAAAGTTCGTCTTCCGCTCCTACCCACTCAACCCTAAAGATGGTGCCGAGTCGGCACCGGACGGCAGTCCTCTCGTAGCAATTTAGTCGTACATTTCGTCTTCTCTTTATAATTATGATCTCGACGCGACAGATCTCTCCCGAAATGTTCTCGTTTCCAGTGCTTAGAAAGTACCGCGAAGTGCGTCATATAAATTTAGTAAAAACAGTTTTTCTTTACTTGAATTCCGCAGACAATGAAGTCGGTGGACAAAAAAAAATAAACAGGTGCCGTAGTGGGGGGCTTCCGAATATTTTGGGTCACGTGGATATTTTGAAACTTACTAAATCCGCATCCCCGGGCTCACCACTTGACCTCCATATTTATTCACTGATCCATTCCAGAGGGCCGAACGGATTCTAGTGCCACCGCAGGCTCGGCAACAATGGTGTTTTTCGGCCACAAAGGCTTAGCTTGGTTAAGCCTGGCTGATTGCGAAAGCAATAACACCTGGCTGCGCTTGGTTCTGCTGGTAGTTGGACATGGCGTCTCTCATAGCCTCAGTCGCTTTGGGACGTTAAACCCCAATAAACCAACCTAGTTGGACATGGTTTCCCGTATAGTGCAACTCTGGTCACGACTTGGTTCTGCAAATATGGTTACCCGTATGGATTCACTCTGGACACAACATGGGTCTACTGTAAATGCGCTTTATTTATTCCGATGAACACGCTTTGGTGATCCGTAAAGAAATGGCTTTTGACTCTGAACTTGTAGATGCACCCGCAGCAATCCCGCATGCTCGCCATTCTGCATCATACGCACGTTGCTTCGCCAACCGTTGTTCCCTTTCTTCGTCTATTTCTTCGGCACGGCGCCGTCGCTTGGCCGCGGCACACCGTTCCAGCCTCGCCTTGTACGCATCCTCTGACATAGCACAGCACTGCGAGGAGCACAGCCGCAGGACCATTTTATCCCAGTCTTGCGAGCGCCCTCACTCGGCAGCTGCGCCGGAGCGAAGGATGGGCCTCCATCGATGAGACGAGTTGGGCCCCCAGCTCTCCTCTTGTCGTGACGTCACGCGGTGACGTGGTAGCGCGCCGCAGCTGCGCCGGAGCGAAGGATGAACCTCCATCGATGGCAGAAAAGTGTAAGCAGTATTGCTTTCGAAATAAAAAAAAAGTAATTAGCCTTTAGCGACCCGCGGGGCCGACAGTGAGAACATGCCGAAGAGGACGAAGTTGCTGGCACGCGCGAAGGAGAACGCTTTGGGCCTTGGCCTCGGCCGGACGCTGTCGCCGCTGCTCTGCCGCTATCATCTCTCCGGCAGCTTTCAAATAAACATGGCCCCGGTTGCCTCCTGGGCGACCTCCAAATCGACCTCTACAATCTGCCGTTTTTAGATTCCTCATCGTGGTGTTCTCTGTCAGCGTTGGCGTAACGAACCACTTGGCAACCATTGCAGGTAGTAGCAGAGCGAAACGCCACCTGCCAAAGGGATAGCGGAGGAACGGCCAATCCGAAGGTGGCTTCCACGGGAAAATCCCTTAGGGCGGTGTGTAGCGTAACACGCCATCTTCCAGGGGTGGCAGGTGGCGTGTGAAGAGCTGCGCTGAAATTTCGCGTTACCGACTGTCGTAGTCACTTGTTCATTTCTGTGGTTTTATTCATTCAGCTATAACAAGGAATCACTTGTACGCTTTCAAATGACACCCCCATAAGCTAGAAGATCGACGTGCTGTTTATGCATAGTTTACTGAAGCCTGTTCGAAAACTGTTCTGCATATCCAACCAATGTCGAGTGGTCAGACGATTTTCTTGTAGCACATTCTTGAGACAAGTACTTAAAAATCTTTTCTTTATTTGAATGTCGAAGTACAAATGAGCAGCGTAGATACAACGGCATTCAGGAGCGAGCTGTGGTAATTTTATTGCAACATGCAGAATGTCCGCAGCATTCTCACCGTAAGCAAGTATTCGCAAACGAGCTCTGCGTAGCGACATTTAATTCGGCTGCAATTGGCAATGATGTTTTACACCAAGTGACGCTCTATTAGACAAGAGGGGTGCACTGAGCGGCCAAGGCCGCTGCTTTCTGCAGTTTGTCAATGCGAAAGCACTGTGTGGCTCATAGGGAACGAAACACGGGGTCACGGGGTCACTGTGGTGTACACAGGAAACTAACATTTCTTCCGAATATTTCTTACTTTCAGATAGCGAGGCGATCATCCAACCTATAGACCCAAATACACATTCCTTCTTGGTGAACGAAGGCGCACGTAAAACATGTGTTGCCTGACGACTGCATGCTAACGAATAGGTGTCTAATTACAAAGGAAGCAAAATTAATTAAAATGCATATAAAAATTAAAAACTAAAGACACAAAAAGGGGGCTTTCAAATACTAAGCATGTTAGAAGTCATAAGTGCCCTCCTAAATTTTCGCTTCATATGTCCTCCAGTATTCAAACTTCTACACTTCGGAAAAAATTCGAAGCACTGATGCTGTGTCCAGTTCTAAAATATCACTTATCAGCAAGACACTGCAGCAATAGGCACCGAGGAAGAAAAAATAAAAGGTGCGAAATCGCGCATTTATCTCCCTGCATTAAGAACCAAGTCGTAGAGTACGGATGACAGTCGGATTTCAAGAACAATGCGTCTCACGTCAAGCCTCATCGAGGGCGCTTATTTGTCTCATAAGGCGCATAGTACTGGACTCTAGCGGAAGGCGTATTCCAGACATTAGCGTGCCCATCTCAACATTTCACTTCCTGTGACCGAACGCATGCTCTTTGAGGTCCTCTCTATTTGAACTTGTAAATGAGCACAGGGTACAGCGATAGCCCATTGCGATAGCGTGCCTTAGTATATGCCTGTTTAAACTATCTCGTCTAGTCGCTGCAAAAGCGCATATGTCACACTTGAACGGTCGTTCCCCAGTGTGCGTCAACATATGCTGGTTTAAATTATCTCGTCTAGTCACTGCAAAAGCGCATATGTGACACTTGAACGGTCGTTGCCCAGTGTGAATTCGATTGTGTTGATTTAATTTTGAAGATTGTGCACATGTGAAAGGGCACATATCGCACTTGAACGGTTTTTCGCCTGTGTGTATACGCTTATGTCGAATGAGGTCGCTAGTGTTTGTAGCTCTAAAAGGGCACATGTCGCAAATGAAGGGTTTCTAACCAGTATGCGTTCGCTTGTGAACAGCTAGATGGCCACAGAAGATTTAAAACTACACATGTCGCACGTGAACCGTTCTTCCCCAGTGTGCATACGCTTGTGTCGAGTTAAAGCTCCAGAATATTCAGTTGTAAAAGGGCACATGTCGCACTCTAAGGGTTTCTCACCAGAGTGGATACTATCGTGCGAGACAGCTCTAGACTCTGCAGGTGGAGAAGTACACGTCTCCTGACTGATGGGACTTTCGACAATGTGCATACTATCCTGTGGAGTGATATTTCTGGAGTCTGCAGCTTTTGCAGCGCACGTGTCCCGATTGAAGGGAGTTTCGCCAGTGTCCATACTTTCCTGTGGAGTGACATCTGTCCAGCCTGCAGCGGTAGAAGGACACGTGTCGGGATTGAAGGGGCTTTGGCCAGTGTCCATCTTATGTGGAGTCACACATCTATACTCTGCAGGTGCAAAAGGACCCATGTCGCGATTAATGGGGCTTCCGCCAGTGTGCATATTATTTTGTGGAGTGAAATTTCCCGACTCTGCAGCGGTAGAAGGACACGTGTCGAGATTGAAGGGGTTTTCGCCAGTGTGCGTACGTTCGTGCCCAGTTAGTGTTGTAGACTCTTCTGCTGTAACAGGCCGCATAGCGCTGTCAACCGGTCGTCCTCCTGTTTGACACCGCACATCTCTCTTACCGTCGCAGTTCGCAAACACCGATGCGTCCTCGGAACATTTAAATGGGTCCCCTCCTGTCTCAGGGTGCATGTGTCTCGTAACATCGGCAAAGTTCGCTGAAGCGTAGCCGCAGAAGGGGCAGATGAACTCATCTCCTTTCAATGCAGGTGCCTGCCACCCTGACGAATTCTTTTCCATGAGTGAATACGGTGCTAGGAGTTGCTTTTGGTATGGTTCGCCACCCTCGCACGATGGTCGTTGTCCGCAAAGGAGCCCAGAACACAGCTTCTGTATTAGTAGTCAGGAAAGCACACCGCTTCTGCAAATAAAGTTAATAGAATGTGTGGCATTAGGAAAATTCATTTTTTGTCGACTTAATTGGCAATATTTTCTTGCAATGGTTCAAGCATGCCAGATTGTTGGCATGCTTGGCGATAAGTCTCGCAAAGATTGATGCTAAATTAACATACATGAGGTGAAGATTTTCAGCAAACGCACCGAGTCAACATCTCAAGAAAGTGAATTTAATTGTTTTCCCAGTGTCACTTGGGCACGGCAGAGTATAGAAGTTGCAAGAGCACCGAAAACCAAGGAGAAGAAAAAGCAGTTTCAATGTAGTTACAGGACTACGATCAGTTTAAGAGTGATTTGCCCGATGTATCAGCAATGCTCACACCAACAGCGTTTAGTGTGTTCGAAGTATGTGGTAATGTGTTTTTAATACCTTATGTACCATATGTCGCAGGAGTTGGAGGAATAAGAGGAAAGGCAGGGAGGTTAAACGAAAGAATTATCGGTTTGCTACCCTGCAGGGGGGGGGGGGGGGGGAAGGGGGTAAGGGGATAAAAAAAATGAAAGAGAAAGGACAGTAACCGAAAATTGAAGTCGCATCAAAGTCAGCATTCGTGAAGTCACAGCCTGTCATGCAGGCCAGAAGTCCGCAAGAAGCGGAGCAGTGCCTTTGAGGCCTTCACCGCCGACGATCGCTGCGGCCTGTGGCCGAGAATCTTCGTTTCAGTCAGCAGGCGTGGATCTAGACGCTCCAGCGCACGGCTGAGAGACTGCCTTTCGACGTTGTAGGCAGGGCAGTCACAAAGAATGTGTGATATAGTCTCGCCATACCCGCAGATGGCACATGCAGGGCTATCAGCCATACCGATCAAGAAAGAGTAATGGTTGGTGAAAGCTACACCAAGCCACAGGCGACACAGTAAAGTTTGGTCACGTCGTGGTAGGTCGGATGGAAGCCGGAGCTTCAGATCTGGGTCCAAGGATTCCAAAGGACCATATGTAGTAGTTGTTTTACCATACCAGAGCTCAGGGTGTCTGCTGTGAAACTGACGATTATAAGTATGAAGGTCTAAATGGCGGAGGTGGTTGCTATTAATGCAAAAGCATTTTTAAGGCGGAAGCCTTTAATGTCTCATCGTTGTAAGCAGCAGTTGTCGACAGAAAATGTCACGCTTTTCAATTGGTGGAAACGGTCGTGACGTCACAGTGCGCGAATTTCAAACGGGGCCAATTGCACTTTGGCTAGTAACCATACAACCAATAGAAGGGATCGTTTAGTGATGCTCCAAGTAAGTGGGACTGAGCTTAGTTAATTGCTTAATTACCCAATTAGCCTAATTATATTTACTAGTCAGGCCATATAAATAAATAAAAGCGATTAAGAAATTGGTCGAGCTCAGGAATCGAACCCCGGTCATCGGCGTGAGAGACGAGCACGCTATCCACTCCGCCATGCCAGCTCGATGGTTTGGAATGAACGAAGGCGCGTCTAGTGAATACGGTGTCTTCACTCACTCTCATCCTCCTCCATTCCCTTCCGGCGAGGTTTAGGTGTCCACCGACAAATGAGAGACAGATACATTTCCTTTCCTCAAAAACCAATTTACGGACGAGCGAGGCATCGCACCGAACGGGTGGTGGCGTTCCGTGGACTCCCTGGCAGCGCTACAACGCGCTGTCGCGTTCCACTCCTAAAGACGAAGCTTAAGAGTCATTAATTAGCAGTTAATTAGCATTCGGGCATTTGTCAGTAATTAACAATTAATTAGTGATTTGCCACGACTTAGTAATTAGTACTCAAATATATGTGACGCCACCAGTGCCACAGAAACAGCGAAGGTGGTGCGGAAAACGCTTCCGCCTCTACCAACTTTAGACAGTCAAAGTGCCCCCTGAATTTTTGTGTCAACAGTGATTAATTAAATGGTAATAATTGACCAATTAATCAGTTCAATTAGTCAATTACTGTCACAAATTAAAGTGTATTAGTTGATTCATTCAATCAGAAGTCACATAATTATATAACCAATAATTTAAATTGCACTCAGTTAATCACTCAAATAAAGGAATTGAATTAATTGCGCAAATAAATATATGACCTCATTATTTCAATTAGTGACCTATTTCACATATTCATTGGTAATAAAATCGAACTGATGATTTACTTAAGTACTTAATAACGAATTAGTGCCATGGTGTGCTTACTACACGCTCTAGCAACGAGACATATAGAACCAAATCAGCTGCATTAAGAGATAAGAAAAATACTTTCACATTACTGCACCCGAGAAAACTAAAGTGCGCTTGTGGTATTTTTTCTAACTAGGTCAGTCCTGCAAGATTCAAGCAGTCTTAAGAATTACAGGACAGATATTTGACTGTACTGATTAAAAAGTTTGGTTGTGCGGGCGAAGAAACTCTGGTTACATATCGCACGCAAAACTTCTCAAGCAGGTAAATCTTGTTCTTACTAAGGCACTGCTGGTTGCCCACACAAGCTAGGAGTAATTCAGGTAGGATAAAAAAAAGATTGATACAACAGAAGTTCCACTTTAGTCATATATAGACGCCTAAGCAGATTTATAAACCGTGTGATACGAGAAACCTTTGTTATTACTGCGGTCACATGGTGATCCCAGCTCAAATGACTCGTAAAGTGGACACCTAACACACGAATGCTTTCCACAGCGTCAATTAGTTCTCAATCTAAGTGCAGATCAGGTACAAAGGTAAGAACTAAAGTTAAGAACTAGACTCTGCAGGCGTCTAGTTCAGGAGTGTACTCATGAAAGGTATAAAAATAGCGACCGTAGTACATCATCCACCGTACCTTGATGTATGCTGTTTTGCACAGCGTGTTAAGGCAGCTGATATTACACCCGATGTAGGCAGCGTCATCCATGACATTGCGCTGGGAGAAACCACAGTGTGTGGTGGAGTTTGACGTTCACATCTTTTGAAGCGGTCGCTTTACTACAAGTAGTCTCGGGATGAGATAGCTGTGCGTTGCCGATGACCTTCAATGCTCAGCTAAGGTCAAACCTTCTTTTAAGTTTGGAGAACCACTAGACGGTCAATGGTCAGACCAATAGTCAAGAAATTGAACAGGACAAGGTCAAGGGCCAAGATCAATATAAATTCAATGTCAAATTAACGTCAGCAATTAAACAAGAAAGTTAGGCTAGTTCGTGTTGGGAAACTGTCCCGTCTGGTTCGCTGTCTCTGTCCTATGTTTTATTCGCGTTATGTAACATGTCGCACCCAAGACAAGAACAAGCCGGGGACGTCAACATCACGTCAAGGCAAACTAAAATTTGGCCAGGTGATCGACCTTGGGCTTGCTGAAGAGCTTAAACACGGCGTTTACATAATAGGCCGTTACGTCATGCCTTCTTTAACCTAGTACAAGACGGAAGAAGGAAAAAATTAACGGTGGTTTAGGTTTCGTTAAACCGACTCAGAAGCAGTAGCTTAACCATGGTTTACCCTAGCAAAGTCTTGTTAGCCTGTTCCTTGAGAAATTTTAGGTTTTATTCAGGCTAAACCATCGTGAAGGTTGGGTTTATGGTTTATGTCGGTTTAACGCCCCAACGCGACACAGGCTATGAGGGACGCCGTAATGAATGGCTCCGGATATTTTGACCACCTGGGGATCTTTAACGTCCACTGACATCGCATTGTACACTGACCTCTAGAATTTCGCCTCCATCGAAATTCGAACACCGCGGCCGGGAGCGAACCCGCGTCTTTCTGGTCATCAGCCGAGGGCCTTAACCACTGATCCAACGCGGCGCAGGATCTTTCAAACTAGAAACCAACGTAACGTCTGATGGCCGCCGACGTCCTTTAACGGCCTTCCGTACAGGTAAGAGTAGAATTTGTACGTACAGAAGATCATCGTCAGATACTATTTTTCAGTTGTTGAATAGTCACCCTCTGCCTCTCATACGAAGCTGCTCACACACGAAATTACTCGCTCTAGTCCGCGCTTTCATCGAATGAGCAAGGTTCCGAGGTTCAAGCTACCTGTGTCAGTACGAATGAAGGCTTCTGCTTCTTCATTAAAGCGGGCGGGAACTGGTGGTGCTTGCAAACGGAAGTTTTTTGAACCCTTCGATTTGCGGCGTTTGCCATTGAAACGGGTGGTGGTAGTGAAAAACTTATTTGACGGCCTAAAAAAATTGTGCAGCCGCATTTCGGGTGGTCTTCAGGCTGCCGGTTGTCGAGTCCAGGCTGTGCCTAGTCGCGACGTCCTCTTCCCAGGTCACCAGCCGAAAATGGAGATTCGGCTTGGTGTTGGACAAGCAGCCTCCCACTGCCGCAGACTGTTTAGGAGCCAAGATGCAGGGAGCGAGTGTGCTGGGCAGGAGAATAGCATATGAGCGTAGTCGGCTCATGGGCTGTACGCTCCGCAGTACGCTCCGGGGTGGAGTAGGGAAAGACATGAGCGGGTGAGAAAGGTGTGGGTCTGAAGCTGGCGTCACAAGCGATAGGTCTACTTTTCTCACGTACGTCAAAAACGAGGGCAATGCCACAATGGCAGTTTACGAAACGATGTGCACAGATAGCGGTGCAGCCCAAAATTATCTCTAAATGCCTTCCTGGTCGGTTCGATTCCGGAGATATGAAATATCGGCTGCCGTTCCTTGGCCGGATCCCACTTTTTCCTTGCTGACAACGGGGGACAAGTTCAGGCAGGCGATGCGGAACCTTTCTGGCTATGACTGCATCTATCACTTGCTTCGGCCACCTTGGGCGTTCATCGAAACTCCTCGCGAAGAATATGGCGTCGTCTAAAAGGAAAGTCCGTACTCGGACCTAAAGTCATTGATTTTGTTACGTCCAATCACGAAGCCTATGCCCTAGGTCGCCGGGCAAGAAACTACGTCCATTCACCACCACTCGAGGAAAACATGGTCCTTAAAGGGCAACTACATAAGTTTTAGATATCGACGGTTTTCAAGGGGTCGAATGTGTGGAACTCCCAGTTAAACCATGCAAAAATTCCTCTTAGGCTAGCATTTTTGGGCGGACGTAATCGCCGATGAAAATCTCGATTGCATTCAAGCTTCTCCACAGCGTACAGCGCCAAGTGGGAGGGCGCACGATGACGTCATAGAAGGTACCGGTGCTATCAGCAAGAAACGAAACGCAAACAAGACAATTAAACCACGCACTGGAAAATGCGCAGCTGTTAGCCAGGGTAACCTGTATACTAGCTCCTGCTATTTCGATTTCGAGGGTATGAAGACCCTTCTTTAGAAGTGTTACTCAACAGCGCTTGTATTTCCAATGCAGGAACTGACACGTTGGTGTTTTTGTGTTGCCACCTCAGTTTTCCTCTTCGCGTTTCATTCGTTGCTGATAATACATTTGGAACACGTAAGCGCTTCCTTTAAAGGAAAAAGCCAACGCCACTGAAGGCAAACCCACTGAGGGTTATTTGGCAGCATCAAACGAAGCGCTAGAGGATTTCTTTGACGGCAGCGATAATCTGAATTTTTCACTACCGTGACGTCGCACCCATCTTGCCCGCTCTTCTCTGGCGCATTGAGAAGCCTAAAATTCCATCACCGATCACGTGACTATTTTAACGCAAGCCGAAAAACACTTGGCACGCTTTACCTACAGCCTGTATTGACTTGAATGTTTGAATATCGGGCAATTATCGAAATGTGGTGCAGTTGCTCTTTAATGCGTATGAGTACCCTTCCTGAAGTGTGGATTCGGGGTCCGTCGTGAATAAACACGATTTTAATCATGATGACTGCAGAGAAAATGCGCAGTGTCGCCTCTCTTGACTACCAGGTCTGACTTTGCGGCCATGAAATTCCACTTCAGTGTCGGTGGTTGCCTTCAAAATGCACGTTGGCCTCAGAGCAGGGTCAGTGCTCGGTCGCGTAACGAAATATGGCTCGGGCATGTCGTCGCAGATTTTCTCGTTCGCGTCATTTGAGACTTTCATCGTGTCAATTTCGGGCTCAATTTTGTGCGCGCAGTCCTCGCAGTGGAATGCGGTGTCGTTACGCGTTTCCCTCAGAGAAGAATCTTGGAAATTCTGCAATCGCGACCCGAAAATCACGCAAGCCTGTATCTCGGTCCGCCAAGAATGCTGTAGCATCCGCTCTCGTTACGCATTTGACCAAGCGATATGAACCCAATGACTGCCGCAAGACGTCGCACGCGCAGTTCGGAGCTAAAGTGACTATTTGGATAGCCACGCAGGTCCACTCTGGACAAATGTTATCGCAACATTACAGTCATGAAATGTATAACCGTGAACCAAGCAGCGCGTGCCCGACAGCCTCGAATCCTAGTCGTGGCGATACGCGGCGGCCGCTTTCGTAAACAAACCGGAAAGGGAGGTATGTGCTTAGGCTTGCCGGGAGCATGCACGGCGGCATAACCCTTTCCGCCACGTTGCTAAACGCAGCCGTCGCGTATTGCAGCACGTAGGGCTCGGGGCTATCAGCCACACGCTCCCCTTTTGACGCTCATCAACTTCATGACTGCACTTGACAACCTGGCGGAAGCGATAGTAACTAGCACATTTTACGGTAATCAAAGAACGCAATCGACCGCTGCTCTCAGCCGCGGTAAATTTAAAGCTGCCATATCAACTTTCGAGGTAAGGTCCAAATGCTGTGGCTGTTATCTCGCACGTCGTTGAAGCTTGGTTTGGTTTGGTTTATGGGGTTTAACGTCCCAAAGCGACTGAGGCTATGAGAGACGCCGTAGTGAAGGGCTCCGGAAATTTCGACCACCTGGGGTTCTTTAACGTGCACTGACATCGCACAGCAGACGGGCCTCTAGAATTTCTCCTCCAAAGAAATTCCAGCCGCCGCGGCCGGGATCGAAACCGCGTCTTTCGGGTCAGCAGCCGAGCACCATAGCCACTGAGCCACCGCGGCGGCCGTCGTTGAAGCGGCAGCGCGGTACTGCGATAATTCGGGATAAAAGCAGCCGCTGTGGTTCACTGGTTATGCCGCTCGGGTGCTGACCCGGAATATGCGGGCTCGCTCCCTGCAGCGGCGGTCGAATTTCGGTGGAGGTGAAACTCTGGAGGACAGTATTGTGCGATGTCAGTGGACGTTAAGGTACCCCAGGAGGTGTAAATATCAGAAGCCCTACTGGGGCGCCGTAGTGGTCTCGCGACGTTAAACACATAAACCAAATCGAGACAAATATAGTCGCGCTTCGCATCACGAAGTTATAAAACTCTGTACCAAGGTTATTAACGAAGAAATATTAAAAAAAACTTCGCGGTAATATAATCAATGCACTAATAATGGCGAAGCTTCTTTCTTCTGTTCACTTCCCGCTCTACAATTCGGCCAGCCGCAGCTAAAAATACACGCCGACTTTAGCTCGCTTGAAATAGTTCGCTCAGAGGAAACTGAGGCACAAATTCTTTAGGTGAGAGAATGCATATTTCAGGAACTTTCGACTTCTATTCCCGTACCGGACTTCGCGAGAATGTTCTTTGCTGAAAATATGATATTTGGTGAATACTGCCTTTTTCTGGATGCTACGTAGGATGCTAGCATGGGGCAGGTAGGAAAACGAGCGACTTTCAGCGGCACCCGCACAAAAAAGACCAACCGAGCGATGTGCGAGACAAAAAATGTACTCACGTAGGTTCTCCCTTCAGTTGCGTTGTCGGGTTTCCCAGTCCTACTTGGTCGATCAAGGTAAAGTGGACGCTGCAGATCGATGTAGAATAGCTTGAGTTCGCTTCTTGTGGAGCGTCTGGGCAAGTTGCGAGAGTGAGAAAGTTCACTTTTTGAGTTCTGCGCCACACCAAGGGCAAGGAACAATAAGCAACACTGCGGGGTGCGTGTTAAGCCATACCTCGTTTTGCAGGCGTAAACTGGCTCGGAACAGCCGGTACTCTTTCATAAAGCACAGCGAAAACAAAGGGCATACGAACAAATATATAGCAGCGAAATTAAATTCGATGAAACCATTTCTTTTATATTACCTGGAATAGACACTGCCGCTGAAAACACGGCTATAACGCGACCTGCGCACTAAAAACAAGTGGCACACAATGGGTAGAAGACTCACCCGCAGTCGCCGCTATAGTCCTGAGTGGTCCTTCAGTACAAAGTGGACGCTATACAACTTGCTACAACTGCGTCACTAAGCAGCCAGTGTAGCAGCTAAACGCTGTCGGAAGTCTTTAAAAGTTCTCTGGTTCTCTGTTGCGCCCCGTACTGTTCGAAAACCACGCCCCCGCTCTCTCAATGTTTTTTTTTGTGGCGCCATCATGTGGCCACCGGGAGGAACAAAGCTGCACTGCGTGTTTTACTGTATTTTTTTTATTCAGTACTCAGCCACCGCGTTTTAGTAGCCAAGGTAGGAGCAGGTATAGGGTGTGCAAAAATGAACGGTCTATGGCAGATAACAAACAACTAGAACAGAAAAGAAATGGGCATACAGTCAAATATTTTTGGAAGAACCCAGCCCACAAACAAAAAAAAACGCCGCATTTGTACGCAGGGTAGGAAGTATCAAAAACATGCTATGTGAGAATGAAACCAAGTAGATAAATCTTACTGGCTCGATCCGACTGCAGATAAAAATGCTTCGGGTGATGTTGGGGTGGCTACATTGTGAGTAACCAGTTCTAACAGGCTATCGTACTCGGAAAGAACGACATGTTCCATTGGTTCTGCACTGAGGAATTGCAATTGCTTTGTCATGTTTGTACCCATGGGCTTTGGTATTCTTCTGTACTGCATACAAGACTGAAATTCTTTTTTTTATTTTGTATGGCAATTGATGATGGCGAAGAACATTGTCAAACGATGCATTTTTAGACGAGATTCAAAGGTGGGGAAACCGGAGTAGCTGAGAATGTTAGATACCGATACCTGTCTTCAGTAGGCATGGCAAATCACAGTACTTTTTCTTCAACCCCCCCTGCCTAGACTTTTAATGTCTATTTCCGTATGCGGATTATCAAGTCTAAACGGCGTTATGGACAAGTAAATACTGCAGAGATAGCTAATATAATCGCAATAAACACTGCGAAACGGAGTCAAGGTGACAAAAAAATTATGAATCCGTTTAATGCAATTAACTTAAGCGGGCGATGCGATAGCTGATAGCGGTGTGTCCTGGGTACAATGCGCACGGATAGAAGTTGATGAAGACGGCGACATCCAACCCACAGAGGCACGTGCAGTGCAGATTGGCGCGTGAGACTGGCAGTTAAACACGCGGGATGTGCAGGTGCGGCGATGGCGTAGTGGACTAATGCAGGTGCCACTGAAGCTGTTCTGTAAGTGCTGCCGCATGTTCGAAACCCGTCCCCAGCCATGAAGTGCTTATTTTATCTGTTTATCACACCTCCCCCCCTCCCCCCCCCCCGTCCTCCCCCTTCCCCCCCTGTCATGCCCTTGCAAACTTGCCTTCTCTAGCAGCGTCCCAGCTCCATCAGAGGTGTTGGATTTTGAAATTGGGCTCTATCCTTTGATTGATTCTTTGATTTCACGTGACCTTGATGATGACACAACTCTCTCGACCGATAACTGAACTTCGTGACATAGAACGCCAGGGTCTTGCATCCATGATAGCTTAAAAAGTGCCCCATAACTGACACAAGCAATACTAAGTTCATTTAGTACAAGCAACGTCGGATATGTACGGCTCACAATAACAGAAAGCCCGCCTCTATCCTCTGCGTTGGTCCTCGGCTGTTGATCCCATGGTCAAGGGATAAAATTCCTGCGGCAGCACCTTCATTTAGTTCAAGCCAAATTGCAACGGCGCCTATTTCCTGTGTGGTGTGAACTCGAAGCCCTACGTACCATACGATTAAGAGGCACAACTGGTTAAGATAGACCCAGATTCTGAAAAAACAACAACAAATTTTTCCAAACTGAAATTAAGTGAAACTTAACAGCAGTTATGTAAAATACCTGCTAGTATTTTGTTTTGTTCCGCCTACTTTAAAAATTAGTCGAGAATAATTATTTAACTTTCTAAATACTACTCTGAATTATCAGGAGTTAGCAGAATATTTGCCCAGCACCATCAGAATGGCCCAGCCAGGTTCTTGCGACTAAGTGTCCGCAGCCTTTTCTACTCGACATGAAACAAAGCTCAGAAAATTTATTAAATACCATGTAACAGCAAGCTCCCATTGCCCCAGTGCGCCGCTATTACAGCGTTCTCATACGGTACTCGGTGAAGCGTCCCCGCTTTGAGCTTTCTGAGCTGCCTACGAAGCCGCTTCGCGATGCGCCTGGTTCCGAGATAAGCGAAAGCGGATGCACGCAGTAGATGAAAGGCTGCGCGAAGCCACTATCCTTGGTGATAAATGCTCAGTTATGCTGGCAGAATGCATGCGGAAGAACGGTGCCAATATCATGTAGTTGCAATAGAACAGTGTGACAGTAACCAGTAGCGATGTATATTAGTGTCGAGGAAAATAATAGTTAAATGAAGTGTTTCTCACGAAGGAAAAGAATGTTAAACGGGGGCATACCGATGACTTTGCGTTTGCTGTATCTTGTCGTGGGTAGGGCACATTTAATTTCATAGTACGTGGCTTTGCGTAAACGTCTCTAACAGACGGGTTCCAAAGAGCCCTAAGCAGCGATATTCGCGTAAAGAGTATGCACGAATCATCCGCATTTTGTAGCAAATAACACAGACACCTCTCAGTGTTTGTGACGTAGTTTTGAGGATGCAGTAGACATGGTCCTTCACACAACTCTACAGAAGTCCAAAAGATTCGCTTGAGGTAACCCGCCTGGCCAGGCCACTCTTTCATTCGGCCCGATCGACTGGTTTTTGAAAGCTCCGTCAAACCAAGTCCATGCAAGGCTGGTGCTTTGAGCTGGGCAAGCCCGGCATGCCTAAACTAAGCGGTGAGTAGAACTGCAAGTCAGAGGTTCCAGCGAAAATCTTGGGCTGAGCCTCGGAAGATGCTGACACAGCGCTGCGCAATGAGCATGCGGTCAAGGAATGCGGATCCAGTTCTTTAGTCACAGATCCCGCAAAAAGCACTGAATGAACACTGGAACTGGAGTTTTGATTATTACAAACAGTGTCGTTTCATATCGCTCCTGTAATGAAAGTTGTGAAAGAAAAGTTGATGGGCATTTCTGAAGAAGCTACCATCATCAGTCCAAAGCACATCGTCAATAAACTGCACTATTTAGTCAGCCTTCACGAAGATCCCGTTCACGAAGTCGAGCGGACGGGGTAGGTCTATGACTTCTAACTTTTGGAACAGATGGAGACGATACATGTGCCTTTCCGGCTTCCGAACAATTCGCGACACTTAAGATTTGAAACTGACAACCTCAGCAGTCACATCAACTACGCTGGCATAAGTATTTGCTGAAACGAAAGCCAAATATCTGTTTGGGCTTCTCCAATGATGGTCCCCTTTAGGTTCCGCGTCTTCGTAATGCTGCGAGTCTCTGTCGGCGTCAAGTTATAAAGGCGTAAGGAAGCCTTTAATGCCTCATCGTTGTAAGCAGGAGTTGTCGACAGAAATGTCGCGCTTTTCAATTGGTGGAAACACTCATGACGTCACAGTGCGCGAATTTCAAACTGAGCCAATTGTACTTTGGCTAGTAACCATGCAACCAATTAAAAGGATCGTGTACTGATGCTCCAAGTAAGTGGGACTGCGTAATGGTAATTGCTTAATTACCCAATTAGTAATTAACTATTGCAGTAAGGCCAAATAAATAAATAAAATCGAGTAGGAAATTGGTCGAGCTAGGGCATCGAGACGAGCATGCTAACCACTCCGCCATGCCAGCTCGATAGTTTGGAATGAACAAAGGCGCGTCTAGTGAATATGGTGTCTTCGTTCACTCCCAGCTTCCTCCCTTCCCGTTACGGCGAGGTTTAGGTGTCCACCCATGTATGCAAGACAGATACATTTCTTTTCCTCAAAAACCAATTTACCGGCTAGCAAGGCGTACAACCGAACGGGCGATGGCGTTCAATGGACTCCCTGGCAGCGTTGCAAGACGCTGTCGCGTTTCACTGTTAGAGACGCCCCGCCGCGGTGGCTCAGTGGTTACGGCGATCGGCGGCTGACCCGAAAGACGCGGGTTCGATCCCGGCATCGGCAGCCGAATTTCGATGAAGGCAAAGTTCTAGAGGCCCATGTGCTGTTAGATGTCAGTGCACGTTAAAGAACCCCAGGTGGGCGAAATTTCCTGAGCCCTTCACTACGGCGTCCCTCGTAGCCTGAGTTGCTTCGGGACGTTAAACCCTAATAAACCCAAACACACTCTTAGATGCGAAGCCTAAGATCTTAACAACGCACGAGTGACACAAGCAGCAACACGGCGCTTAAGGCTTGACTGTTTGACCTTTCGCCGCAGCCGAGCGCTGTGCGCGTTTGAAAGGAGGGGTATACAAGGCGCGCTTGCCCATAGAACAGGCGCACGATGCCCCGCGCTATGCGTCATCGTTTGACGTTCGGCGCAAGCGCATGTTTATCGCGGATCACCGCAGCTTTTCGCTTCGAGATACCCAGGCTTAACCTTAGCTAAGCACCAGCCATTTTTTTTTCCTCACTTGTATCCGACTGTTGCACATTTAAGCAATATGCGGGATGGTTTATGGTCTGGTTTATGATTTGGTTTGGTTTATGAGGGCACAACGTCAAAAGCGACTTAAGCTGTGAGGCAGGCCGCAGAGAATGGTTCCGGAAATTTCGACTAACTAGCGTTCTTTAAGGTGCATTGACCTCGCACAACACGCGGGCCTCCAGCATTTCGCCTCCTTCGCAATGCCAGGATCCCGTGGCCTGGATCGAACACGCATCTTTCAGGCCAGCAGCTGAGTGCCATAAGCTCCACGCCAAAGCGATGCACACACACACACAAGCACACACAAACAGCTTTTCTTGTAATGGGATTAGTAATGCTCTCGCATTAGAAATGCGTCTTCCGCTCCTACCCAATGAACCCCATAGAAGGTGCCGAGTCGGCACCGGGCGGCAGTCGTGTCGAGACCGTTTGGTCGGAGTGTTAGTCGTTTCTTTATAATTTAGGCAGGTCTCTCCCGAAATGATCTCGTTCCAGTGCTTATAAAGTACCGCAAAAGGCGTAATAGAAATGAAGAACACTTTTTCCGTATTCGACTTGCACAAAAAATTCAGTCGGAGAGAAAACAAAGAAATGAACAGGTTCCTTAGTGGAGGGCTTCGGAATATTTTATATCACGTGGATATCATTAACGTACACTAGAAGCCTACAGCCGAAAGGCCATTTTTCGTTCACCTCCAATTAAACGCAGCCGCTTAGGCCGCGATTAAACCCGCATCATTGGGCTCACTACTTGGGCTCGGGTATTTTGGCGATATGAGAAATCGGCCAGCGCCATGACCAACGGCTGTCACAAATAATTTTCCAGCAAAATACTGCACAGATGGGGTCTATTCCGGTGCTGCCGAAATGATGCACGTCTGCTTTGTAGCTCTTAACCAAAGCTCCTACCCAAGTAATGAGAGGCACGCATAGCGAATTATGCTCAACATGGTTTTTAAACTATGGCTCTTCCCACCTTAGAGCTGCGGCAGGCGGCGTGTGAAGAGCTGCGCTGAAATTTCGCCATATCCACGATCGTAGTCGTCTCTCAATTTTGTGGTTTTATTCATTTAGCTTTAACGGGGAATCTCATTGTTACGCTATCAACTGGCAACCCGCATAAGCTAAAAGATCGATGTGAAGGGGATGGATAGTGTACTGAAGCAAGTTTGAGAACTGTGCTCGATATCCAACCAATGTCCAGTGGTCAGACGATTTTCTCCTGACACATTCTTGAGACATGTACTGGAGAATCTGTTCTTTATTTGAATGTCGAAGTGCAAATGCGCTGCGCAGATACAACGACAGACATCGCAGGAGGAAGTCAACGCAAGAGCCTCCTGGCGAACTGCTGTGGTGATTTTGTGGCAACATGCAGAATCTACGCAGCCCGAGATTCTAATTCTGACTGTAAGCTAGTATTTAAAAATCAGCTCTGCACAGCTACCCTGGTGTCGGCTGCAGTTGACATGAATATTTTACGCCAAGTGACGCTGTATTAGAAAAGGGGCGTGCGCTGACCACCCAAGCTATATTTAGTGCGCAGTTTATCAATGCGAAATCAGTACGTGGCCCATCGGGCACCAAATACGGCGTCGGTGCTGACAAGCAGGAGTGGTCCCAAAAATTCCCGATGACATCACCCTAATATGAATAAAAAAAAAATTCTACTCAAACTGCTGGGAATGGAACCGAGGACTTTCAGATTGAGGGTAGAGCGTATAACCATGGGCCATAAAACCACGCTGGTTCTTGACGAACAAAGGTGAACGTAGTCTATTAGCTGCCTTCCGACTGTATGCTAATGAGTAGGTGTGCGATTACAAAGGAAGATAATACAATAACAAGGTAGACAAAATTAAAAAGAAATTAAAATACAAAAAACGCTTTTGCTTTTATAGAACATAGGTAGACTATAGTACCCTCCGCAATTTTTGAGACATACCTCCTTCAATATACAAACTTTTATTTTCAGGAAAATATCGAAGCAGTGAGGCTGTGTCCAATTCTAAAATGTCCCTTATTACTAAGACAATGCAGTACTTCGCTACATTTAACGATCAATAAAACATGCGAAACCTTGCATTTACCCCCCTGCATCAGCAACCAAGAAGCTAATATTGGACGTCCGTCAGATTCCAAGAACAATACGTCGCGCCTGACGGCTAATCGTTGCTCGAACGTGCATTGGAGCACGGACACCACACAGCGGGCTAAAACTGCGTGACTATAAGCAGCCAGTGACGGTGCTGGACAACGTCACAAGTGTTAGGAACTTTGCTGTTTCTTTGTTACGCCCCGTACTGCTTGTCTGAACACCACGTCCCCGCTCCCTCATGCTTTTTTATGTGGCGCCAGCACGTGCCAACCACGAGGAACACGACTGCGTGGTGCATTTTTTTTTCTTTTTTGTATTGAGTACTGTTGGATTAATATTTGTGGCCGAGGTAGGACTGGGTATGAGATAGGTAAAAACGCTTGGTCCATCAAAGACAACAAAAAATAAGAAAAGGGAGCACATGAGCATACTGTCAAGCTTCTGCTCATAAAATGAGCTCGTAAAGCACACAAAAAGACCTCTTATTTCTATGTAATCACGAAAAGCACCGCAAACCTACACTCGAAGAACCAAACGAAGTAAAAAAAAACTTACTGGCTTGATCTGACTGCACACAAAAATACTTCTGGTGATGGTAAGGTGACCGCGTTGCAAGGTAAGCTATTGCAGCCGACTATCGTTCATAGAATAAATGACAGCTTGTTTGAATTGGTTGTGCACTGAGGCGTTAGTGTTGCTTATGACATGTTTGTGCAGTCTGTAGCGTTCAGTTGTACTGCATATAACCTGGAATTCTATTTTGTGTGATAATGATTCTGAACGACATAATCAAGCAAAGCATTTCTCGACGATATTTCGGGTTGAGCAAGCCGGATTAGCTGAGATGGTCAGATAGCGATACTTGTCTTCTGTAGGCGAAGTAAATGAATAAAAGTGCTTCGCCCCCCCCCCCTTCCCCCCCCCCCCCCCCCGACCCCATGACATACATATCATGTACGTTTTCGCGTGCTGGTCTTGCATTACGTCTAAACAACATAGTGCACAAGAAAATATCTAGAGACTGCTGATATGATCTATATAAAATATGCAAGAAAAAGAGAGAAGATCAAAAAATATTATGGGGTCGATTATCCATCTTAATTAAGACGGCAGTTAATTGGGGGTGTGTTCCGGATCCATTTCGCATGGATAGAAGTTGAGGGGCCTCGCTCCATCGACCCCTTTGTTTTGCTTCCCCTCGATGCATCCTCTTTCTCCATATTTCTTATATCCGCCGACGATATCACCATATAAACCAAACCTGGATCCTGCGGAGAGATTGCAGAGCCATTAAAACTAGCTATCGACCCAGTACAATCTTTTGTGCACTGGAAGAGTGTTGCAATTTCACCGGCTGAATTGGAGCTCTTACTTATAAGGAACAAACAAGCCTCAC
The DNA here is from genome assembly GCF_055824585.1 of Amblyomma mixtum. NCBI lineage: Eukaryota > Metazoa > Arthropoda > Arachnida > Ixodida > Ixodidae > Amblyomma > Amblyomma mixtum. Next base: position 400,570,810 of record NC_143014.1, read on the forward strand.
AGGCAGAACCCGACCCTCGTGATTCCATCGAGTTGCACATTGACAACCTACCGATAACCCCGGTAGCTGCGATCAGGATTATTGGCATGTTGGTTGGTTGGTTTATTGGGGTTTAACGTCCCAAAGCAACTGAGGCTATGAGGGACGCCGTAGTGAAGGGCTCCGGAAATTTCGACCACCTGGGGTTCTTTAACGTGCACTGACATCGCACAGCACACGGGCCTCTAGAATTTCGCCTTCATCGAAATTCAGCCGCCGCGGCCGGGATCGAACCCTCGTCTTTCGGGCCAGCAGCCGAGTGCCGTAGCCACTGAGCCACCGCCGCGGGGTGGCATGTTGTTTCAGAATAATACACCACGGATGCGATACGCGGCTACGCCTCACGACGCACCAGCACGGCGCGCGGGTGACACGTATTGCCACCCGTCGCAGGTGCATGAGAGAAGCCGACGTGGGCAGGATCACGCAAAGCTTGATGATAATTAGAATCATGTAAGGTTGCCGCTACTATCATGTGAATCGCAGGGACGACGATGCACTTAATATCATTAGAACTGCGCACCAGGCGGCCCTTGATCTGCCGACATACGCCAACTCAGATCGACTGCTTTTTATTAGGAATTTTTAAGGGATACTGGCTTTAACGTCGCAATGCGACTGGGGCGATAAGCGAGGCCTTGGTGGAGGGCTCCTGATATTTCGATTACGTGGGGTTCTTTAACGTGCACTGACATCCCACAGTACGCGGGCCTCTTGCGTATAGCTTCCATCAAAACGCGACTGCCGAGGCCGGGATCAAACTCGTGTCTTTCGGGCCACTAGTCAAGCACGATAACCATTGCGCCCGAGACACTCACACGCGGCCAGCTTTTCTTGTAATGGAATTAGTAATGCTCTCGCATTGAAAGCGCGTCTCCCGCTTCTACGAAGTAGATTTTAAAAAATAACGCCGTCTCCAACGGACGGCACTGCTTTCACGAATATGATCTGAGAGTTAGTCTTTTCTTTATAATTGAGATTTATAAGAGAAATATTTCACGAAATTTTCTCGTTCCAGTGCTTATAAGGTAAGGCACAAGGCAGAACAACACAAACTACAAAGGGCAAGGAAGTAGACGAGACACACACAGCGCTGTCTTAAAACTGAAGGTTTATTTTTTCAAGCACTTCGGTAAAGATATACAGCAGCATCAAGAAAATAAGAAGAACAACTGAGTCTGGTAAAAAGTCATCGCCACCAGAAATCACACAGGAGAAATCAGATCATCCTGCTACCGATAAGAACCGCAATTCTTTATCTATAAGGGCTAAGGAGGGGGTGGTTACACAACTCTCTTTAAGATGCGCGATTTTTACGACTTCAGTGATTTCTCGCGTAGGTTTTTCATCGCAACTACGCAGCAAGTTCCTGCTGCCCAGCTCAGGAGCGCATTTACAATCTGGGCAGTGAATGCCCATATGGCCCGAGATTCGTTGCGTCACATTGTATTTGTGCTCAGACAATCTCTTATTTAGGTACCTGCCGGTTTGGCCTACGTATGCGTGGCCGCAAGTCAAATGAATAGAATACAGGACGCCCTGAGCACAGGAAACGAACCGTTCGCGATGATTTACGGTGCATGCTGTGTGCTTACGAGCCATTTTATTAACGCGCTTGCAGAGGCTTGGCAAGCGATCCGGAGCTGAAAATAAAACATCCCTTCCTACTGTTTTTCCTATCTTTCTGTTGTGTCCCCTTATTGCTTTTGTGTGTGTGCGCCCCCTCCTAACGACCACTCGCATTCCCCTCCTAACGACAGTTCGCATCCTCCTCCTAACGACCACTCAATCCTCCTCCTAACGACCACTCGCATCCCCTCCTAACGACCGCTTGCCCTTCGTCGCACGCTGTCGCCAGAGGCCCCCCCACGGTGCGCCCCCGCACCCTCCTCCTGTTCTGGGAAGCCACTCCCTGCCGTGGACGCTTCTCCACTCCCTCCTTTCTTCGGGCGGCCAGTTCGGCTCCTGCCTCGGTCGACGCTGGTCGCACCCTCATCGGCTTTAAATAAACGAAGTCTTAAAGTACCGTGTGCGTTTTTCGCTGCATTCAACACAGCGACCGGACACGACAGTGGCGACGAGAAAGTGGATTCGACCCGCGCTACGCAACGCTATTGACAAGCCATGGCTACGCGAGGGTTTCCCAATCAGATACCAGAATTCAACGGCTCATCGTGGTCATCGTGGGTTGGACGCCTTCAGTTCTACTTTGAAGCTAACAACATCACAGACCCAGCCTTGAAGAGGGCCAACCTGCTGACGCTGTGCGGGGAGCAGACCTACGATACTGTCTGCGCCCTTATTCAGCCAAGCACACCAGCGGCAGTGTCTTACGACGACATCGTAAAAGCGCTGCAAAAGCACTACGACCCAAGGCCATCCGAGGTCTACAGCCGGGCTCGCTTCCAACGACGAGATCAACTGGGAGGAGAAACTGTGAGCGCCTACGTAGCCGCGCTCAAGAAGCTCGCTGCCGACTGCAATTTTGGAACGCTGTCGACAACAGCTACCGGGCAGGAGGGAGACGCAGCTTCTTCTGCTAACACCACCATGCTTCCCTTGGACGTGATGTTACGCGACAGATTTGTGTGCGGACTGAGTGACGAGTCACTGCAGCAGCGCCTGTTCGCTGAGAAGGACCTCACATTCAGCAAAGCTTACGACATCGCCGTTCGAGCGGAGAGCGCCGGTCACCAGCAGAGAGGGATTCGCCGGAACACCGAGCCGGTACACCAGACAAGCAACCAGGTGCGCAAGCCTTCTGTTGTAAAATCGGTCAAAAAGGCACAACGCTGCTGGCGGTGTGACGACCAACACAACCCCCAGGGATGTCGATTCCAGTCAGCCACGTGTAATTTTTGCCACAAGCGAGGGCATATCGAAAGAGCATGCATTACGAAACGGAGACTTGCCAAGATAAAGTCACCTTCCCAGCCTAATCACAGCGTCAACGCCTCAGAGAATACGCCGCTATCTGATCTCCATGGAACAACATCAGCAACACCATCTGTGTTGTACGACCTGAACACCATGAATCTCGGCACGCGACCGAAGATTTTTACAGAAGTAAGCGTACATCACCAGCTGATTAAGTTCGAGGTGGACTCCGGCGCAGCCTGTACTCTGATCAGTGAGGACACGTTCCGAACTTCATGGCCATCTGACGCACCCGCCCTGCAACAAGACGACACGCACCTGCGAACGTGGTCAGGACAGAATCTGCCACTATTGGGCTCTGCCAACGTGCAGGTTAACTACAACGGCCAGACCCATACGCTACCTCTGCTTGTTGTGAAGGGCACAGGATCAAGCCTTCTAGGGAGAAACTGGTTTTCTCCACTAGGCGTGATGATATGCGGCATACACCAGACGCCGAGCCAGAACATGGTTGAGCAACTGCAAGAGAAATACGAAAGAGTATTCTCGGAAGAGATTCCAGGAAACGAAGGGCCCCCGGTCACACTGGAGTTGTTGGACAACGCGCAACCCAAATTTCTGAAGGCCAGGCCGGTGCCGTTTGCTCTCCGAGATTCAGTTGAAAAAGAGTTGGACAAACTGGAGCAGCAAGGTGTCATCGAGCCGACGCAGCATTCCATCAAACTCTCAGCGTACGACTACTCTCTGGTCTACCGCAATGGGAGTAAACATCAAAACGCCGATGCGCTAAGCCGTCTGCCACTAGACGCAACTGTTGACGAACCATTTCCACCAGGAGACGTTCTGATGTTCGAAGCACTGCCAGAACCTCCGCTTACAGCAGGCACAGTTGCAGCATCTACGCAGAAGTGCGCAGCTCTCCGGCTAGTTTACACAGCTGTTCAACAAGGCAACGTGCATAAACTCAAAGGGGACAACTTCGACGCTTACCGCAGGCGAGCTACAGAGTTGAGCACCCATCGCGGCTGCATCATATTTGGGTCCCGAGTTGTGATTCCGAGAGAACTACGCGCACAAGCTATGTCTCTCATCCACGCCGGACATCGGGGCATCGTTGCAATGAAAAAGTGTGCCAGAAGCTACATGTGGTGGCCTGGCATTGACAACGACATCGAAACAGTGGTGCGAGAATGCAAGCCTTGCCAGAGCAGCCGGAGCGCCCCGCCGAAAGCTCCTGTCCCAGAATGGGAAAAGCCAGACACACCATGGCACACACTGCACATTGATTTTGCAGGACCAATTGAGGGCTGCACTTTCCTTGTGGTCGTAGATGCCTACACAAAGTGGCTTGAGATAAGGCAAATGGGACAGACGACTTCGGCAGCAGTCATTGACAACCTCCGATCACTATTTGCAACGTTCGGCCTGCCGCGCAAGGTAGTGTCGGACAACGGAACACCGTTTGTGTCTGCGGAGATCCTCAAGTTTTATCGCGACAACGGGATCTCATCAGTTACATCGGCCCCCTACCACCCAGCGACAAACGGACAAGCCGAGCGCTACGTAGCCGAGCTAAAACGCGCCCTTGAAAGAGATCAGACAGGCTCGCTGCAGCGCCGCCTTGCGCGCTTTCTCTTCAAGCAGCACACGACGGTTCAGAGCACAACAGGCGAGACCCCCTCGAAAATGATGTTCGAGCGTGAAATGCGAACCCAGCTCACAGCCATCCTCCCCGAGCCAAAGGCAGAGACGTTCCGGGAAGAAAAAGCAATTCCGCGCTGCGGCACGCTTAATGAGGGGCAGCGCGTCCTCGCCCGACAGTTTCTGAAAAAGCCACGCTGGGAGGAAGCTACAATTGTCAGACGCATAGGCCTGCGCTCTTGGCTCGTCAACATACATGGCACAGTAGCACGCCGACATCTCAACCAGCTGCGTAGATTTACGACGCCGTCTGAGAGCTGTCCGCCAGCGGAGAGAACACGTGCACCATTTTCCCACATAGCCTGGCACCTCTTCCCGGAAGAAGAGACTTCGCCCAGGACAGACCTAGGAGACACAGCGAACAACAGCCAGCCTACAAGTGTTTCTCCCCCGAGCGCACAAAGCCAGCGCGCCTCCACGCGTGAGCGCCGACCCCCTGCACGATACCAGGCAACTTTCTAAGGGGGAAGGAAGTGTTGTGTCCCCTTATTGCTTTTGTGTGTGTGCGCCCCCTCCTAACGACCACTCGCATTCCCCTCCTAACGACAGTTCGCATCCTCCTCCTAACGACCACTCAATCCTCCTCCTAACGACCACTCGCATCCCCTCCTAACGACCGCTTGCCCTTCGTCGCACGCTGTCGCCAGAGGCCCCCCCCACGGTGCGCCCCCGCACCCTCCTCCTGTTCTGGGAAGCCACTCCCTGCCGTGGACGCTTCTCCACTCCCTCCTTTCTTCGGGCGGCCAGTTCGGCTCCTGCCTCGGTCGACGCTGGTCGCACCCTCATCGGCTTTAAATAAACGAAGTCTTAAAGTACCGTGTGCGTTTTTCGCTGCATTCAACACAGCGACCGGACACGACACTTTCTTAAGTTGTGTGAAATGTCGTGCGCGTAGGGAACGACTGCTATTTTATCCTTCATATTCTTTTTTTGTCTTTGTCTCTCAAAAAGGCCTTAGCCACTGAAGATTAGAGGGTCAACGGGTAACTAGCCTGCAGTAATCGGCCATTCTGGCTAAAAAGCTGTCTCACAGTTTGTGGTTCCAGGATTTTTTTAATTCATTGTTAACGCATGAATTCTTGATGCTGCGCTTAACCAGCTTCGAGTGCGCTCAATCAAAAGAGAGAAGAGGTTTGTTGGCCCGAGGCACAGTGGCCCAGCAGGCGTGATTGGGGTTAAAATACATTCCTAATCCTAAAAACCATGTGAAGCCGTTTGTTGGTAGTTCTTGAGCGACAATCAATGGGTTCAGAATGCTTGAAAATTTACCAAGAACTTTGGAAGCTTCGGAAGGGATGACGTCCTGCTAGCATTGTAATATCACAAAGCAATCATCGATGAATCTAAAGATTTTTTTTTTCACATTGCTGCCCTGAAGGGACCTGTGTAGCGCTCTGTCTTGCATGGCTAAGTAAAGATCACTGAGGATAGGTGCAGTTTATGAAAGATACAAATGCCATAGTTTTGAATGATAGCCGAACCGTTCCTTTCCGCGGATGTCGATCTTAAGTACTACACAGTAGGTCAAGGAAGCCGGCAGTTGAGATGCAACTCGAATTCTGAAAGTTTACAGCTCCATGATGGTCTATTGAGATCTTGATGCAATTGACCAAGTCGTCATGAGGGATGGCATAATAGAAGTCCTTTATGTCGATAGAAAATCCCGTCAATGTCATTTCGCAGTCATCTTTTAGAAAATCAACCACAGGTCCTATAATTTTTACCAAAAATGGGATGTCAACTGTTAGTAGCTTAAGTTGTTTTTGTAAAAGTGATGCAACAGACTTCTGCAACAGATATCCTGCAACCACAAACTGTAAGATAGCTTTTCAGCCCATACGTGCCGATTACTGCAGGCTGCTTACCCGCTGACCTTGTCCTAAGTGGCTGAGGCCTTGTTGGGAGCCAAAGAAGAACAAAGAATAAGACATAAGGATAAGGTCGCAGTCATTCCCTACACACACGGGATTTCACACAACTTTAGACAGATAGGAAAAGAGTAGGAATAAATGTTTTATTTTCAGCTCCGGATAGCTTGCCATGCCCCTGCAAGCGCGTTGCCATGAATGTTTTACACCAAGTGACGCTCTATTGCAGAAAGGAGTATAACCTGACCGGCCAAGCCGGCTGTAGTCTACAGTCTATAATTGCGATAGCAATATGTGGCGCATTCGGGAACCAAACGCCGGATCAGCGTTCACCAGCTGCAGTCGTCGCCAGACTGCCAGATGACGTCACCGTGGTATACACAGAAAAATAACATTTCTTCCGAAAATGCAAAGGATTTACCAAGGACTTCCATACTGCGAGGCGAGCATACAACCACAAGCCATAAAACCACGTTGCTGCTTGGCGAACCAAGGTGAACGTAAGATATGCGTTGCCTTACGAGTTTATGCTAATAAGTGGGCGTGTCATTACAATGGAAGAAAAAATCATCACAACATAAATGAAATTAAAGACAGATTAAAATATAAAAACGATGTTTTCGCATTCATAGCACAAAAGAAGGCTTAAGCGCGCTCGCGATTTTTGCGACATAAATCCGTCAGTATACAATCTTTGACTTTCAGGCAAACATCGAAGCAGTAATGCTGTGTCCAGTTCTAAAATGTCACATATCAGTAAGACAATGCAGCAGCGCGCAAAGCTGAACAAAGAATAAAACCTGCGAAATCTTGCGTCTATCTCCCTCCACTAGTAACCAAGTGATTAATACTAGATGTCCGTCAAATTTTTGGAAAAATACGTCTCGCGAGACGGCAAATCATGGACGCTTAATTATGTGGTAAGGCTCATGGGATTCTACACCAGATGCAGGAGCACATTAGTCGGCACGTCTAAATGAAGATTTCACTTCCCGTGACCGGACAGGTGCTCTCTGAGGCTCTCATTGCCTAAACGCGTGAATGAGCACGAAGTACAGCGATAGCCCTCTGCGATGGTGTGCGTCAGCATATGACGCTTTAAAGCTCATCGCACTGATCCTGCATAAGCGCATATATCACACTTTAGAAGGGTCTTTTTCGAGTGTGAATTTGCTTGTGACGGTTTAAATTTGAACGATGTGCACTTGAGAAAGAGCACTTATCGCACTTAAACGGTTTTTCGCCAGTGTGCTTGCACTTATGTTTAGTGAGGTTGGGAGAGCTTGTAGTCCTAAAAGGGCACATGTCGCATTTGAAGGGTTTCTCGCCAGTATGCTTTCGCTTGTGCATGGTGAGATAGTAAGAGCGCGCAGCTTTGAACGCGCGCAAGTCGCACTTGAACGGTTTTTCGCCAGTGTGCGAACGCTTGTGACGAGTTAAGGTTGAAGATTTCGCAGTTCTAAAAAGGCACACGTCGCACTTTAACAGTTTCTTACCAGTGTGCACAGTATCGTGTGGATTGATGCATCCAAACTCTGCAGCTGCAATAGTACACATATTGCGATTGAACAGGCTTTCGCCAGTGACAGTTTCCGAGTCTGCAGCTGTAGACGGATGCGTGTCGTGGTTGATGGGGTTTTCACCAGTGTGCGTATGCTTGTGCCGAGTTAGTGTTGTAGAACCTCTAGGAATAGAGCCTATAGAGCCTATAGGAAAAAGGCACATAGGAATGTGATGCAGTCGACCCCCTGTGTGGCACCGCACATCTTCCTTACCATCGCACTTCGCTAGCTCCGCTGGGTCGTCGGAGTTTTTAAATGGCTCTTCTCCTGTCTCAAGTTGCATGTGTCTCTCAACATCGGCAAAGTTCGCTGAACCCTAGGTGAAGGAGGGGCAGCTGAACTCATCTCCTTTCAATGGAGGCGTCTGCTCCCTGAACGAACTCTGTTCCATGAGCGAATACGACGCTCGCGGTCTGTTCTGGTAGCGTTCACCGCCCTCCCGGGATGGTCGTTGTCCTCCAATGAGCCCTGAACGCAACCTCCGTCGTGGTAGTCAGGGAAGCGCACCGCTTCTGCGAAAAAAGTTAATAGAAAGTGTGTCGTTAGGGAAATTTAGTTCTTTTTCGACTTACTCACTCCGCAATATTTTATTTCATTGTTTCAAGCATGGCAGTTGCTTTTTGGAAAGAGGATTAATTCTCAATAATATTGATGTTAATACAACACACAGGACGCGGACATTTTAAGGAAGCACGTTACATCAACGACACCTCCAGCAATAAGGAGTGAATTCAAGGAAGCTTTCAACATAGTGCCCATCGTGTAGCTACCATCGTATGTGGATCTACGGGGTTTTTTGGAGCGTACGTGTTATGGCAGCTCAAGCATGCCAGATTTTTGTTTGCGTCCAAGAATAATTTTAGCAAAGATTGGTGCTCAGATAACAAAGAGGAAGCGAAGATTTCCAGCAAACGCGCCAAGTCAACATCTCAAGTAAGTGAATTGAACTGTTTTCCCAGTGTTGCTTTGGCAGGGCCGAATATAAAGGCTGCGAGAACCGCTGATCGAGTGCATCGACCTCTACAGTACGTGGCAGCAGACAGTAGTGACGAAATATCAGTACTCTGATACAGAACACACAGAGATCAAAACAATTCAGTCAGGACTACAGTCTGAAGTAGCAAACGAAAATGTAGGAAAAAATGGGCACATATGTGCGCAAAAACGAAGGGAAGAAGAAGAAAACAGTTTCGATACTGTTAGAGAAGCGCGATCAAAATTTCAGCAATATTCACATCAACTGTTTATTAGGAACTGCATTGCTTGTTTTATATTTATTTTCGTTGTCATATTCTTCTGATAATACTCTTCCAGATTTCGAAATTTACTGTGTGTACCTTTGTTTTTATTTCTTTTTTGTGTGCTTAGTAGTTTTGTTTTCGAACTAATTTGCAGAGATTTATGCATATGTTTTACTAATAAAGTATATTTATGCACAGTGTGTATGCTTCGGCATCCGCCACTCCCCTCTGTAATGTACAGTCGGGGACAAAAGTCTCCGGACCACGTGTTCCTCAAACAAAGCTTATTGCTCTACTATCAGACAGCAGCTGGATACTGCACTTGTGGAGATGAAAGAACAAAAATTTAACTTTTGCCTCCATAAGTGTGGTCCCCAGCCGCCGACTATTAGCAAAGCTATCGGCTTCGTTAGAGGAACACGTGGTCCGGAGACTTTTGTCCCCGACTGTACGTTTGAACCCTAGAGATATAATAAATAAATAAATACATAAATGTACAGCGTTCAGTGTGTTCAAAAATACGTGGCAATGTGTTTTAATATTTGTTTTTAATAGAAGGTCTAGTGAGCGCCGCAGATTATTGGTATTAATGCGAAAACATTTTTTGTGTTATGAGCGGTGCGTAGAGCATCTCTCGGCAGAGCATGTCATCAGAGTGCGTCCACGCGAACTGTCAGTAATCAATTATAGGGGTAATGAATCGAAGTGTCTAATTGAATAGTTTTGTGTATAGCAAGCATAATTAACTTACCAAGATGGTTAATCAAATGGGTAACTAATTGATTAAATTCATGTACTATGTAATGAGACGACTCGCACGATTAGTGTGGACGGCCGGTCTTTGTTCGAGCGGTGCTGCTCAGCAGGCCAGCGTTCGCAAGCGCGCACCCGTGCTTCGTCAGCTTCGTCTTCTTTCTTCCTCTCCGTCGGCGCTAGCCGCTGGGGCAGCAAAACCCAACCCCAGCGGCCATAGAGAAGAAAATACGTGACACACTTTTCCGGGCACCGTTGATCCCCTGGCCCAAGCCCTCGGAGGACGGTGGGAGACTCACCCTTCGCCGCACCATAAAAGAGGTCTACCTCGAGCTCCGCCTCGACAAACGCCTTTACCCTCCCCCTCATCCATCACTCACAGTGCCGGAGGCTCGCCTTCTTCGGCACGTTCAAATGAATGCAATCATCACCCCGTCTCGCCTCTTTCTCTATCGCTATCGATCGGACCCTTCCTGTCCCAACTGCCCCTGTATCTATGCGGACCTTGCCCATTGCCTCTTCTATTGCCCGGCTGCTCAGCAGTCGGGTTCCTACCCCCCACCTTCTTTATCCATCACCACCTGGCTCGACTGGCTTGGCGCTGAAGGGGAGGAAGAACAGCGACTTCTGGTCGCCCAGGCGGTCGACATGCTCGGCCTGTAAATTTTGGCCGAATAAACGTCTTCTACTACTACTACTACTACGGGCAAAAACCAGTAGTGGCTTGCGTTGCAGAATTGTAAGCGTAGGTAACAAAAGGTAGAACGCGGTCCCAGTCTGAGTGATCGGCAGAAATGTACTTGGCCATCATGTCGCCGATAGTCCCGTTAAAGCGCTCGGTCATGCCGTTCGTCTGCGGATGGTAAGAACACGTAGTGCGGTGAACGATATGATACTCCCGAAGGTGGGCTTCCACGACGCCGGACAAGAAGACGCGACGCCAATCGCTGAGCAATTCCTGAGGCGCACTGTGACGAAGAATGATGTTCTGAAGTATGAAACCGGCTACTTCAGAGGCAGTCGCAGCTTGTAACGGTGCAGTTTCCGCATAGCGCGTGAGATGATCAATGGCAACGATGATCCAGCGGTGGCCGACGGCAGTGAAGGGAAGTGGGCCATAAAGGTCAATTCCAACACGGTCGAATGGCCGGACGGGACACAGTAAAGGTTACAGAGGAGCAGGTGAGTGCGGTGGTGGGTACTTGCGGCGCTGACATTCCAGGCACGAGCGTATGTACTGGTGGACAAAACGGTACATGCCGCGCCAATAATATCGAAGGCGTAGGCGGGTAAAAATTTTCAGCAGACCGTCATGAGCGCATTGCGGGTCGTCGTGATAACTGGCACAAATGGCGGAGCGGAGATGCCTAGGAATCACGAGCAGCCCTTTGCGACCATCGGGGAAGTAGTTCCGATGGTACAGCAGCTGGTCACGCACGACAAAGTGATGAGCTTGACGACGGAGCGCTCTAGAAGAGATGCGCGCTGAGCGGTTGGCTAAGAAATCCAGAAGAGAAGTAATCCAAGGATCCTTGCGCTGCTCAGAAGCCATATCAATGTTGTCAAGAGAAGGTGTGAGGCCGGAAATAGGTGGCGGGTCAGGATCAGAGGTAACAGAGGAGCGCGACAGAGGTGGAAATCGGAGTGTTTACGACCGGAACGATAAATGACCCGAATGTCGTAATCTTCCAAACGGAGAGCCCAACGAGCGAGGCGGCCAGATTGATCTTTGAGTGAAGACAGCCAGCAAAGGGCATGGTGATTTGTAATGATATCGAACAGGCGCCCATATAAGTAAGGACGAAATTTTGTGATCGGCCAAATAATCGCCAAACATTATTTTTCTGTGACGGAATAATTAGTCTCCGCTTTTGTGAGTGTACGGCTGGCGTAAGCAACGACGTACTCATTGAAACCAGGTTTTCGCTGAGCTAGAACGGCACCGAGACCAATTCCGCTGGCGTCCATGTGGAGTTCTATAGGCGCGGAAGGGTCGAAATGGAGAAAAATCGGAGGAAAAGTGAGAAGCTGGCGCAGCGTTGCAAAAACTTCGTCGCATGCAGGGGACCAAGCCGACAAGTCTTGGCTACCAGCTAGAAGTTGCGTCAGCGGGGCGATAATGGCAGCTAAATTCTTGATGAACCGGCGAAAGTAGGAGCAGAGTCCAAGAAAGCTTCTGAATTCTTTAAGGGATGTGGGCTTCGGGAAATCAGCAACTGCGCGGAGCTTGGCAGGGTCCGGGAGTACACCATCCTTGGACACGACGTGGCCAAGAATAGTCAGCTGTCGGGCGCCAAAGCGACCCTCTTTCAAGTTCAGCTGCAGGCCAGCGTCACTGAGACAGCGAAGAACACTCTCGGTTTGGTTTGGTTTATGGGGTTTAACGTCCCAAAGCGACTAAGGCTATGAGAGACGCCGTAGTGGAGGGCTCCGGAAATTTCGACCACCAGGGGTTTTTTAACATGCACTGACAACGCACAGTACACGGGCCTCTAAAATTTCCCCTCCAAAGAAATTCAACCGCCGCAGCCGGGATCGAACCCGCGTCTTTCGGGTCAGCAGCCGAGCACCATAACCGCTGAGCCACCGCGGCGGCAGAACACTCTTGAGGCGGAGAAGATGAGACGGAAAATTCTGGAAGAAGATGACAACATCGTCTAAGTAGCAGAGGCATGTCTGCCTTTAAGCCCACGGAGGATGTTGTACATCATAGGCTCAAAAGTGGCAGGCGCGTTACAGAGACCGAAGGACATCACATTAAATTCATACAGCCCATCAGGTGTGATGAAAGCTGTTTTCGGGCGATCGACTTCGGCCATCGGCACCTGCGAGTACCCAGAGCGCAGATCCAACGAAGAAAAGTACTCCGCTCCCTGCAGGCAATCCAGCGCGTCATCTATACGAGGCAGGGGGTAGACGTCCTTCCGAGAAATTTTGTTTAGCCGGCGGTAGTCTACGCAGAATCTAAAGAAGCCGTCCTTTTTCTTGCCGAGCACGACCGGAGACGCCCACGGGCTGTGAGAGGGCTGGATCACGCCGCGTTGTAGCATGTCGTTCACCTGTTGATCAATGATGCGGCGCTCGGCGGAGGAGACGCGGTAGGGGCGTTGGCGCAAGGGTCCATGGGTGCCAGTCTCGATATGGTGGCGAACGGCTGTTGTACGACCCAACGGTGCTTGAGGGGAGTCGAAACATGCGCGAAAGCGCTGCATCAAAGCGATGAGCTGGCCGCGGTGGTGAGGTGGTAGTGCGGCTTCGACAGATTGGGAAAACATATCCGGGGAGGACGGGTCGGCGATGTCGGCGGGAGGGGTCAGGGCGTTGACGTCATAGGCATCAGGGTCATCAAGGACAGGAGAAGCGTCGTCGAGATCGATGACATCAACTGTGCCAAGCGATTCTCCCCGAAGTAAAGTGGTGGGGGAATGCAACGGGTTCGCGACGTACAGGGCGCCACAACCACCAGAAGGCGTGAGCGCGGCATGAGGGAGCACGACAGATTTTCGGTGCGCACAAAGAGGAGAAGGTGAAGAAAGGACAGTAGCGTCAGAGAGCGCAGCACAAGTCAACTGCTCGAGAAAAGATGAGAAAGCTGGCACGTCGACGTCGTCAGCGGCGACAATAGGCGCGGCGGTAACAGGGGGGGGGGGGGGGGCGTCCATAAGAGCATCACACAGCGGCGACAAATTAATTTCAGCACGTGCACAGTCAATGATGGCGTGATGCGCGGACAGAAAGTCCCATTCGAGGATGATGTCATGAGAGGAGCTGGTGAGAAGTAAGAACTGAATGGTGTAGGAGAGGCCTTGGATGACTAGGCGGGCAGTGCACGCTGCCAGAGGGCGAATGGGGTCAGCGCTGGCGGTGCGAAGCGAAAGGTCAGAAAGCGGCGTCATCACTTTTTTCTTACTTTGCGGCACAAGTTGCGACCAATGATGGACACGGCAGCACCAGTGTCAATGAACGCGTCAACAGTAACACCTTCAACGATCACTTCAATAACGTTCATAGGAGCGGTGATAGGGCTTAAGACGGTCGTTGACAGCGCAGTTCTTGCCTCCAGAACTGCGGCGCCTAGTTTTCCGCTTGGAGGGGTCGTGAACGGCGGCGCATCGGAGAGAGCGAACGGCGTCGAGGGTACAGCGACTGATGGCTTCGGTTGTAGGAGTCGGAGCTAGACGGGGAGGGATTCTGAGGAGGCAGAGCATAAGAGACAGGTACGGAAGGCAACGGAACGTCGTACGTCGGCGGGCGCCCGTTGTCGTGAGAACCGGATCCGCGCGTGCGGCACCAGCGGGCCACATGACCAGCGAGGCCGCAGGCATAGCATATCGGGCGGTTATCTTGGGTGCGCCACGGATTTATAGGGCGGGGACCGGTGCGAGGAAGAGGATGGTGAGTGAGTGGCAGTGCAGGGGCGAGCTGCCGCTGAGGGTACACGTTGACAGGTGGCGAATAAGCGGGCACAACCGGCTGAGGTCGTGGCCGGGCGACTGCTTCAGCATGTCAGTGGCGCAGGGAGCAGAGGGGGTGGATTAGTGGGCGGCAGGACCTCAGCTACCTGCTCCTGGATGACACGCTGAATAGAAGGCGACAGCGATTGCGTTGGGGTGGTTTGGCCGGTAACCAGCGATAATTGACGAGCGACCTCCTACCGCACAAACTGTTTGATGTGCTGAAGAAGTGTCGGCTGATCGTGGGCAAGACCGCCTACCGCCAAGCTGGAAAATTTGTCGTCCGGGCAAATGGCACGCCGGGTGATATGACGCTGTTTGCGGAGCTCGTCGTAGCTCTGGCACAAAGAGACAACGTCGGAGACTGTTTGACCATCTTTTGACACCAACATTTGAAATGCGTCGTCCTCAATGCCTTTCAGAATGTGTCGTGTTTTGTCAGTCTCGCTCATAGATGGATTGTTTGTTTGTTTGTTTGTTTATGGGGTTTAACGTCCCAAAGCGACTAAGGCTATGAGAGACGCCGTAGTGGAGGGCTCCGGAAATTTCGACCACCTGGGGTTCTTTAACGTGCACTGACATCGCACAGTACACGGGCCTCTAGAATTTCTCCTCCAAAGAAATTCGAGCCGCCGCGGCCGGGATCGAACCCGCGTCTTTTGGGTCAGCAGCCGAGCACCATAGCCACTGAGCCACCGCGGCGGCTCATAGATGGATTGAGCCCCTTACACAAGTCAACTACGTCCTCGATGTAGCTGGTGAAATTCTCGCCGTTCTGCTGTGCACGACTGCGCAAACGTTGTTCGGCACGAAGTTTTCGGACAGCGGGGCGGCCAAAGACGTCAGTCAGGCTGGTTTTTAGAGCCGCCCAGGTAGTAAAATCCGCTTCGTAGTTGCGTAACCAGAAGTTGGCGACAACGGTCAAGTAGAAGATGACGCTCGTGAGCGTAACGACGTCATCCCATTTGTTGTAAGCACTCACGCGTTCGTAGGAAGCCAACCAATCTTCTACGTCGGTATCTTCCGTGCCGCTGAAGATCGTAGGATCGCGCTGACGGACGGAACCGGAACAGATGACAGTGGTGGTAACGGGCTGGGCCGAGGATTCGGTCGTCGTGGTAGAGCCTGATAGCCTGGGCATCGTGGCGTAGCAAGGGAAGAGCAGGCAGCACCTCCACCAAGTGTAATGAGACGACTCGCACAATTAGTGTGGACGGCCGGTCTTTGTTCGAGCAGTGCTGCTCAGCAGGCCAGCGTTCGCAAGCGCGCACCCGAGCTTCGTCAGCTTCGTCTTCTGTCTTCTTCCTCTCCTTCGTCGGCGCTAGCCGCTTGGGCAGCAAACTCCAACTCTCTTTCTTACAACTAGTTCAATTAGTCAATCACTACAAATATTCTTCGGTAAAAATTGAATCGACGTATTTTGTTTCAGGGAATTAATTATTGCTTGCTTTGGTCAATGGGGTTTTGACATCCCAAAGCGACTAAGGCTTTGAGAGGTGCCGTAGTGAATGGCTCCGGAAATATCGACCACCTGGGGTTCTTTAGCGTGCACTGACATCGCACAGAACACGGGCCTCTCTAATTTCGCCTCCATCGAAATCCCATCGCCGCGGCCGGGATCGAACCCGCGTTTTTCGCATCAGCAGCCAGGCGCCATAACCACCGGGTCACCGCGGCGGCTACAGCCACGTAATTAATTAAACAACAAATTCAATTACATCCAATTAAATCGCCCTTACCATTTGTGAATTGGAATATAATTATTGAACGAATTAATCAATTAATTTGTTCAATTATCCAATTACTTCGCACATCCATCGGTGATGAATGAAACTGAAAAATTCCTTAATTTCTGAATAATCAGTACTTTGGCGTGCTTGAACTCAAATACGCCGTATGGCGTGATCTTGAGAACCACCGACAAGAAGTACTTCGAGCTGCAGACAGATCCGGGTGTCGTAGATACAGGGTAGTGGTGCAGATCGTTATGCTGTTGAGGCTACTCTCATTAAGGCAGTACCAAAGAGTGCCATCTTCCTTCATCACGAGACAAAGCATGGCTTGATGACGCCGGTGCACATCATTTTTTCGACCTCATATCTGATAGCATCACGCTGTCGTGCTGTCGCTTGCCATGGTCATTGAGAGACAGGTCGCTCGCGTAATCGTTAGTTATGATGAAACGTTTCGTGACTCCGTGGTGTCTGCTGAAGCTTTACTGGTGAATTAAGGCATCCTCTATGCCCCGTTAGGAGGTCTCTTAATTGATAAGAATGTCCTAGAGCGCTTCAGATACTGCAGTCGTTTAGTAAATCTCTAGAAGAGTGAATCCCTTGCTTTCCTCGGGACTATCGCCTAAGAGCGCAATTATCGGGCTCTAGCCCAGCTTTGGAGATTCATTGCAAAGTTTTGAGCCAGAACCTCAGCTTAGCAACTTCCGAGACATACGTCGCCTCTGGCAATCCCAATCATCGGTCGAGGAGGAACCATTTGTTTCACTCTACGATGCATTCATTGCAGTCCTCTGTAACCCCAGGAGTCACGGGGATTACGAAGGTTGACCAGGGTGAGAAGACACCTGCTTCGATGGAGGCAAAATTCCAGAGGGCCGTGTACTGTGCGCTGTCAGTGCACGTTAAAGAACCACAGGTGGTCGAAATTTCCAGAGTCCTTCACTATGGCATCCCTCATAGCTGGACTCTCTTTGGGAAGTTAAACCTCAATAAACCATAAACTATCAACGAGCACACTTGAGCAATGTTATTTGCAGGGTCGCCAGAGAACAAACCTGTTAGTCCGCCGTCGAAACGAAGAAGTGCTTGGATCTGAGGTCGTTGACTTTTTTTATGTTCACTGCAGGAAGCCTATAAATAAGATAAGGTCCTGAGTACACAGCCGCAGGACAAAAAAGGTCACAGCCTAAGTAACTACGTGCGTTCAGCACTGCTCGATCAAAACATGGACCGCAGAGGGCGACTGCATAAGTTTTAGCAATCGACGAGCTTTACGGGGTCGAATGCGTGTAACTTGCAGGTAATGCATGCTAAATCCTTTAGGGATAGCATTTGAAATGGTGACGCAAACGCTGGTTAAAATCTCGGTGGCATTCAAGTTTCTCCGCAGCACACAGCGCTAATGGGAGGGCTCATGATGATGTCATCGATAACCGTACATTTCAAAGCGTAAGCGCTTGCTTTGAAATAAAAAGCCAACGCCACAAAAGGCAAAGAACACCGAGAGTTGTGCCGCTGCGGTGGCTCAGTGGTTATGGCGCTCGGCTGCTGACCCGAAAGACGCGGGTTCGATCCCGGCCGCGGCAGTTGAATTCCTATGGAGGCGAAATTCTAGAGGCCCGTGTACTGTGCGATGTCAGTGCACGTTAAAGAACCCCAGGTGGTCGAAATTTCCGGAGCCCTTCACTATGGCGTCTCTCATAGCCTGAGTCGCTTTGGGACGTTAAACCCCATACACCAACCAACCAACCAACACCGAGAGTTGTTTGCCAGAATCAAACGAAGCTCGGTAGGATTTCGTTGACGGCAGCGGCAATCTGAAATATTTCCTTCCGTGACGTGACACCGAACTTGCCCGCGCTGCTCGTGCGCCTTGAAGCCTAAAATTCCTACGTTGATTACGTCACTATTTTAAATACAGGCGCAAAAGCACTTGGCTTGCTTTACCTACAGCCTTTCTAGATTTGAATCTTTGAATATCGGGCAGTTCTCGAGATGTGGCGCAGTTGCACGTTAATTCGAATGAGGAGCCTTCCTGCAGTGTGTATTCGGGGCCCGTCGTGAATGAACATAACTATAATCATGATAGCTGCAGACAGTCCACTGATGCCAGTGTCGCCTCTCTTTACTACGAGGTCGGTAACCTTGCAGCAATGAAATTCTACTTCAGTGTGGGTGGTTGCCTTCAAAATGCACGCTGGCCTCTGAGTTTGGATGGAAATATGGATCGGGCATGTCGTAGTAGTTTTTCTCGTTTGCATCATTTGAGACTTGCCTCACGTCGCTTTCACGCTAAACTTTGTGTGCGGAGTCGTCCCAGTGGAATCAGGCGTCGTCATGCGTTTTCACTGGTGAAGAAACTAGGAAACTCAGTCCTCGGGAGCCGCAAATCACGCAATCTTGTATCATGGTTCGCCGTGAATGCTTTAGCATCCACTCTCGCGACGCATTTGACCAAGCAAACACTAACCCAATGACTGCCACAAGACATCGCAGGCACAATTCGGATTTAAAGTGACTGTATTTGCAGAGCCCGCAAGTCCACTCGAGACAAATGTGATCGCTACAGTACTCAACAGTCTGGCGGAAGCGATATCAACTAACGCTTTTCATGGTAGTCGAGAAAAGCAACCGACAGCTGCTCTCAGCCGCGCTCAATTTAATGCTTTCAAATCAACTTTCGAGGCAAAGTACAAATGCTAGGCCTACTACCTGGCACAACGGTGAAGCAGTAGCACGTAACTGCGGTAATTCCAGGAAAAACGCCACCGCGTTGGCTCAGTGGTTATGCGCGCGGCTACTGCCTGGAAGACGCAGGTTCGATCCCGGCCGCAGCGGTCGAATTTCGATGGAGATAAAATGCTGGAGGCCGATGTATTCTGCAATAGCAGCGCA
The DNA here is from genome assembly GCF_055824585.1 of Amblyomma mixtum. Lineage (NCBI taxonomy): Eukaryota > Metazoa > Arthropoda > Arachnida > Ixodida > Ixodidae > Amblyomma > Amblyomma mixtum. The sequence continues at coordinate 400,589,933 of NC_143014.1, forward strand.
CGTTAAAGAGCAACCGATTGAGCAAATTTCCAGTGCCCTTCACTGCGGTATCCCCATAGACTAAGACGTCTTGGGACGTCAGCCGCATAAACCAAATCGCGATAAATACCGTCGCGCTACCGTCACAGTAATAAAGCCACGTACCAAGGTTAAGATCCCACAAACGTTACAAAAATTTAACGTAATACAATCAGCACACTAATAATGGCACAGGTTCTTCTGTTTTCACGCTCTAGAATTCCGCCAGCTGCAGCTAAAAATTTGCGCCGTCCTTTCATCTCTCGAATCGGTTCCCTAAGTGAAAACTAATTCAACAGTTCTTCAGGTGAGAGAATGCACATTCCAGGAACTTTCTACTTCTATTCCCCGTCTGGATTTCTCGGGTATATCCTGTGCAGAAAATGTGATATTTGATGAAGGCTGCCTGGGTGCAGACAAAACGCGGGCTGCTGGTATGTGCAGGCAGGAAAGCGTGGGGCTTTCCGCGACACCCTCACCAAAACACTAACCGAGAGATGTGCTGACAAAAAAATGTACTCACGCACGGTCTCCCGAAGTTGCGTTCTCGGCGTCCCGGTCCTACTTGGTCGTTCAAGGTAAAGTGGACGCTGCAGATCGAGGTAGAATGGCTTTTGTTGGCGGCTTATGGAGCATCTGGACAAGTTGCGACAGAGCGAAAAAGTTTGAGTGCTGCACCATACCAAGGGCAACGAACGACAAGCAACACTGCGGGGCGCATGTTACGCCACACCTCGGTTTCCAGACGTAAACTGGGCAGAAACAGCAGATACACTTTGATAAACCAGAGCGAAAACGACGGGCATATGAACAGATAGACGGAAGAAAGACTGTGTTCCTACAAATTATTAACTTGATATCATCTGGAATAGATATTAGCGCTGGAAACATAGCTATAACGCAACCCGAGCACGAATGAAAGGAGGCGTGCAGTGCGAAAAAGACTCACGCTCGGTCTCCCTAGATTTGGGTCTTCGGTGTACACGTCCTGCTTGGTCTTTCCATGTAAAGTGGACGATATATAGCGTGCTACAACTGCATCACTAAGCAGCCAGTGTAGCAGTTCGACACCTTCGGAAGTCTCAAAAAGTTCTCTGGTTCTCTGTTGCACACCGTACTGTTCGTCTGAAAACCACGCCCCCGCTCTCTGAAGTTTTTATCGTGGCACCATCATGTGGCAGCCGCGAGGAACAATGCTGCACAGTGTTTTATTTTCCTTTTTTTATTCACTTCTGCCCACCGCATTTTAGTAGCCAAGGCAGGAGCGGGTATGCAACGTGTACAAATGAATCATCTTTGACAGATAAGAAACATCAGAAAAAGAAAGTAAATGGGCATGCAGTCAAATTTATGCGCAAGAAACCAGCCCACAAACACAAACAAAAAACGCCGCTTTTACAGTCAGGGCAAGAAGCATCAAACACATCCTTTCCGAGAATGAAACTAAGTACATAAAACCGACTGGCTTGATTTGACTGCAGATAAAAATGCTTCGGGTGATGATAGGGTGGCTACGTCGTGAGTGCCCAATTCGAGTACACTATCGTACTCAGAAAAAAGGACATGTGGCATTGTTTCTGCACTGAGGGATTACAGTTGCTTTGTCATGTTCGTAGGAATGGTCTTTCGTTTTCTGTTATACTACATATAAGCCTGAAATTCTTTTTTTATGTGTGATAATTGATGATGGCGAAGAGTTATCAATGCCGCATTAATGTATTTAAGTATTCGTTTTTTCCTAACACAATCCGGGACTGGAATAAGCTTCCGAATGATGCGGTTTGTGCACCTGATTTCGAAAGTGCTGTTGAAATAATAATGTGATGTATTTCTTCCAGGTCTCCTTCGTTTACCAGCGCAGTGCCGAGGTGTTATCACTCATACTACTTGTGAACTCATTTAGACTTCTTTTAGTATGTTGTGTTCTTCCTGCTGACATGTTTGCCGATATCTAATTTGCATGTGTTATTTTATGTAGTAATATCCCCTATAATATTGCCTCATGGGCGCTGTAGGTATTTTCAATAAAAAAAAAATAAAAAGAACACTATAAAACGATGCTTTTTTAGACGACATTCCAAGGTGGGCAAAGCAGAGCGGCTGAAAAGGTTAGATACCATTACCTGTCTTCAGTAGGCGTGACATATAAATCGCAGTGCTTTATCTTAAATCCGCCCTTCTACCTAGACTTCTAATGTGACTTTTCGTATGTGGAAGCCATACCAAATCTACAGCGTGTTGTGGACGTGGAAATATTCTAGAGATAGCTAATATAATCGCATTAAACACTGCGAAACGGAGAGTCAAGGTGATAAAAAAATTATGGGGCCGTTTAACGCAACCTAATGCGATAGCAGTGTGCTCTGGATCCATTGCGCGCGGATAGAAGTTGACGAAAACAGCGACATCGAAACCACAGAGGCACGTGAGATTGGCAGCGAAACACGCGGTATGTGCAGCTGCGGCGATGGTGTAGTGGTGTAATGCAGGGGCCACTGCAGCTGTTCTCTATGTACCGCCGCATGTGTTGTGGCTGAACGGCCTTTCGCCAGTGTGCACATTACCATGTGGAGTGACACTTCCAGACTCATCAGGTGTAAAATTGCCCGTGTCGCGATTGAAGGGGCTTTCGCCAGTGTGCGTATTATCGTGTGGACTTACACATCTAGACTCTGCAGGTGCAAAATTACACGTGTTGCGGTTGAACGGGATTTCGCCAGTGTGTGTACGCTTGTGCCGAGTTAACGTTGCAGAGTCTTCAGTTGTAGAAGGGAACATGAGACACTCATACAGTCGTCCTCCTGTGTGGAACCCCATATATCTCTTACCCTCGCACTTCGCAAACTCCGTAGTGTCCTTGGAGCATTTGAATGGCCCTCCTCCTGTCTCAGTGTGCATGTGCCTCGTAACGTCGGAAAAGTTCGCTGAAACGTAGGCGCTGGAGGGGCAGCTGAACAAATCTCTTTTCAATACTGTGCCTCTTGCCCGAACGAGTTTGGTTTCATGAGTGATTACAGGTCGTCGGGTCCTTTGCTGGAAGTGTTCACCGCCCTTCCATGCTGGTAGTTGTCTTCGAATGAGCCCAGAACACAATTTCCGTCTGCTAGTCGGGAAAGCACACCGCTTCTGCAAATAAAATTGATAGAATGTGTGGGGTTAGGGAAAAAAATATTTTTCTTTCGTCGCGCTTGCTTCATTCGCGTTATTTTCGTGTCATGGTGCAAGCATCCCAGGTTATTAATTGCATCAAAGAACCATTCTCGCTTAGGTTCATGCTAAAGTAACACACTATTCGCGGTCATTTTTAGGAAACGCACCACGTCAACGGCAACTCTAGTATTAAGCAGAGGATTCATGCAGGCTTTCAAAATGTTACCCGCAGTGTATCGACCGTCGTATGCTGTTAAGGCAGCTCTGATATCACACCCAATGTAGGCAACTCTGTGCATGACATTGTGTTCGTATAAACCATTGTATGTGGCGGAGTTTGACGTTTACGTCATTTGTAAGTCTCTATCCCTTAAAGATTGAAGCAGTTTGCTGTCCAAGTTTTGTGCTGAACGTTGTTTGTGATACCATATTCCTTGAGCATTGTTATAATCAAATTTAAGCTGTTTTCCTTCTGCACGTCACCCCTAACGAAAAAAAAAACCACTTCGCATTTAGGATGAGAAATTTTCTTTCCAGTCGAGAATTCATATTGCAATAAGCAATTAGCGATACTTCTCTGCTCTCCACAAAGCTGAGATCATGCCTGCAAGTCTCATATACTGTGAATACGAATCACGAGTTCTCCAGTAAATATTTGGCAGTCATAACCCACACGTGCAACAAAGTACAACTCGTCAGCATTAGTATCAGACAGGAAATATTTGAGCACATTGAGTAAGCAGCAGATCTAAATGGGGCTATAAATCATCAAGAAGAATCAAAAGATTAAGAAAGAAAGAACTGTGCACAAAACCACAGATTATTGCTCTAGCACTTCAGCGCATGCATGCAAGGTATCCGTATATCGATACTGACTGGCAAAGAACGTCAGAATTAAAACTTAGGCTCTCGGTAAACGTCCTTGAGTTGCTTGCGAAGGTAAGCACCTAAAAAAATTGCTTCAATACTATAACAATCGCGGTGGCTCAGTGGTTATGGTGCTCGGCTGCTGACCCGAAAGACGCGGGCTCGATCGCGGCCGTGGTAGTTGAATTTCTTTGGAGGAGAAATTCTAGAGGCCCGTGTATTGTGCGATGTCGGTGCACGTTAAAGAACCCCAGGTGGTCGAAATTTCCGGAGCCCTCCACTACGGCGTCTCTCATAGCCTTAGTCGCTTTGGGACGTTAAACCCCATAAAACGAAACCAACTAAAAGAATCGTTGCGTTTGGTGAGAAGGGAGGGCATTCGTTTTTTGAATAATATACAAAAGCTGTGGTAGGTTCGACTAAAGTGAAACACCTGGTATATCTGCGGGAAAGGCAAGGTTCACTTCAGAAAAAGGCTCACACACAGGAGAAAAAGTGTGGTTAACAAGCAAGTTCCCTCCTGAATGCCGTAGACTCGGAGATGGTGATATAGGAATTGAAAGAGGAGAGAAAAATAGTTAAATTCACTGAATTTTGATGAACATGATGCTGTAGATTCAATAAACATCATTATGCAGCTTGGCGCGGCATAGCCTGCATAATTAAACGCCAAGAAGATTTTTTCCAATGTAACACCTTTTTTTTTTAAATGCGAGAAGTACGTCGATGTGGTATGTGCAGGCAGATTATAGCAAAACGGAGATTACAAACTCACTTTGTATGAACAAGTTCACAACTAGTTAAATTTAACTAGTCATCTTTTTTTGATATTTGAGGGGCAAAGCTGATAATCCTAAGTTGATTAGTTTGGTTTGGTTTTGGGGAGTCTAATGTCCCAAAGTGGCTCAGGCTATGTAGGACGCCGTAGTGCGGTGCTCCGGATAATTTCGACCGTCTGGGATTTTTTAACGTCTATTGAGTGTCTTTGGCCTCCATTTAAATCGATCGTCTTTGCCGGTATCAAACTCGCGTATTTTGGGTCAGCAGCCGAACACCATAACCACTGAGCCACCGCGACGGACTTTAGAGAGCCATACAGTCGAGCCCACTTTTAACGAACCTCAGGGTAGCGCGAATTGCGTTTGTTGCATCCGAGGATCGTAGTAAGCCGACTTTTCATTTTCAGCCAGAAATGCTATGTCCGACAAAACAAGAAATTGTTCCTGGGAAACGTTCATTATCCGCGTCGGCTTCTTGAAAGTAAACCATACAATGACGCTTTCCAAGCTCTGTAGAGCGGGCATACGTATGCTTCTGTCCAAGGCCAAGCAATAAGCTGCTTTAAGAAAACGATTTTACTAACCTCGGTGAAAGCGTTCATGACAACCGGTGGCAGCTCGGCATCCCCGTCAGCAGACTCTTGGCAGACGGGGAGCGCTCGCACTTCGCGTACAATAGCTTCTTCTGTGTATCGCTTTGCAATGTTGCTGCCATGATCCCCAGTTCTCAAAGTCATCCCAGGCGAAATAATATCCCACCATCCGTGGATCAACATGTGTCTAATCACGTGCATGCTCAACAGCATCTTCTGTCATTTCTTCCTTCAAATTCTCCTTCAGGGCAGCAATTTCCCAAGCACTCCGCCGTAAGCCGCATTCACGTACACTCTATGAAAAAAACCGGCCCAGAGGGGAGTAAAGACAATTTTAGTCCTCAAAACGGCCCGTTAGTCCCTAAATTTGCACACGACACTCTTCTTGCCACAAATGCGCGCCGTGCGCAAACTCAACAGACTAACTGCCGGTAAAGAGACTAACGGGGGCCATAACCGCAGCCTAGCAGCACGCGAAAATCGCGAGAGAAGACGCCGACTGCAATAGTACTCGATTTTTGAAGCGCAGGGCGTGGTCTAAGGCCAGTGAGAGCACCGCCGCTGCCTGTGACGAAGCGGATACCCCTTCGCGTGAGAAAAAGGCTTCGTGCAACCGAAACGGCTGGCAGCTGTGCAAGTGCATAAACAAATACTACGAGCTTCAATACGTGTCGGATGTGAGTTGTAAAGGTTAGGGTTGAGCAAGTACACGTAGTTTCATATCGTTGCCGTTTGTTTACGAGCTTATGTATACTGTGCAAGTATCGTTGACACTTAGCGAACCTAGCCGCCGCGGTGGCTCAGTGGCTATGGTGCTCGGCTGCGGACCCGAAAGACGCGGGTTCGATCCCGGCCGCGGCGGCTGGAATTTCTTTGGAGGAGACATTCTAGAGGCCCGTGTACTGTGCGATGTCAGTGCACGTTAAAGAACCCCAGGTGGTCGAAATTTCCGGAGCCCTTCACTACGGCATCTCTCATAGCCTCAGTCGCTTTGGGACGTTAAACCCCATAAAACCAAACCAAACTTAGCGAACCGGAGAATGGCAAGCAGTCAATTCCCTGTCCCCGCTGTCCGCCAGTAACAAAAAACGAAGTGAACCATCGCCTTCTATATTTGTTTTCAACAGGCTGCAATGTGCAGCTGCCAATTGCAAGAAGTAAGACCACCTTGTAAGCAAAAAAAGAAACGAAAAGAAAAAACCTGTTGTGGTTGTGAAGTATCGGCCGTAATGTATGCACAGTTCAGCACCTCTTTTTTGGCCAAAACACGATTTAGACCGTTGTGCATGCGCATTAAAGCTTACCGCAGGTTGTTCCAAAAGCATATGACACAAAAATAATCATGCTGTGCTCTAAACAGCAATACGTTTGATAACAGTTTGAACGGTAAAGACAGACAATCTGTGTGTTTCGCATATAAAGCTTTTATTTTCTGCCTCAGACCGTCTGTTGTGATGATGTGGCTGTTTTCTGCAGTGACCACAGCAGCATAGAACATGCGATTGCGGTTGTTCGTAGATTTTGTGATGCAACCAATAGCGTTGTTCACCTGGACAAGTGTGCGGGCCTTTGGCACGGGAATTGGGCATCAGCGCCTTTGTTTCATGCAAGTGTAAAATGGTCACATGTTCCTTCCAAATACCTAGGTGTACCTCTTGGCAAGTATCGAGATAACGATGACTTTTGGAAGGAGAAAATTCAAGAACTCTCCACGCGTGCACAGAAATGGTCGGGAAAGGAACTGTCTGTATTCACGTGCGCAAACATATGCAATGTATATCTGATTTCAAAAGTGTGCTATTTGTTGCAGGTCCTTTCATGCTCTCGACTTAGCATTCAAAGTTCCATCGTCTCTTCGCAGTTTTTGTTTGGCTGTCCTCATGGGAGAGGACTAAACGTGATAATTTATTTCTGCGTTTGAGAAAAGGGGGTCTTTCCTTGCCACACTTGTACCTGAGGCAGGTGGTGTCAAGATTTCTTTTTCTTCGAGATCAACGCGACCCTTTCCTGCGGACGTTTATTCAAGTGAGGCTTTCTTCGGCTTTGCCAAACTATGCTATTTCCAGTGTGGACGGGATGAGATACAGTGCAAGTAGGTTTTTGAAAGAAGTGGTCTTTGCTTTCCGGTTTCTTAATGCGCGATTCAGTTTGGAATATCTTTCTAATTTCACGAGTAAGAAATTCTTAAAAGATTTGCTTGACTCTGTCTTCCCGGAGCCAATCTATCGATCTCTGTATAGTGGAGGCCAAGCAGGAAATGTTTTAAAAAGAGTACGGAAAATGGTGGTGCCAGCGGGTGTGAAGAGAGAGAAAGAAAAAAACCTTTATTTACACAGGAATTCGGGGCACGCCCCAGGGTCCCCGCACGAGCCCACTGCACTCAAGTGTTTATGTTCCTGAGGTCCATAACACTGGCAGCACGGCCCGTGGCGATGGTCTGCACGGCCGGGTCCTCCGAGCGCAGCAGGGTCTCCCAGTCCTCCCAGGTCTTGAGGTTCTCTAGGTCCCGCGGGGGAGGGTCCGCCGGGCAGAGGGAAAGGATGTGGAGGGAAGAAGCGAAGGGTTCTGGGCATAGGGCACATGCGTGAGTGGGAAAGGATGGATGATAGAGGGCTAGGGTAAGGGGTGAGGGAAGAAAGTGTGTCTGTAGTCTGCGCCATAGTGTTGCGTGTTTGTTATCTAGGGAGGGGTGGGGCGGGGGGTAGAGCTGGCGTGAGGCTCTGTATGCCTGTGTCAGCTCACTGAATGTGTGCATGCGCTCCTTCGTGAATCCCCGATCCGAGGCCACCTGAGCCCGGTTTAAAGAACCTCGGGCAAAAAGGTTGGCAGCCTCGTTTCCGGGATTCCCTTAGTGCGCAGGCACCCATATCAGCTCCACATGGCGGGGCGGGGGCGCTTCGGCCGAGTCCAGTATGCCAAAAGCAGGGACATGAACTCGGCCTCGAGTAAAATTTAAAATCGCAGTTTTGGAGTCACTTGATATATAGCGGGCTTCCGTGCGAGTGATAACTAGTGCAATAGCGGCTTCCTCGGCAGCCTCTGGGGACGTGTCTGGAGGGAGAGGTAGTGTGAGGAGGGCAGATAAAGAGGAGTCCACCACAGCTGCTGTCGGTTCATCACCCGTGCAGGCAGCGTCCACCCATACGGCGTCCTGCTCGGGGCCGTACGCTCGATGGAGTGCCTTCGCACGGGCTCTGCGGCGCTGCTCATGGTGGGACGGGTGCATATTCCTCGGGAGCGGCCTAATGAGAAGCTCCTGGGGAAGGGGTCGTAGGATGGCGAGGAGGGTTGCGTCGTTGGCCGGTATTCTGATGCCGAGGGAGTCCAGGATATACCGACCTGTGGAAGTTTGTGTGAGCCTGATGTATTGGACCTGTCGGTCGGTCTCCACCAGTTCCCCGATCGTGTTGTGGAGGCCCAGGCCTAGTAATCTTTATGTGGGTGTGTTGAGGGGAACATGAAGTGCTGCTTTGAATGCCTTGCAAATCAAAGCATTCAAAGCGTTTATGTCATGTTTGGATAGTTGTAAGTATGGGGTAGTGTACAGCACACGGCTGAGGACAAAGGCATGAATGAGGCGACATATGTCGCGCTCCTTCATGCCTCTATGATGTCTCGAAACCCTGCTGATGAGGTGCGATATCGCGCCTACAACCTGCTTGAGTGTCTTGAAGTTAGTGGTGTTTTTGCCATCGTTCTGGATGTGCAGGCCCAATACACGCAGGGTGCCAACCTCAGGTACCGGGTCCCCATCCAGTTCAATGGCAATGGGGGAGCGGGGACAGCGGTGGTTCTTAGGACGGATGAGGAGCAGTTCGGACTTCTCTGGGGAACAAGACAGTCCGATGGTCCGTGCGTAATTTTGGGTGAGGGTGGCTGCTTCCTGTAAGGTGCTCTCTATGTCGCCGTCACTGCCGTGAGTTGGCAATGGGGGAGCGGGGACAGCGGTGGTTCTTAGGACGGATGAGGAGCAGTTCGGACTTCTCTGGGGAACAAGACAGTCCGATGGTCCGTGCGTAATTTTGGGTGAGGGTGGCTGCTTCCTGTAAGGTGCTCTCTATGTCGCCGTCACTGCCGTGAGTGGTCAAGCCCCATTCACAGCGGCGAACAAAGATAGCTAAACGTGTACGACGCCACCTTCAGCGTCATTTGGTATGACCATGCGCTGTATATAGCACCGATGCTGGGAGATACTGAGCGTATGAATGAATTCCATTTCTGGTGGCTGAATCTTGCACTTTTTATTCGGGGGCGAGAAAAGCATTGGCACCACATTCAGAGAAAGCAACACGTGGTGCGTAGCAAATTTGTCAAGAACGAACAGAAGCTCCCATATTGTTTGCCATGTCATGAATGAGTTCACAAGCCACTCGACAAGATAATTGTGCATCGCCCTTGGACACGTGTCTGATTGTACGCTCCATGAATTAGAACAAAAAGTGAGGTATTACGCAAGACTTTCAATTCCGCTTGAAGCGCACGAAAGCGCACGCCCCAAAATCTCAGTTGGCTGGACTTGCGCATGAGGATGGACAGCCATCGGTCAGAGCCTTACCTCTTCGTAAACACGAAAGTTTTCGAAGCCTTCCACCAGCGCAGGTGTCGCCTTTCAAGGCATTTTCTTTTGATGGCTCCATTCGGTAAAACTGTCTCTTCGTCGTCCATGTGTCGCTTTTCCTACTGAAATTTTTGGTTCCCGCACTCGATCAGAGGGCGGGTGTCACGAGGGGTCCGAGGCACTCTTCAAACTCAGCGCTTACCAGATAAACGAGTTTCTGGACAGCGCAGCCGAATATGCTGCGTCTCTCCGTTCGTTCTGACCTCGTTACGCTGCCACGGTAGTTCGTGGTATCTGAAGTGCCGTCCCCATTGCCCTATGTATATTATGACCGTAGCACTACACCAGTTCTTAATGAGCGAGAGTTCGTTATAAGTGGGCTGTACTGTATATCTACGGGCATAAAGTTTTCTTAGTTACATAAGATAGTTGTGACGGTACAGAGATGCCTGCAAAGGGCGAAAGTTTAGGCGTGCGCCGTAAGGAGGCGCTGAACATAGTTAGTTTTGCCACACCTTCCCAAGTACCGCAATTTTGTGATCGCGATTATTGTTAACAACTTGCCGGCGGCAATAGCAACAAGCTCACTTTGCTGCCGTCGAAGAACACAATGACCTGAGCTGTCAGCCGCACTAAATTTAAAGCTTAGAGTAAGCTAGCACGACGTAGAATCAGCAGCACATAACTATTACAAAAGTAAATGGTGTTATGATCAATTAACAAATAATGGCGCATCTTCTGTCTTTTCTTCGTTTCGCGCTCCATAATTCCACCAGCCGTAGATAAACATATACGCCGACTTCGCTGAGTGAAGGCTGATGCACCAGTTTGTTAGGTGAAAATATGCATATTTGAAGAACTTACCACTTCTATTCCCGCACCGGACTCCCGAGAATATTCTATGTAGCAAATATGATAACTGATGAAGGCTGCCTGGATGCGGACAGAACGCGGGATGCTAGTATGGGGCAGGTAGGAAGGCGCGCGGCTTTCCGCGGCACCCGCACAAACAACACCAATCGAGGGATGTGCAAGACAACAAATGGACTCACGTACGGTCTCCCAGAATTACGTTGTCGGCGCCCCAGTCCTAAACGGTCGTGCAAAGGAAAGCGGACGCTATACTACCAGGCAGAACAGCTTGAGTTGACAGCCTGTGAAGTGTCTAGACAAGTTGTTAAGGGGAAAAAGCTCACCATTTGACTGCTGCATCCAGTACATTGTCTTATGAGCATGCTCAAGCTCTCGTGATTATTTTAGCGGCGCCAAACCAAAGCCAAGCAAAAAGAGAAAACACTGCGGGACGCGGGTTAGGTCACATCTCGTTTTGCAGATGTAACTTGTGTAGGAAAGCTCGTATTCCGCCTTCAAACAAAGTGACATATACACGGCATACAAACAAATGGACAGAAGCCACAGTAAGCTCCACCAAACCATTCATTTCATGCAGGCTGAAATGCATATTTCCGCTGAAAAAACCGCTATAACGCGACTCGTCCACGCAAAAAAAAAATAAAAAAACCGGGAGGCGTGAAATGCGTAAAAGAACAGTTTTACTCACACATGGGTATTCCTAAAGTTAGGTCATCGGCGTTCTTATCCTGCTTGAAGATCCAGTCGAATATAGACACCACACAGCGGGCTAAAACTGCTCGACTAAGCAGCTAATGTAGCAGCTAGACACCGCCAGTAGTGTTCAAAAGTTCACTGGTCCCAAGTTCTCCCGTACTGCTTGTCATAACACCGCGCCCTCGGTCCCGCATGTTTTCATGTGGCGGCACCACGTGGCAACCACTAGAAACACGATAGAGAGGTGCGTTTTTTTTCTTCATTTTTTTTGCCTTCAATACTGCTGGTCGCTTTTTGGTGGCCAAGGCAGGAGTGGGTGGGCTACGTGTAAGAATGCTTAGTCTATAACAGACAACAAAAAGAAAGTGGAGAATAGGAGCATACTGCCAAGTTTCTGCGCAAAATATGAGCTCGTAAATAAAATAAAAAAAATGTCATATTTTGATTTAAGTGTCGAAAGCATCAAAAGCCCACTGAGAATCTACGCCCCATTTCATTAACATCATGCCTAGGCAAACTCATGGAGCATGTCATTCTCAACAGGCTCCAAAACTATGCGGAGGACATGAACCTCCTACCTGAAACAATGTTAGGATTCAGGGCCCAACTATCTACCCAGGATATACTCTTGCAGCTTGACAAGGACATAATTGAAGCTGACGAGGGAACCGGAACGAAGGCAATATTGAGTTTAGACCTTATTAAAGCTTTCGACAACGTCACCCACAAAGCCATTTTGACAAACTTGTCAGAAATCAACCCCGGAGAAAGGACGTACAACTACATCCGATCCTTCCTCACTAACAGAACAGCAGTGATAACGGTCGGAACAATAGAGTCTGCCCCAATCACACTAGGAAGTAAACGAACGCCACAGGGCTCCGTCCTGTCCCCTTTCCTTTTTAACCTCTCCCTCATCAAAATTCCCCCCAAACTGGCACAAATATCAGACCTACATCACACGTTCTATGCAGATGACATCACACTTTGGGTAACCAAAGGATGCGAAGGTTACATAGAAGACACACTCCAAGCAGCAGTGGACATCACTGAGGCATGCGCCTCACTTGTTCTGAGCAAACATCTGAACTCTTCGTGATCCGTCGTAAGCAAAGAGGTAGACGTACCACGACTTCCCCCCCGCAGATAAACGTCTATGTTAATGGACTATCTGTCAAAGAGGTACAAACCACGCGAATACTGGGGTTGTATTTACAAACAAATGGAAAGAATACTGACACACTCACTAAGCTAAAACGCACGGTAGAAGCGAGGGCGCGATTAATCCGCCGCATAGCTAACCGCAGACAAGGGGTGAGAGAAAGAGATTTATGCCGACTAGTGCAGGCATTTGCGCTAAGCAGGATACTCTATGCCACCCCTTATCTCAAATTAGGAAAGCAGAAAAGGACAAATTGGATAGCATGATACGGCAGGCCTATAAGGCTGCGTTAGGACTCCTACTAAATGCCTCAACCGAAAGGCTTACGAGGTTAGGAATACATAACACGTACAATGAACTGAAAGAAGCCCGTTTAATGGCTCAAACAGCGCGATTAGCCAATTCCAGAACTTGCAGGAGTATTCTTACCAGGCTCGGAATTAACTTTCAACCTACGAATAAAGATGCTAAAGTAGACTTACCCCGTGACTATAGGACGGCCCTACTAATCAAACCAGTCCCCAAAAACATGCACCGCTTAGACCATGAGGGTAGAAGACAACCACGAGCCAAAGCCTTACATAATAAATACAGACAGTGCGCTGGAACACTTTCTGTAGATGCGGCAGAATACAAACATACCAATGTCTTTGTAATTGTGGCTGTGAACGAGAATGGTGACCACATCGTCTCGGCAACAATCAAAACGAAATCCTCTGAAACGGCAGAAGAGGCAGCTATAGCCCTCGCCCTAGCGCATACCAAAGAGAGCATCATCTTCAGCGATTCCAAAATGGGTATCAATAATTTCGCAAAAGGGTGAATTACAAACACCTCCCTTAGAATCCTTAACGCAACCAAATTCTCACCAAATTATTCCGAATTGATATGGGTCCCAGCCGATTCGGGGAATCCGGGGAACGAGGCAGCCCACAATAAAGCCCGACGTTTCGTCGACCGGGCAGTGGTTGAGTCTGGCTCCCTGAATTTCACGAAGGACTCCATGATCACATATCATGATCTCACCAATCATTTTAAACTAGAGAGGAGAATCCCCCCCCCCTCCGGACAAAAGCATGACTAAAAAACAAGAGGTTACGTGGCGTCGTCTACAGACGAGATCGATACGAGCCCCATCACTCCTCGCGCACATTTATCCAGATCTTTACAACCCAAATTGTAAACACTGTGGCCAACGAGCCACCTATGATCACATCCTGTGGGACTGCAAAATAGAGCCACCTCCGGGTGATCTAGTTACCGCTCCTTCTCTCGAGCGGTGGGAGACCGTGCTGGCTAGCTCTAACCCCAGAACGCAAGTTTTGGCGGTGGATTGGGCTGACAAAGTCGTCGAGGGCTGCGTACTCTCGACCACTTAACGCGACCTCTTGCCAAGCTCTTTCCGGCGAATAAAATGTTTTACAATCAATCAATCAATCAATCAATCAATCAATACATTAGAAGAATCAAACGAAGTACATAAAACTTACTGGTTTGATCTGACTGCAGATAAAAAATTCCGGGGGCACTGGAACTGTCTAAAATTCGTAGAGGCGAAAGCGTTTTCCGCACCACCTTAACTGCCTCTGTGGCACTGGTGACGTCACCACGAAATGACGTCACACATAATGACAAATAACTGAGCAATGACAAATTACTAATTAATGGCTCTTACTGATTTTGACTACTTAGTAATTAACTGCGAATTGATGACGCGTAAGCTTTGCCTTTAGGAGTGCAACGCGATTGCGTGTGTAGCGCTACCAGGGAGTCCATGGAACGCAGCCACACATTCGGCGCGATGCCTTGCCCTGTGAACGCAACGCTTTTTGACGAAAGGAAATAAAAAAATTACCGACGATTACGTTACTTCCTAATGCGAAATTTGAGCGCAGCAAATAAGCTGTTTCACCTTTTCGATAGATTGAGGCAAAGAAATCGAGCAACACATGTATGCGCTATCACAGAATTTTTTTTTATTTTTCACACGTATTGGCAATTTCAGCTCGGGCGGTGCACATATACAGATCCGCCGCCACCGATCTGGCTCTCTGATTGCCACCGCACAGGGGTTGCATTGGAGGAGGAGCGAAGAAAGGAATTAAGTTCGAGCCGGCGCTTTGACAACCGGAGACTCGCAGGAAGAGGGGGGAGGGGGGCGGCGTGTACACCCAGCGGCAAACGATGGGGGCAGAAGCGCGCGCAGCAAGCGGACAACACGATAAAGGAAGGAGGGAAGAGATAGCAGCGACTGACTGATGCCGCTGACGCCGATAGCGCTGGGGGGATGAAAGGGGGGCGGAGCTGGTTACGAGGCCGACGACGACGACGACGCCGACGACGACGCGAAACCCAGGAACGGACGCCAAAGAGCTGCGCTCTAAAATTCTTTTTTGAGGAAAGGAAATGGCGCAGTACCTGTCGCACGTATAACGGCGGACTCCAGAACCGCGCTGTAAGGGAAGTGAGGAAGGTAGGAGTGAAAGAAGAAAGAGAGAAAAAGGTGCCATAGTGGAGGTCTCCAGAATAATTTCGACCACATGGGGGATCTTTAACATGCACTGACATCGCACAGCACACGGACGCTTCTTGCGTTTCGCCTCCATCGAAACGCGGCCGCGGTGGTCGGGTTCGAACCCGGGTACTCCGGCTCGGTAAAAAAATTGGCTGAAGGCATAACTTGGTTAAGCCTGGCTGATTGCGAAAGCAATAACACCTGGCTGCGCTTGTTTCTGCTGGTAGTTGGACATGGTTTGCCGTATAATGCAACTCTGGTCACGACTTGGTTCTGCTGATATGGTCACCCGTATGGATTCACTCTGGACACATCATGGGTCTACTGTAAATGTGCTTTATTTATTCCGATGAACACACTTTGGTGATCCGTAAAGAAATAGCTTTTGACTCTGAACTTGTAAATGCACCCGCAGCAAGCCGGCGTGCTCGCCATTCTGCAGCATACGCACGTTGCTTCGCCAAGCGTTGTTCGCTTTCTTCGTCTGTTTCTTCGGCACGGCGCCGTCGCTTGGCCGCGGCACACCATTCCAGCCTCGCCTTGTACGCATCCTCCGACATAGCACAGCACTGCGAGGAGCACAGCCGCAGCCCCGTTTTATCCCAGTCTAGCGAGCGCCTCATCCCCCCATACACCCTTAGTGGGGCTGGCACCCCCGAGGGATCCGTCCTCTCCCCTTTTCTCTTCAATGTCACTCTCATTCCCCTGGCCCGCAATCTACAAACCATCCCTAACCTTTGCCATACACTTTATGCTGATGTCATCACGCTGTGGATCACCCATGGCAGTGATGGAGACATAGAAAATACTCTACAATCGGCAGCTAACCTCACCCAAACACATGCGCGGAGTATCGGACTCTCCTGCTCTCCGGAGAAGTCGGAGCTCTTTATCATCCGCCCCACAACCCGAAACTGCCCCACAGCCCCCATCATGCTGACACTGGAAAACCGGCACATCCCGGAGGTAAACACTCTCAGGGTACTTGGTCTCCACATCCAGGACAACGGGAAAAACACACTCACCATACGGAAACTCAAGCAGACGACGGTGTCGACATCCCACCTACTCCGCCGCGTTTCTGCGCACCACCGGTGCATGAAGGAGCATGACCTATGTCGTCTCATTCATGCCTTCGTCCTCAGCCGCTTTATCTTCCCGCTACCGTACCTGAAACTCCAGGCCGGGAAAATCTCCACCCTGGATGCCACAATCCGAACAGCATTTAAGACAGCACTACACCTACCCCCAAATACCTCAACCGAAAAACTTCTCCAACTAGGCCTGCACAATAGGGTAGGGGAGCTTATCGAGGCCCACCGACAGGCACAATACATACGTCTCGCGAAAACCACCACCGACAGACACATCCTAGACACCCTCGGTATCCACCTACCAGCCACGGATCCCACACAGCTCCAGGTCTCCCGCCACATTCACTGCAAATTATTTATTAAACCTCTCCCAAAAAACATGCATCCCACCTACCACGAACCCCGCCGCAGAGCTAGCGCACGGGCACTCCACAAACACTATGGCACGGAACCGTTTGCCGTTTGGGTGGATGCCGCATGCACGGGCGAGGACGCGGTTTAGCCATCACGAACCCCTCCCTCCAACCGATTGCCACCCTTCACATAACCCCTACTGCCACTTCGGAGGAGGCCAAAGAGGCCGCCATTGCCCTGGCCATCACACGCACGGAAGCCCAATATAATCTATCCGACACTAAAACTGCCATACTAAATTTTGCTCGCGGGAGAGTTCACATCCCTGCATTTCGCATACTGAACTCCCTCGCCGCACACCCACCCCGCCACATGGAATTGATATGGGTGCCTGCCCACTCCGGCAATCCCGGGAACGAGGCCTCCAACGCTTTAGCCCAAGGTTCTCTCAACCAGGCACCGGCGGCCTCCAACCTGGGGTTCTCGCGGGAGCGCATGCACTCATTCACTGAAATGACGCAGGCCTGCAAAGCCGAGCGTCGGCTCTACCCTCCACCCCATCCCTCCCTTGGCCATTATCATCAGACACTTTGGAGGCGGCTTCAAACACGCACCTTACCCTCCCCTTGTATACGCTCGCGCTATCACCAAGTCCACACGAACCCCTCCTGTACCCTCTGCCACCACCCCAAAGCCACTCTAGACCATATCCTTTTCCTCTGCCCGGCGGATCCTCCCCCGGGGGGCCTGGAGCACCTTACCACTTGGGAGGCTTGGGAGAGCCTACTGCGTTGTGAGGGCCCGGCGAAGCAAGCCATCGCCACCGGCCGGGCTGCCAGCGTCATGTGCCTCCGGGACATAAACGTTTGAGTGCAGTGGGGCCGTGCGGGGGCCCAGGGATCTGTGTGTCCCAAACTCCCCAGTTGTAAATAAAGTCTTCACCACCACCACCACCCTCACTCGGCAGCGGCGCCGGAGCGAAGGATGAGCCTCCATCGATGAGACAAGTTGGGCCCCCAGCTCTCCTCTTGTCGTGACGTCACGCGGTCACGTGGTAGCGCGCCGCAGCTGCGCCGGAGCGAAGGATGAACCTCCATCGATGGCAGAAAAGTGCGAGCAGTATTGCTTTCGCAATAAAAAATGCCGCAGTAATTCTCTGTCATCTCAGTGACACCCGAACTGCACTGTACAGGAAGAGAGGAAGTGGGAGTGAAAGAAGAAAAAGAACGAAGGACCATAACGAAGAAAATCAAAATTGTATTTTAGGAAAGGAAACTGTAACTGTCTCACATTACTTGGCGGACACCCGTCAAATGCGTACACATCAGCTGCCAACGTTCTGCTGACAACCTTCTGTCGACAACAACCCGATCCTAATCCGATCTATACCTTCAAAGATATTATAACCTATTATCAAGACAGTCATAGCCTTTACCCTCGCCCATGTAAAGGCCTGAAGACGGCGGATGAGCGGCTGCTTCTCCACCTTCTCACCAATACATTTCTGTAGCCGGCAGCACTGAAGCATTTTGACCCCTCCTTTAACGGCAGCTGCCCGCACTGTAGTGCGGTGTCTTCTGACACCTATCACATGGTGTGCGCCTGCCCCTCAAACCCGGCTATTCCCCCTATTCCCAACCCAACCCGGGAGGACTGGGAGGCGACCCTGCTCGGCTGCCACGACTTACAGGCCCAACAAGCCTTATACGGACGTGCCCTGGTGGCGGCCACCGCCACAGCGGTCCCATACTAGGGACCTCCACCTAGTGTTTGTAAGGATCAGTCCCTTAAGGGCTGATCCAGACATACCTCCTGTCCCTTTTTAATAAATGTTTTCACCACCACCACCGACAACGATGAGGCTTTAAAAGCATTCGCCTTAAAATGCTTTCGGTGATGATAAGGTGGCCACAGAGCAACGTAACTTATTACAACCGGCTATCGCTCTTTAAATAAACGACAGCTTGTTTTCATTGGCTCTCCACTGAGACGTTAGCGTTGCTTTTGTCATGTTTGTGCCGAGCCTGTCGCATTCTGTTGCGCCGCATAAAAGTCTGAAATTCGATTTTTATATGATAATTGATTATGGCGAAATACATTATCAAACGACGCATTTGTCTAAGAGATTACAAGATTACTTGTGTTCCGTAGGCGAAACATTTAAATCGAGGTTCTCCCCTCCACCGGCCCTCCCCTCGATATACTCATAATGCATGTTTTCTTGTGCGCGTCTTGCATTGCGTTTACAGCGTGTTGTGCGCGGGTAAATATTCTAGAGAGATGTATATCCTCCCAATAAACAATGCAAGAAAGCTAGACAAGACGAAAATATATAGTGTGGGGTCGCTTAACGCATCTAGGGGGGCAATGCGATGGGGGTGTGTCCTCGATTCATTGCGCACGGATAGGAGTTGTGTGGACTCACCTCGAGTTGACCCCTTCGGTTTGCTTCCCCGCGATGCATTCTATATCTCCGCATTTCCTATACACGCCGAAGGCATCACCGTATGGACCAATTCCCGATCCCACGGAGAGTTTCTAGTGTCATTACAACGTGCTATCGACATGGTACAATCTTTCGTGCAGGAGAATAACTTTGCGTGTTCGTCGGTTGAATCGGAACTCTTGGTTGGTTTGGTTTATTGGGGTTTAACGTCCCAAAGCGACTAAGGCTATGAGAGACGCCGTAGTGAAGGGCTCCGGAAATTTCGACCACCTGGGGTTCTTTAACGTGCACTGACATCGCACAGTACACGGGCCTCTAGAATTTCTCCTCCAAACAAATTCTAGCCGCCACGGCCGGGATCGAACCCGCGTCTTTTGGGTCAGCAGCCGAGCACCATAGCCACTGGGCCACCGCGGCGGCTTTGAACTCTTAGTTATAAGGAACAAACAAGCCTCACAGTCAGAACACGACCCTCGGGAACCCATCGAGCTGGTCATCGACAGCCATCTGATACCCGCGGTAGCCACGATCAAGTTTCTTGGCATGTTTGTTGAGAGTAATAAAATACGGACTCAACACGCCGCCTAAGCGTCACGGCGTACCAGATAGGCGGGCTGGGGCCGCGCGTCGCCACCTGTCGCGGGGGCATGAGAGAAGCCGACCTGTGCAGGATTATGCAATCCGTCATCACAAGTAGAATTACGCACGCTTGCCCCCGTACTATCATCTGCGTCGCAGGGACGAAGAGGCACCTATCAGCATTATTAGAATAACATGCAGTGCAGTCCTTGGCCTGCCGCCATAGGCCAACTCACAGCGACTGCTGCAGTTCGGAATTTTTACGGTTTATATGCTTTATGGGTTTCAACATCCCAAAACGACTGAGGCTATTAGGGGCGCCGTAGCGAAGGGCTCCAGAAATTTCGACCACCTACAGTGTTTTAACGTGCACTGATATCGCACAGTACAAGGACCTCTAGAATTTCGCCACAATCGAAATTCGACCCCCGCGGCCAGGATCGAACTTGCGCTTTCGGGTCAGCAGCTGAGCGCGATAACCACTGAGACAGCACAACAGCCGGATGGTTCGTAAGGTTTGAGGCACCAAACCAACTCACGCTATGAGGGGCACTGTATAGTGGATTGCTGTAGGCGATTTAGACGTCCTGGGCTTCTTTAACGTGCACTGAGGTCGCACACTGCACGAACTTCTCGAATTTCCCCTCCATCGAATTGCGACCGGCGCGGCCGGGATCCCGCATCTCCCGGGCCAGCAGCCGAGCGCGCTAAGCACTGCGCCACCGCGACACACACGCGCACACACAGCCAGCTTTTCTTGTAATTGGACTAGCACTGCTTTCGCATTTCGCTCTTCTTGCGCTCCTACCCACTCAGCCCTAAAGAAGGTGCCGAGGCGGCACGGGACGGCAGTCCTCTCGTAGCAATTTAGTCGTACTGTTCGCCTTCTGTTTACAATTCAGATATCGACGCGGCAGATCTCTCCCGTAATGTTCTATTTCCAGTGCTTATAAATTACCGTAACGTGCGTATTATAAATGAGGTAAAAACAATCTTTATTTACTTGAATTGCACAGACAATGCAGTCGGTAGAAATACAAAGAAATAAACAGCTGCCATAGTGGTAGGCTTCCGAATATTTTGTGTCACATGGATATTTTTATACGTATTGAATCCGCATTTATTCACTGATCCATTCCGGAGGGCCGAACGGATTCTAGTATCACCGCATGTTCGGCAACAAAAGTATTTTTGCCACTGTGAGAAACCCGGCAGCGCAATGACCAACCGCTATTCCAAATAAATGTTCATGAAAATTCTGCGCAAATCGGGCCCATCTTGGTGGTGGCGGAATGATGCACGATTGCTTCACAGCGCTGTACCACACGTATGACCCCAAGCAATGTCAGGCACGGATAACTAATTACGCTCAACTTGCTTTCTTTAAGCCGCAACTTTTCACCCCCCCCCCCCCACCCTTCTTAAGCTGCAGGTCTACAGAGACGGAGTGCTCGGGTTTCAACCCTACTGCGGCAGCCGCATTTCGATTGAGGCGACGCCCGAGTGCTGAGTGATGTGAGTGCGCGTTAAAGATCTCCAGGTGGTCGAAATAATTCTGGAGCCCTCCACTTCGACATCTCTTTCTTCCTTTCTTCTTTGACTAAATCCTTTATCCGTCCCTTAACGGCACGGTTCGGGTGTCCATTGGATTATTGAGTGATTGAAGCAACTTTTATTTCAGTCAGAAAAGGGGCGCCTCCCTCATGCCTTTGGTACGTAGGCCTGGGTAGATGGAGGTGGTGGTGAAAACATTTATTAAAAAGGGACAGGAGGTATGTTTCGATCAGCCCTTTTTGGACTGATCCTCCCAAAAACTAGGTGGAGGTCCCTAGTATGTGACCCCAGTGGCGGTGGCCGCCGCCCGGGCGCGCCCGACTAAGGCTTCTTGGGCCTGTAAGTCGTGGCAGCCGAGCAGGTTCGCCTCCCAGTCCTCCCGGGTTGGCTTGGGAATAGGGGGAATAGCCGGGTTGGAGGGGCAGGCCACACCATGTGATAGGTATCGCAAGACACCGCACTACATTGCGGGCAGCTGCCGTTAAAGGAAGGGTGAAAATGTTTTAGTGCTGCCGGGCACAGAAATGTATTGGTGAGAAGGTGGAGAAGGAGCCGCTCATCCACCTTCTTCAGGCCTTTACATGGGCGAGGGTAAAGGCGATGACAGTCTTGATAATAGGTTTTCATATCTTTGAAGGTATAGATCGGATTAGGATCGGGTTCCTGATCGGGTGGGGAGGAGAAAACAACCCGCTGGGAGAGCACGCGGGCGGTTGCGTCTGCTGCCTCGCTTCCTGCCAACCCCTGATGAGCAGGGGCCCATATAAGGTAACGGTGTGCGGGGTCCGTATCCTGTATGCAATTTTGATAGATTCGAAAGGCTAGGAAGGGAGTGCAGCCCTGTTCGACGTTCCAACAGGCCCCTCGCGAGTCGGTGATTATGCATTTTGAATCGGAATGTGAGGCCGCGAGAGCAATCGCGACCTCTTCTGCTTGTGACGCACTACGGGCTCTGAAGGTGAAGTCGTTAACTGTGTTGCTGTTGTGAACTACCGCGACCATGTCCTATCCCCCGTGGTGAGGACCGTAAGCGTCCACGTAGTGTGCACCTGTTTTCTTGCCATAATGTCGGGCTAGCGCTTCCGCTCGTGCCAGGCGCCGGCCGTTATGGTCTTCGTGTGACATGTTGGCTCGAAGAGGCCGCACGTGGAATGCACGTCTCCACAGGTTTGGGATGTCAAACCTGTCTTCCATGGGTGTGGAGTGTTGGATAGGGAGTCGAGTAAGAAGGCGGCGACCCGACTCCGTTAACGACAAGCGCGTGTACTGGTTTGTAAGGTGCGTCTCCCGGAGCTCCCGGAGCTTCCGGAAAGTATTCACCACCCCAAGGGCTATAAGCCGGCTGTTTGAATTAGTGACGGGGAGGTCAAGGGCACGTATATAATTTTGCGAAGGATGACCTCAAGCGCATCCTCCTCTTCTTTCCATAGGTGGACTGTAAGGGATCGTTAGTGTACGCGGGGTCATCGGAACGCGGCTGGGAGCGCTCAAAGCGAAGCGTTTCCTTCCTCGGAACGAGGCCGCTCGCGAACGCGCCGGGAAGTACGGGTGTCCACCCCGCCCCGCGGTACCGACTCGCGCACGTGCTGGCACGAATGTCTATTTGTGTTTGTTTTTATTTTGTGGTGGAGAGAGCGCTCTACCTTACGGAAGCTGGAGGGCTGGCCATGCCCTGGATGAACCAATGATGTTAAGACCGCAACATGATTGGAAGCTACGGAATGTGGGCCGGGCCTTTAGGGCTTTAAAACTGGGCCCCGGAGCCGGAAGCGAGGTTCTGCGCTAAGGTGAGATGCTACGCATCTTCGGCCGAGTAGGGGCCTCCCCTAGTATTAGCCAGTTCCGCCTTTTGGTTGTCTTTTTGCCGTTGTATCTAACTTGTATATTCTGTAAATATTTGTATATAAATCTTCAGTTATTGCCTTTTTTATCCCTGCATCTCAACTGATCACAAGACCGTCTCTGACGGGACACCCCTGGTGCGAAGAAATAAGCTTCAGTCTTCGAGTTACCAACCGTCTCAGGCGGGGCACCTCTGGTGCAAAGAAGAAGAAGAAGAACCTGATCTTTACTGGCGCAGTCGACAGGATCCTGCGGCCATCGGAAGACGGCGCAGGAAGAAGATTGAACGCAGGGAGAAAGGCGACGGTCAGGCAACAGCAGCGTTCGAAAAAGGACCTGCGGAGAGACAGCGGCAAGGGCCACGGCAGCGGACCAGTGACGCAAGGCAGCCGGCCAGAAAATAGAGCAGCAACTGGACCACCACCAGGAACAAGCGAGACGACAGCAACGGGCGTGACGCCATCGGCATCAAAGGGTGAGTCTCTTCTTGCTTCGTGCTGACGTGAGCATTGCTGTTCAGTTAAGCTTGGGTGTGTGGCATGGATACGCGCTTCGCCCGTTTAAACACCGATAAGCAGAAAGCAAGGGAGATGGGCGACGCAGATGACACGGTGGTCGTCGGAAACGAGACG
Organism: Amblyomma mixtum; assembly: GCF_055824585.1. Classification (NCBI taxonomy): domain Eukaryota; kingdom Metazoa; phylum Arthropoda; class Arachnida; order Ixodida; family Ixodidae; genus Amblyomma; species Amblyomma mixtum. Next base: position 400,613,645 of record NC_143014.1, read on the forward strand.
AGCGAGGGGGAGACGCCGGAGATGCCACGGCTCGAGGAAAGAAATGTAAAAGTGCAGGACGACCTGCTGGTGTTAGAGAAAAAGTGTCAGCTGGCAAAGCTGGAACTTGAGCTTGCTCAGCTGAGACAGCGAGGAAGCGCTCGAGAGGACTCCAAGGTCGTTGAGAGGCATGCTAGCCACAGCGAGCTAAGGCATTACTCAAAATTGCTTGCGGGAATACTCCCAAAATTTCCAAGCGACGCAGAAGTGCCAGTGTGGTTCGAGGCGGCAGAGAACGCACTAAATGCATATGAAGTGCCGAAAGAACGGTGGGGCCAAATTATTTTCCTGCTCGTTGCAGATAAAGTACAGTTTCTGTCGACCCGCTTAGCGCCATCTCAGCACAGGGACTACGAAGCGGTGAAGAAATCGGTACTGGAGGAGCTGAAACTCTCCGCGGGAGAGTACCTCAGTAGATTTAAAGGCGCGAGGAAACGGAGCACCGAAGGATGGAGAGCGTATACGACGCGTCTCCACAGCTACTTGCGCTTCTATTTAGATGCACGCAACGTCAGCACCTTTGAGCAGTTGCTGGAGCTGTTAGTGGCGGACCAGCTAAAGAATAACCTCTCAGATGCAGCACTAAAGTACGTTACGCTGCAAGAAGGAAACGGGTGGCGGAAGGCAACTGAACTGGCCGCACTACTGCAGACCTTCGAGGACGGGGAGGGGAAATATAGTGCGGATAAGAGGGTAGAGCAGAAAAGAACGGACGCTCAAAGTGCAGGTGCTAAAAAGCCGGCTAAGGAACAGCATCGATACGATACAGGGAGATCACAGGCACCACAGGCAAGGTCACACCCTAGAGGTTGTTTCTCCTGCGGAGAAACGGGGCACCAAAGAGCGAACTGCCCGCAGGCGAAAAGGAAGGATGCAGCAAACGCGCCTAACGATAAGGGGAACGGCCTCTCAGCACGTGTTGGAACGCAGGAGGACTCAGCGGCACAACACCAGCGCGAGCTAATAACGCTAACTTGTCGAGATGGGGATATTGAGGCCATTCTAGACACCGGAGCTGACGTCACGGTAGTTCGGGAGAGTGTAGTGCCGCCTGAACTCGTCAAGCCACACGGAACAATCAATCTGGTCTCCGCATTTGGAGAAAAGGTGCAGGCAAAGCTGGCAATCCTACCCCTTACGTTAAAGCGAAACGCGGGCGCCTTCGCCGACATCCGCGAGGCCGTGCCGGTCTTATGCGCTTTAACAGACAAGCTGGTGTCCCAGACGAACTGTTTGCTCTCAGCGGAAGCCTGGGAGGCGCTTAAACAGAAGGGGGAGATCAGGGGGATCGTTGCCGACAAAGAGGAGCAGGGTGATAACTACAAAGAGGCGTGTCGGGAACACCCGCTTGAAACCGTAGTGACAGACGGAAGGAAAGAGGCCGCTGTCGCCCAGGTGGCAATGCAAAGCGAGGGTGACGAGAGCGTGAGCTCGGACAGCAGCGACAAAGAAGCTCCCGCGGTGGGAGAGAGAAGTGCGTCGGAGACATTCCAGGAGAGCCAGCGGAGTGACGCGACCTTGCAGGGAGCGTGGAGAGACGCCAGGGCAGGAAAGAAGGGCATGACAACGGTAGATGGGGTCCTGTATCACAAAGATAAGCTTCTGGGCCAGGCAGTGATGCAATTGGTGTTGCCGGAATGCCACCGTGGAGAAGTACTGCAGTTGGCACACGAGTCAAATTGGGGAGGGCATCTGGGGTTCAGGAAAACGAAGTCCAGAATTAAAGCCCGCTTTTATTGGCCAGGCGTAGAAGACGAGGTCAGGCGGTATTGTAATAGCTGTCATAATTGCCAAACGAGATCGGATCTGCGTCGGGCAGACAGCGTGCCCATAGAGCCGTTGGTGAGGCCACGATATCCGTTTCAGCGGGTAAACGTCGACATCATCGGGCCGCTGGAACCAGCCTCAGGTAGGGGCCACAGGTACGCACTATGCGTCATTGACCTGTGCACGCGCTGGCCGGAGGTCGTCTGTCTTCGTTCCCTCAGTGCTAAAGCCACCTGCGACGCCCTTCTCACGGTGTTCAGCACGACAGACATCCCCGAGGTAATATCGTCAGACTGCGGAACCAATTTCACCGCGGAACTCACCCAGGAGTTTTTAAAGAAGCTGGGGTGCTCCCCTCGGTTTTCGACACCGGGTCACCCGGAGAGTAATGGAGCTGTAGAACGCTGGAATAAGACGTTCAAAAACATGTTGTACCATGTTATCCAGAAAGAGGGGAAGAACTGGGACAAGTTTGTACCCTTTTTGCTGTGGGCATACAGAGAGGTACCTCATGATACGACTGGGGTGACGCCTTTCGAGATGCTTTATGGAAGGCAGCCGAACGGCCCACTCAGCATACTAAAGAACGCATGGACAGGAGAGAGTGAGTCCCCAGTAAGGTTGGGGCCCTCCCCGGCTAAGTACATGCTAGACCTGAAAGGGCGTCTTGAACGGGCGGCTGAAGTCGCGAAGGCAGTAAGCTTGAGGCAGCAAAATACGTACGCCACGCAATTCAACCGGCGAGCGACCGCCAAAGACTTCGGGAAAGGGGAGGCAGTCTTAATATTTGACGAACAGCGCCCAGGCAAGATGTTTCCTAAGTGGAAGGGGCCAGGCAGCGTCGTTGAAAAGTACCGAGAGCACTCTTATTTCCTACAAATGCCGGACGGCGGCCGGAAACTAGTGCACGCAAGCAGAATGCGTCCCTATGTGAGCCGGGTCATGAACGTGGGCGTAATGTTCGAGGGAGACAGCGCGTTCGGAGAGGTAGAATACGCACCCCGACAGACAACGGCACGGTCCGCGGATGCTCGCCTACCACGAGACGCGGTTACCCATTTGTCACCGCATGAGCGAGACAAAATTCTGGCAGCGTTCGAGGAACACGAGGAGCTTTTCAGTGAACGGCCGGGGGTGGCATCGGTGAAAGAACACGAAATTGTGCTTCAGGAGGGGTTCACGCCAAAGGGTCCCTATCCTTACCGCGTACCTGCGAGCCTAACAGCCGAGGTGGGCAAACAGGTGGACGAGCTCCTGAAATAGGGTTTAATCTTTCCTTGCGAGAGCCTGTATGCACACCCGCTGGTCTGCGTGCCTAAGAAAGATGGTACTCTCAGAATGTGCGTAGATTTCCGAAAGTTGAACACCGGGACTATAGCTGACGCCTACCCGATGGCACTGCAACAGGAGCTGATCATGAAAGTAGGCAGAGCGAAATATATTACCCTGCTGCACCTTCGGAGGGAGTATTGGCAGGTACCGCTAGCTCCATCACCTCAGCTTCTTACCGCTTTCGTGTGTCACCGGGGGCAGTTTGCGTGGAAGGTCATGCCGTTTGGGCTCAAAAACGCCGCGCAGACATTCCAGAGGGTCATGAACGAGCTGTTGCTCCCGCACTCTGAGTACTGCTGTGCATACCTCGACGATATCGCAGTGTTTAGTGAGACGCTCGAAGAGCATGTACGCCACCTTAGAGAGGTGTACAAGACGCTTGGGCAGGTAAATCTCAAGGTAAAGTTAGAGAAGTGCCAAATAACGCGAAAGTCCATTCGTTACCTAGGGCACATTGTTGGTTCGGGGCGGCACGCTCCTGACCCAGAGAAACTGGCAGCGATAAGAGGGTTGAAACCACCCGCAACGAACCGGGAACTCCGCAGTGTTCTGGGATTGTGCGGGTATTACCGCAGCTACGTACCGAACTATGCTGAGGTGGCAAGGCCATTGACAGAACTCACCGGGAAGAGGATTCCAAATAAGATTCCATGGTCGCAAAAAGCCGAGGATGCATTTCGACAGCTCAAAACGGCGCTCTGCGAAGCGGTAGCCTTAGCTACTCCGGACCCCAAAGGACCATACTGGTTGTACATGGACGCGTCTGCCTTTGCCGCGGGAGCCTGCCTTTCACAACGAGCGGAGGACGGCTCGGAACGGCCGATCGCGTTTGCGAGCCACAAGTTCACCCCGGCGCAGACCCGTTGGTCTACCATCGAGAGGGAGGCATTTGCGGTGATTTGGGGACTCAATAAGTTCGATCACTGGCTCTTCGGTGCACCTGTCACGGTCGTCTCCGACCACAATCCCCTTGTGTACCTTACGCTTAGCACACCACACGGCGCGAAGTTTGCGCCCTGGGCGCTCGCGCTCCAGCGGTATAATGTGGTGGTGCAACACCGAAAGGGTAGCGAACACACCAACGCGGACGCCTTGTCACGCGTAAGTAATGATTGCTGGGTTCTGGACAGCAGTGCTCCGCTGGCAGCGGAGCAGGAGGGGACTCCCCTCGCCACTTCCACATGACGACTACGCGGGTGAACTGTGTGTGTTGTGTGGAATGGGTGTTCTTGGAAGTGGTGAACTGGGTACAACGCACCAACTTGGACGCTGTGTTACGGCGCACGGCAGGCATGCCACTGTGTGTATTTAAGTGTGCATTTTGCGTAATGTTGTGTTGGTGCCCGTGTGCATTTTTTGTTTTTGGTTTTGTTCGTGCCAGTGCTGGTGTAGCTGCGGCATGTCACCCACAGGGTGGTTTTGTGACCCGTACCGATCCCTTTGTTATAATTCTAAAAGTGGCATTTGAGACCTTTGTAGAATCTTGGGAAGGGCGTGTAAGGGATCGTTAGTGTACGCGGGGTCATCGGAACGCGGCTGGGAGCGCTCAAAGCGAAGCGTTTCCTTCCTCGGAACGCGGCCGCTCGCGAACGCGCCGGGAAGTACGGGTGTCCACCCCGCACCGCGGTACCGACTCGCGCACGTGCTGGCACGGATGTCTATTTGTGTTTGTTTTTATTTTGTGGTGGAGAGAGCGCTCTACCTTACGGAAGCTGGAGGGCTGGCCATGCCCTGGATGAACCAATGATGTTAAGACCGCAACATGATTGGAAGCTACGGAATGTGGGCCGGGCCTTTAGGGCTTTAAAACTGGGCCCCGGAGCCGGAAGCGAGGTTCTGTGCTAAGGTGAGATGCTACGCATCTTCGGCTACGCCGAGTAAGGGGCCTCCCCTAGTATTTGCCAGTTCCGCCTTTTGGTTGTATTTTTGCCGTTGTATCTAACTTGTATATTCTGTAAATATTTGTATATGAATCTTCAGTTATTGCCTTTTTTATCCCTGCATCTCAACTGATCACAAGACCGTCTCTGACGGGGCACCCCTGGTGCGAAGAAATAAGCTTCAGTCTTCGAGTTACCAACCGTCTCAGGCGGGGCACCTCTGGTGCAAAGAAGAAGAAGAACCTGATCTTTACTTGGAGATAAGGAGTCGAATAGAGATTTCGACTGGTTACAAAGGCGTTTGCCAGCCGCAAGGCATCCTTACTTCGTAGCCTACCGCATTTGTTGGAAACCCGGCGGACCATGCGGCCCACGTGGTCCCCCACCTTACGGAGTTTGGCCAATGTAGATTCTGGCCGTCTGTGTTTGTGGATGTAGAGTCCGAACACCCGTATCTCATCACTTTCGCGTATGGGATCACTCTCAAGAGAAAGAGATATTTTAGTTGTGAACTTTTGTGAGTGACGGAGGTGCACAAATTCAGATTTTCGAGGGGAACATTGAAGACCGCAGCGGCGGGCGGAGCGGACCGTAGCGGCGGGCGTAGCGGTCCACTTTCGTCGCCGCTGTTTGCAGGCTGGTTTCAACGTCCCCTGTGCTGCCCTGCGTGGCCCATAGGGTGATGTCATCAGCGTACAGGGCGTGCTGCACGCCGATGACGCCACTCAGCTGGGCCGGCAGGTGCATCACGACCAGATTTGAAGAGCAGCGGGGAAAGTACCGCGCCTTAAGGGGTTCCCCGCGTGCCGAGTACGTAAGGACCATGCTCTCTATCTTGGATTCGGATGTAGGATTGACGATCCATTAAAAATTGACTTATGTACCGTCATGTCTTGAGGCCACAGTCGGTCTGGCTTAAATTAGTGAGTATGATCTCGTGTGTTACATTTTCAAATGCCCCTTTAAGATCCAAGGCGAGTACTACTCGGTCATGATGGGGGCATTCGAGGGGGTCTAGGACTTCCCGATTAAGTAGCAGGAGGCCATCCTGTGCGGATCTGTTTGGCGGAATCCGAACATGGTGCTCGCAAAGACATGTTTGTTTTCAAGATATGCAGATAACCGATCCCGCACCATCGTCTTCATTAGTTTGCCCACACAGGTGGTGAGAGAGACGGGCCGGAGGTTACCTGTGTCAAATGGTTTTCCTGCTTTAGGAATAAAAGTGACCAGAGTCGTTTTCCAGTCGATTTCCAAGGGGGTGTCCCCGCGCCAAATTGCATTGATGTAGTTTAGGAGGGACTGGTATGATAAGTCGGGCAGTTTCGTCAAAAGCTTCACGGTGACCTTATCCCTTCCTGGCGCAGTGCCCCGTTTCATTTTGGCGAGAGCCGCCCGCAGATCATGGAGCTGGAAAGTTTGATCCAGCTCTGTGTTCTCTCTGCCTGCATAAGTGTACGCAGATCCACGGTGGTCATGAGCTGTACACAGATACTGGTCCCGAAGTTTCTCTGCCAGTTGAGTTGTGTTGCCAGGGAAAGCGTGCACGGCTTGCTGCAAATGTTTCTGTATTTCGGTTCGCGTTTGGGTTGGGTAGATTAGAGCTCGAAAGAGACGCCACGTGTTGCGGCTGGACATATGTCGCGCGGCCGTGTTGCATCTATCCAACCAGTTGGAGTCGGCGAGTTGGGCCGCGTACTCTGCCACTTTCTAGGTAAGCTCGGCAATTCGAGCTTTAAGCTTTCTGTTGTGTTTTTGGCGTCGACAACGGCGGACGAGGCTGCGACGAGCTTCCCAGATGTGTAGGAGGTGGTTATCCCCGTCCGTGACCGCCTCTGAGAGCTGTATCTGAGTTTCATGCGAGCAAAGGTGTGTCAGCAGCTATTGGGACCATGCTGGGTATCCTTGTTCGCAGATGGGTGTATTATGAAGTCAATGAAAATTTTGTCTGAATTTCGTCCAATCTGGGATATGGGCTTGTGTTCTGGGACGCTTGAGAGGGCGTATGCGTTGTGTAGTGTTAAGGATGCTGTGGTCGCTACCGAGGGTCCCCTCGGTGTTGAGCCAGTCTGCGTGTCGTATGTTGCGAGTGAAGGTTAAGTCCGGACACGTATCCCGTGTCACGAAATTCCCTAGCCGTGTTGGGTGGACGGGGTCTGTGTGGAGGGTGAGGCCCAACGTGGACACAAGTTCCGCCTGCTTGCGTCCGCGCGACTCCTCCTTACGATACCCCCACATCTGACTGGAAGCGTTAAAGACGCCCACAATCAGCAGGGGATCGTGACCCGCTACTCTTAGCGCGCGGCTAAAGAGGTCCGCAGAAATCACTCGCTTGAGTTTGGGAGAGCAGTACACGTTGTTATGGGTCGTCCGGGATGAAGAACAGTCTGAAGCTTCGAAGGTTGGGGTTACGAAAACAAGCAGGTTTAATGGCAAGAAACTAAGTCACTTATTTACATAATGAAGAAAAAGAGCAAAGAAACAAAAATTAAGAGTTCATGACGTCGAGCGTCTGGATGTGCCTTTTACCCAGGGCCCAGAGCCACTGGATGAACCTATTACCCGAAGTTCAGAGCGTTCGTGCTCACTTTGGGTGCAGGTTAAATGGCCCAAGGCTCCGCCCTTTGACCAGGCGGCAATTCATCGCGACCCAAAGATCGGCACTACACAACACAGCAAACGAAGACATCTGTTGTAGAGTCCACCCGTGGGAACTGGCGACGAGGAGACGTAAGTCTGCAGCTCTTTCGCACTGCGATGCAACCATATTGTTCGCAGCTCGTGTCCATCGAACACAGGTGGGGCATGATGACGCCGCGGCCGCAGCTGCGCTGGCTTCCTCTGATTCGTTCCGCGTCTTCTCAGACGAGGTGAATTCCTTTCTTCTCTTGTCGTATCGTCGGTCGCTTCTAGAAGGGAAGGTCGTTGGCACCGAGCCGAGCGTGGGAAGAGCTCCATCGACCATTTCCCAGCTAGTCATTCTTTTTGGTGGGGTCATCTTGGGGGTCAAACGACCTTTCGAAATTTCCGCTATTGAATCCGCCACCGTTATCATCGCGGGTCTCAAGTTGGGTCGTGACAGCTTCCTGCCCCGCCAGACGAGTCTCGGCGGGTTGCAGTCACCGCTGCTGCACGAAGAGACGACTTGGGGTAATTGCTCGCAGAAGTATTCCAGGAGCCCTCTGCCGCTCGCAACATTGTCTTCTTTTGCGCTGACCCATCTCTTTTGGGTCGTCTCTAAAACGCAAACCACATGCCCAAGCAAGCACTCAACTTCTCTCCGTGCAAACCAGTTCCAAAAGAGGGATTCAATCTTGGTACTATAGCTGTTGGAGAAAAGCTCAAACTGAAACTTCTCAGGACACACGTAAGCTGAGAAAAACCGAACCTGCTACTGTACACATTCACTCAAAAACGCACAAAAAAAAACATTAGTAGCAATTTTGGTTCATGAAGAGCATCCCGGACTGCTTAAAAAGAACAGCTAAGAAGTCCGTGTCCCTTCCTGCATGTCCTTTAAAAAAACAAACATCTTCAAAATATGCACAACTGAGCGAAAAATTCTGTTGTCACAAAACCACTCAGCACTACCACTAAAGATGGGACCTCGTTTGCCTTCACCCCTGTCTCCCTTTTTACAGTTCAGTCAATGGAACAAAGAAAGGCAAACACCTGTTCTCCGAACAAGACATTCTTCAGCCGCTTCCTACGCGATCGTGGTCGGACGGCCGGTCCACAAGCCGTTACCTCGAAAAAACTGCAGGGTTGATTGGTTCCGCCTTCGCGCGACCTACTGCGGAAAGGGTGCCTCCTCCATTTTTTGGTCCCTGCTTGTCGCGTCCCCCTCCGACTCACGCGCTCTCTGCAGCGCCCTTTTGTGTGGCGGTAGCGCGCTATTCTCCCTAGCCCGTCGCATGCATAACCTGTCGAAGGGCCATGCCGTCTGTGTACCCTCAATGGAGAAGAGCGCTTTCGGCCCGCAAGGGCAGTCACCTTGGCCTTCATCGGGCCCAGCCACCTTCGGGAGAATGACACTGTTGGTTTTCCTTTCTCGTCAACAGTTCTCGCGGAGCCGTCCCGAGTTAATCTGCCGGCCCTCGCATCAGCGTTAACACCTGCCCTAGCCTTTCTCAATCGCTTGTTGCGTTCGCGATTTTTCCTGCGCAGCGATGCCACTTGCAGTTTGCTTTCTGTCCTGGACGACGGCCCACCTGAAGAACTGTTAGCTTCTGTTTCCTCCGAGCACGGTAGCTCATTTTCCTGCGGTCTGTCACTAGCCGCTCTGATTTCCCTTAGCAAAAACTAATACGTTTGGAATATACGGAGGGCTATTTAAAATGTATTTTAAACATATTTTGTATTCATGAATGCACTAAAAATATGTAGGAAATACGTTTCTGAAATTTCATGCTTGGTATTCGAAATGTATTTTTAAAATGTGCCAAAAATACCTCACTTAAAGCATACTTCGAGCACTTTTCAAATACATGAAAAAATATCCATGCAGTTTTAGCATCTTGTCAGTGTATTAAAAGTGTATTTTCGGAAATATGGAATTAGTTCATCCAAAGTATACTTCAATTCTAGAAAACGGGCAGCCCTTGTAAACGTATATGTATGCAGTTTTAGCATCTTGTCAATGTATTAAAAGTGAACTTTCGTAAATATGAAATTAATTCATCCGAAATATATTTCAATGCTAACAAACGGGCAGTCCTTTTAAACGTCTTTGCACACTTCTAGCTGCCATGAACAGTCGAGTGCTCGAAATCGCGTTTCGGGAAATGGCATTTGCGTGTCTTCAATGTATTTGAAGTGTACTTCCGTAAATACGTAATTAATTCGTCCAAAGAACACTGACATTCTAGCAAATTGGCAGTCCGCATTAGCATATTTGCAGCGCACTACAAGCTGTCGTTGAACAATCTAATGCTCAAAATCGAGTTTCGGGACATCGCATTTTGGTGCTGGCCATCTATTTAAAGTGTACTTTCGTAAATACGCAATTAATCCGTCTGAAGTATATTTAAATTCTAACAAATGGGTTGTCCGCGTAAACGTATTTGCATTACACTTCAAGCTACCGTGGAACAATCTAGGGCTCGAAATGACGTTTCAGCGAAGAGTGAAAACTTTCCCTTTCTTGTCATCCTTTCGTTTATGGTAACTTCTAGCAGGAAGGTGATCACCACTTATAGCCCTGCTACACGGGCGCTTCGAATGCCTTCCAGCCGAATGTCATCTAACGATGCTACACGTGTTCTGTCTAAGGGAGTGCTTGAAGATAATATTACGCCAATGAATATTAACCGCGTCAGCATGAAATTTCCCCGGGAGTGCGCCGATGAGGACGACTGCACTCATACTGTTGTTTACATCGCTTGTTTACATAACATAAAACGCAATCTGCGCTTTGGTTCTAATAAACAACCTGTTTTCTTTTTTACTGGTTGTACTCGTGATTGTTTACGCAGTGCTACAATGTGTGGGAAGCGATGATGCGATCGCACGCCTGAGAAAGCCGGGTTGTTGGCATAGCGCAGGACTGGCGCTTCTCGCTTCTTGTCCCGGCTTTCTCCGACGTGACCAGTACTTTTTTATAAACTACTTTATCCAGAAGTATGTATGGCGACTGTTCGCTTTAACTGAAACGGCCTAACTTGTTATCCACAAGCTAGCGACGGCGACGACTGCTGCTGGCCGTAAAGCACGGCTCGGCAGTCTGGGTCACACCGGCGATCCCGTTCATCGTACGCGTGCCCTGCGATGTAAGCAATAGTTGATTTCAGGTCACTGTTGCCAAAACTACACCTGGTGACCATTTGCATTCGCTAAAGCTTGTGATTCGCTCTTCACAACCGCCGAAATCACAGATCCAACCCTGTGAACTCGCTGGGCCTAGTCGTCGCGGAAGGGAACAGAGCCGTCGTCGATTGAAACTGATTTGGCAAGCGCTTATCGCTGGTGAGTGTTCAGGTATGCACACGTGAAATATAGCCGTTCGTTTCACTCATTTAGAAGCGCGAGCATACACACACCGCCGCCTCATCACCGTGCTCTCGCTCAGCCGCCGACAAGGCTGACCGTCCGCCGACCGGATTCGTCGGTGCCGTTGGCCTGAAAAACGTGTCCCTCTAGAATCATATTATAGTAAACTAGATATTTCACTATAATTACATGCTGTTGTTCAGCGTGATATATACTGTCGTTGTCGGACTAGTGTGACCGCCGTCGTCGTCGTCGCTGTACACTGAAAACGAGCTGAGGCTTTCGAATGCGTTTCGGAAGTGTCGTGCAGCACCGCGGCAGTCCGTCGAGTCCGAATGTCATTCCTATTCTCGAATGTCATTCCACTCAATGTCATTCGAACATTTCCGTGTGAGAACGTGATAGCATTATACCAGCAAAAGCGCCTTGGGTACTTCTGGTTCCGAATAAGCCAGCGGAAAGGACCCCGTGTGGCAGGGCAGACCGGCTCCCTTACACGCCCATGTATCTGTTGGTTGACAGTTCGACTCCTGACCTGTGCCTGACGCAAGTTTCAACTAGCAATTCCGTTCTCAATTAATCCCAGATTCGAACGCGACCAGTAGGGAACTTCTGCGATAATTTGGAAGCCCACAGTATTTGCGCAAAAAAAGGCATCACCGTGCAAAATAGTGCGTCGCTTTCGCTGGGTATATATACGGCAAGCCAAGTATAGCGCTTGTCGTAGGATTTGTTGTTTGCTGTGTCGCTGTCGTCTTGGTATGCTGTATGTAGGTATCTGCCGTTCCCATTCAATCACGTGACCTTATAATATCAGACTCCTGTTGATTAATGAAATACCCGTGTACGATTTGTTCTCCAGTTGATGAATTAACCCGTGTCATTCCATGGAGGCGCCCAGTAGACTTTTTTTAAGCCCGAGTAAACACATTTTTAATGTATTAAATGTATATTTTTAGTATATTTCTAATGTATATTTTTATTATATTTTTAATGCATTATAAATATGCTAAGCGGGCAAAAATGTACTTTTCACGCATTTTTAAGAACGTTTAAAATATTATTCCTAGTATACTTAGAAAGCATTCGTATTGCAGTTTAAGCATAGGGACAAAAAAAATGCGAAATAAATATGAAATTAATACAATACGTTTGAAATGCATTTTTAGCACATCCTCTTTTTCGCTAAGGGTTGGCTTTCGCTGAGCTGCTATTTCCTCTGATACAGCGCTGAGACGCATTCTGCGCCTGCTATCGAAATGTCAGGGGGTGCCATGAGTCGGCCACTGCCCGTCGGAAACACAAAACAACCTGTCTGCATTCCACTTTCTGCAGAGGTTGATACTTCGCTGTCCTGAAGTCGGCAGTTTGAAGAAATGTTATTAATGTTCTCCGTTACCGCAGCAATCCGAGTAGCATCGCCCCTCTCAGCTAGCTCTGCGCTCTGACTTGCCGCTTCAACGTTTCTATCCCGTAACTCTCCGTGACACTCTTTTTCGGAAAGCTGTCTTTCGGTGCGTTGGCATACTAACTCCCTACATTCTTTCTGGCGCGGAACCTCTGCCTCATTTGCCATAGCGGCATCTCTCCCAGGGCTAGAACCGGCCTTCTCACTACCTTCCTTAATGTTTGCACCTTCCACTAAATTATCCGCTGCCTCTTTATTACGGCTGGCAGTGCTGCAACTTTTTTTATCCGCCTCCAAATCGACAGATACTGCCCCTGCAGCTGCCGAGCCGGCATTTCTTTCTAGGCTCAAACCTGTCCTCTCCTTACTCTCCTGAGCAATTTCTGTGTCCCTAGCTGACCAAGCGTGTTTCCTAGGCTGGTCGCTGACACTCAGACGGGAGCGCTGCCCACTGCCATCACTTCGAACTTTGTGATTCGCCTCTACACGGATGCCGAAATATCTGTAAAGAGCGCTTTTCGCTGTCACATAGTTGTTGAACTCCTCGTCAGACAGACGCCCTAATACCTCGCTAACATCACATGGGAGGATGGCCACCAACATCGTTCACCAGTAACCCTGGCTTAGCTCTTCCTCTGCACAAATCTGCTCAACATTTGCGATGAAAGTTTTGAACCTTTCTCCTCTTTGAAAAACTCTCAAGCGAGCTCTCGCTCTTTCCCATTTCAGCAACGGAACTGTACGCCTTCGCTCCTGCAGCTCTTGTTCGCGTAGTTTATCTAGCTCAGCCTGTCTCTCACTACACTTCTCCTCGAGAAGTTTTCGCCTTTCTTATTCTTTATCTACACGGAGGCTTTGCTGCGGAAGCGTTTCACCCGTCTCGCCTGCCTCCTTGTTGAGAAGAGCTACCACTTGCTGAGGACAACTGCCCGACCTCTTGCTCAACTCCATTCCTGACTGACAGAGCTCAATCTCCCGCTGCAGAATCGTTTCACCCATCTCATCTGCCTCTTTGTTGAGAAGAGGTACCACTTGCTGGGGACAACCACCCGACCTCTTTCTCAACTCAATTTCTAACTTACTGAGCTCAGCCTTTAGCTTCAGTAATCTTGCTTCCTTCTCACGTTCACGCTCACGCCTCTTTTCCTCTTTTTCCCTCTCTTCCTGCCGTCTGAGCTGCTCTTTTTCCTGCTCTTTCTTCTGTCTGAGCTGCTATTCCTTTTTTTGTTCAATGAGGCTCCATGCTTCACTGAGCTCCTCATCATCTTCCCCTAAATCAGTAATTGCCTGAATTATCACTGGTTTTCGTGCCAAAGCCCTTGTATCAATCCCCAATTCCTCACACAACAGCAAGATGTCCGGCTTCTGCAGTTTCTGTAGGTCCATGATAGTTCTGAGTCTGAGCTATTTCCAAAACAACTATGCAAAAATACCCAACCTCTAGGATTTAAGCACAGGTGTCTGCCAGTTCTAAATTTTAACCCTCTTTTAGAACCTGGTCCGCATCAAAGGAAAAGCCAAGCACTCACCCACACACGTGATCATGTTCCAAGACAGCTGCACTCTCGCTGGCCGACCGTTGTTGCCGCTTGTAGCTTCAGATCCCCATCGCTGATCCACAGTTGTTGGGACTCCCAGGCTTCGGATCCCACCGCTGTTCACCAGTTATTACAAGTTGGGTAGCGTGGCCAGTTGTCGCATCATCAAGGGGTGGGTAGGAGCATCCTTGGGGGCTCGTACAGGATGAGGAACAGTCTGAAGCTTCGAAGGTTGGGGTTACGAAAACAAACAGGTTTGATGGCAAGAAACTAAGACACTTCTTTACATAATGAAGAAAAAGAGCACAGAATCAAAAATTAAAGAGTTCATGACGTCGAACAACTGGATGTGCCTTTTACCCACGGCCCAGAGCCACTGTATGAACCTATTACCGAAGGTTCAGAGCGTTCGTGCTCACTTTGGGCGCAGGTTAAATGGCCCAAGGCTCCGCCCTTTCACCAGGCGGCAATTCATCACGACACAAAGATCGGCACTACACAGCACAGCAAACGAAGACACCTGTTGTAGAGTCCACCCGTGGGAACTGGCGAGGAGGAGACGTAAGTCTGCAGCTCTTTCGCACTGCGATGCAACCATATTGTTCGCAGGTCGTGTCCATCGAACACAGGTGGGGCATGATGGCGCCGCGGCCGCAGCTGCGCTGGCTTCCTCTGATTCGTTCCGGGTCTTCTCAGACGAGGTGAATTCCTTTCTTCCCTTGTCGTATCGTCGGTCGCTTCTCGAAGGGAAGGTCGTTGACACCGAGCCGAGCGTGGGAAGAGCTCCATCGACCATTTCCCAGCTAGTCATTCTTTTTGGTGGGGTCGTCTTGGGAGTAAAAGGACCTTTCGAAATTTCCGCTATTGAATCGGCCACCGTTATCATCGCTGGTCTCAAATTGGGTCGTGACAAAGTTGAGTATATGGAATGGCGGGTCCCTGCGGCGGAGTGGTAGGATAGTCACCATTACATAGGAATACTCGAGTTGGAGGTCGATATCCACTAAGTTGGCTGTTTACCGCACCCCTGCGGATTGTGGTAAAAATTGGTTTTTGGGGCGAAAAATGGCGCAGTATCTGTCTCACATACCTCGGCGGACACCTGAACCGCGCCGTAAGAAAAAAGTGAAGGTAGGAGTAAAAGGAGATAGAGAGGAAGAGGTGCCGTAGTGGAGGTCTCCAGAATAATTTCGACCACCTGGGGATCTTGAACGTGCACTGACATCACACAGCGCTCGAGCGCCTCTTGCGTTTCGCCTCCATCGAAACGCGGCCACCACGGTCGGGTTCGAATCCGAGTACTCCGGCTCGGTAGACGAGCGCCTTACCACTGAGCGACCGTGGCGGGTCGGATTGTGGGCACTTCCAAATTATGTGGTCGGGTGTCCCTCTGGCCTCATAGTGTTTTCACTGATCGCTGTAAGCTCTGGCAGCCCGTTAAACGGCCAGACCGGGTTCATAAAGGTATAAGTTTTAGTCGCCTCCACGCGACAATTTCTTTATTATTTAGGCTAACGCCTGAAGGGGTATCAGCCCGCGTCCAAATATATAATCGTTGAGCAATGTCCCGTAATTTTGCATACGCTGGTCTTATGACCAGTGAGTGTGGGGATCACAAGCTAGCCCGGGCACTCTACTACCGAGATGTTGTGACAGCGTGTCATTTCCTTTCCTCAAGAAAAAAAAACCAATTAGCCTGTAGCGGCCCGCGCTGCCGACAGTGAAGATATGCTGAAGAGAACGAAGTTGCTGGCGCGCTCTACGGAGAACGCTTCGGGCCATGGCCTCGGCCGGACGCAGCCGACGCTGCTGTGCCGCTATCATCTCTCCTGCAGCCTTCAAACAAACGTGGGCCGCGGTCGCCTACTGATCGTCCTCCACATCGACCTCTACAAGCCCCTGTTTCTGGATTCTTCATCGTAGTCGTCTATGTCAGCGTTGGCTTAACACACCACTTGGCAACCATGGCAGGCAGTAGCAGAGTAAACCGCCACCTGCCAAAGGGAGAGCGGAGGAACGGACAACCGGAAGCTGGCTGCCATAGGAAGACCCCGGAAGGTAGCTAGCAGCGTATAACACGCCACCTTCCAAGGGTGGCAGGTGGCGTGTGAAGAGCTGCGCTGAAATTTCTCATTACCGACTATCACAGCAGAAGACGCTTCTTGATCTGTTGTCTCCTCTGCTCCGAAATTCGACTAGGTCTTGTCTATTTCCAGCTGAGGCCGGCGGTCCCGGCTGCTCCTGCGGCCACCGCTGCCGTTCCTGTGACCACCGCTGCCGGTTTCTGCGGCCGGTCGGCGGTTTTTCGACCGTTTCAGCAGCTTGGGATACTCCACCCATCGCCCTGCTACAGTTGGCCGTGGCGCCTGCCCTCATCGGGAAAATATTTGGTTTGTCTGGCCTGCGGTGCTGGAACACTCAGGTGGGCCGTTTCATCACCCTCGCCGGCTCCCTTTTCTGGGGCGCTGGCCTTTTTTGGCCGCATTTTTAGTGACGCTCGGTCTCTGGGCCTCGAGCTTAGGCTTATCCCTAGCAAGACTTTGTTTGCAATTCTCCACCGGCTTTTATTTTGGAAAGAGGACACTCCATGTGTCAATAGATCTATACGAACAGGCCTGGGGTGCGGCCTGATCTCGGTGAATAGAACCGACAACGCACTTCCTCACCAGAGCAGGATTTGGCCACCCTGGTATAGTACTTTGCCAAAACCTTCTATGAACAACCCAATTAACCCTCGGCCCTCAGTCCCCAGTGGCTGCGGAGCAGCTGGCCGGGGTGGCGGTCAGGCCTGTAACGCAGCGGACGGTGGTAAGAATCACTGGCTCCGGACAGGCGGCCATTGGAAACTGAACCTAGCAACGTTTAACGTAAGAACCTTTTCCAGTGAGGCTAGTTTAGCAATGCTGTTGGAGGAATTGGCTGGTATTAATTGGGATGTCATAGGGCTTAGTGAGGTTAGGACAGATGAGGAGTATACAGTACCAAAGGGCGGGCACGTACTGTGCTATCGTGGATTAGCAGATAGACGAGAACTAGGCGTGGGATTCCTCATCACTCAGGATATAGCTGGCAACATAGATGAGTTTTGTAGCATGAACGAGAGGGTGGCAGCTATCGCAATTGGGCTTCATAAGAGGTATAAGCTGAAGGTAGTTCAGGCCTACGCGCCCACATCGAGTCATGATGACCAGATCGTTGAAACCTTCTTCGAAGATGTGGAATTGGCGATGGCCAAAGTAAAATCACAGTACACTATACTGATGGGTGACTTCAATGCGAAGGTAGGCAAGAAGCAAGCTGGAGACCAGGCGGTAGGTGACTATGGCACAGGTTCTAGGAATAGCAGGGGAGTTATTAGTAGAGTTCGCAATTAGAAATAATTTATAGATCTTGAATACCTTCTTCCGCAAACGAGCCAACAGGAAGTGGACGTGGAAGAGCTCCAATGGTGAAAATAAAAATGAAATAGACTTCATAGTGTGCGCTCAGCCTGGCATCGTAGAGGATGTGGAGGTTCTCGGAGAGGTCTGTAGTAGCGAATACAGAATTGTAAGCTCTCGCATTAGCTTAGATTTGAAAAGTGATCGCAGGAAATAGGTTAAGCGTAAGTCTATTAACGAGGTAGCATTAAGAAGGAAAGTAGAGGAATTCAGGATTTTGCTGCAAAACAGATTTTCCGCTTTAACTGAAGACGACGATCGTAATGTTGAAACAATGAACAATCGTCTCACAGATATCATAACGGAGTGCGCCGTAGAAGTAGGCGGAAGGATGGTTCGACAGGATACCGGGAAGCTATCTCAGGAGACTAAGGATCTGATTAAGAAGCGGCAAAGCATGAGGACGTCTAACTCCATAGATAGAATAGAGCTGGGAGAGCTGTCGAAGGTAATAAATAAGCGCAAGTTAGCCGACATCAGGAAGTTTAACATGGAGAAAATCGAGCATGCTCTAAAGAGCGGAGGTAGCCTAAAAGCAGCGAAGAGAAAACTAGGCATAGGTATAAGCCAGATGCATGCGATAAGAGACAGAGGGGGCAATGTCATTAGCAATATGGATAAGCTAGTTAAAGTAGACGAAAAGTTTTACACAAATCTATACCGTAGCGATTGAAATCAGGGTGTTACTGAGAGAGGCAGTAGAGCACAGCAATGGGACATCCCGCCAGTAACGAAGGAGGAAGTGAAGAAAGCCTAAGGAGCAATGCAGAAGGGGAAAGCAGCTGGTGAGGATCAGATAACAGCAGGTTGGTTTAAGGATGGAGGAGACATTGCGCTAAAAAAGTAGTCAGCGTTTATAAGCAATGCCTTGTAACTTCGAGCGTACCTAGAGCTTAGAATAGCGCCAACATTATCTTAATTCATAAGGAAGGAGACGTCAAGAACTTTAAGAATTAGAGACCGATCAGCTTATTGTCTGTTGACTACAAGGTATTTACTAAGGTAATCGCTAATAAGGTGAGGACAACCTTAGACTTCAATCAACCAAATGATCAGGCAGGCTGTCGTAAAGGATACTCGACAATAGACCATATTAACGCAATCAGTCAGGTGATAAAGAAATGCACAGAATATATAACCAGCCCCTATATATATCAGTCAGGTGATAAAGAAATGCACAGAATATATAACCAGCCCCTATATATAGCGTTCATTGATTACGAGAAAGCACACTACTCAGTAGAAACCTCAGCAGTCATGCATGCATTGCGGAATAAGAATGTAGAAGATATTATTTGAAAATATGGGAAGATATAACGATTTCACAGCTACCATAGTTCTTCATAAAGTCAGCAATAAAATTCCAATAAGGAAGGTGTCAGGCAGAGGGACACGATCTCGCCTATGCTATTCACTGCCTGTTTACAGGAGGTATTCCGGGACCTGAAATGGGAGCAGTTGGGGATAAGAGTTAATGGAGAATACCTGAGTAATTTGCGCTTCGCTAACGACATTGCCTTGCTAAGTCACTCAGGACATGAACTGCAAACAATGATCAATCAATTAGGCAGGCAGAGCAGAACGGTGGGGCTGAAAATTAATATGCAGAAAACCAAACTAATGTTCAACAGCCTAGCAAGGGAACAGCAGTTCGCAATTGGTAGCCAGGTGCTGGAAGTAGTAAGAGAACATGTCTATTTAGGGCAGGTAGTGACAGCTGATCGAGATCATCAGAGGGAAATAACTAGAATAAGAATGGGGTGGAGCGCATATTGTAACGTGGTGCCCAGTCGGAGAATGAGGCGTGGTGAATGATGGATAAGAAATGATTTTTAATGGCCGCTGGCCTAGCGCGAGCGCGCCGTCCCTCGCCACTGCCAGCTTCGTCGTCTTCGTCACACTTCCCGGGGCCACCGAGCGATCGTCCCGATCGGTGACAGACACGCAAAATGGTGATGAGCTTCAGAGGATGGTGGGACAGAAAGGAGAAAGTGTTGAGGTGCTGGCCGCCACAGTGGATGAGATGATCGAAGGATGAGTCCCGGTCCACGAAGAATCCGGGCCGGAGGGTGCCAGGAGCTGACAGCCGAGGTCTGTGGACCCACCGGACGGCAGGGGCAGGGGGGCGGTGTCTTCACGTGTGGGTCTTGGGTCGATCGGGTCTCGGGTCAGTAGGGTCTTGGGTCGTCGTGTCTTGTGGTCCGGGCGGGGGACGGGGCTGGGGTGAGCGGCGAGGTCGGTTCAGGTCGGGCGGGCTGGGGCATGGCCGGGCGGCGCGGACCAGGCACTCACGGCCGACGTCCACGGCAGGCGCAGGACACCGAAGCTCCGGGACCAGGATGGCGATGAAGGGACTCCAGCACCTCACACCAAATGTAACGTGGCGGGCAGCCGAAGAATGAGGCGTGGTGAACGATGGATAAGATTATTTTTAATGACCGCTCGCCTAGCGCGAGCGCGCCGTCCCGCGCCACTGCCAGCTTCGTCGTCTTCGTCACAATATGACACGTTATCTAAGAGCATGAATGGCAGTTTACCAATATCCCTGAAGAGAAAAGTATACAACAGATCTATCTTACCGGTACTCACCTATGGGGCAGAAACGTGGAGGCTTACAAAGAGGGTTCAGCTTAAGTTAAGGACAACGCAGCGAGCTATGGAAAGAAAAATGATAGGTGTGACGTTAAGAGATCGAAAGTGGGTGGAGTGGGTGAGAGAACAAACGCGCGTTAATGACATCCTATTTGAAATCAAGAGGAAGAAGTGAGCTTGGGCAGGGCATGTAATGCGAAGGCAAGATAACCGCTTGTCCTCAAGGGTAACGGAGAGGGATTCTAAGAGAAGGCAAGCGTAGCAGGGGGCGGCAGAAAGTTAGGTGGGTGGATGAGGTTAAGAAATCTGCGGGAATACGGTGGCCGCAACTGGCGAAGGACAGGGTTAATTGGAGAGACATGGGAGATGCCTTTGCCCTCCAATGGGCGCAGTCAGAATGATGATGATGATGCAGTCGTCTGTTAATTTCTGTGGTTTTATTCGTCTAGCTTTAACGAGTAACGCCTTGCACACTTTTAAATAGCTTCTCGCATAAGCTAGGAGATCGATGCGCTGATAATGCATAGTTTACTGAAACTAGTTCGAAAACTGTTCCGCATATCCAACCAATGTCGAGTGGGCAGACGATTTTCTTTTAATACATTCTTGCGACAATACTGAAAAATCTGTTCTTTATTTCAATGCCAAAATACAAACGAGCTGCGTATATACAACGGCCGACACCACAGGCCGAAGTCAACGCACGAGCCTCCTGCAATAATTTTACTGCAACATGCAGAATGTCCGCAGCATTCTCTCTGTAAGCAAGTTTTCGGAAACGAGCTCTGCTTAGCGACACTGAATCCGGCTGCAATTGGCAAGGATGTTTTACACCAAGTATCGCTCTATTAGAAAAACGGCAAGCGCTGAGCGGCCAAGGTGGCTGTACTCTGCAGTTTATCAACGCGAAAGCACTGTGGGGCTGATGAGGAACGAAACGCGGCGTCAGCGTTGACGAGCAGCAGTGGTCAGAAAACTGCCATATGACGTCACCGTAGTGTACAGAGGAAAATAACATTTTTATTTATTCATTTATTTGTTTACACATACCTTACAGGCCTCCAGGGAGGCATTGTGTAAGGGAGGAGCAATAAATATGTGCAACAGTAGCTAGGAAAACCAAAAAGGCGTAGAAACAAACACGGTTACGTTCTAAGAGCTGATCACAAATTATCACGACAGTACAAAATACATGCAGAAAAACATTGGATAAAACAAATAGAATATATATGCGACATAATAGTAACGGGAAAAAGAACATGAGCGAATACACAGGAAGGCAAATGAGGTGATAAACAGGGTGCAACAAAAAAAAACACAAAAAAACAGGCATGACCCGGGCAAAGAAGAAAACGTGCTAGGTGTTATCGATATAATGCTTGACCAGATGATTATGAAACGTGCCGTGGTTGCGCTGCAATGGAATGCAGTTTGGAAGATCATTCCATAAAAATATAGCACGTGGGAGCGGAGAAAAGTTGAAGGCGTGAGTACTGCAATAAATGCGCGTGTAGCTGAGGTATTTTGCGATCTTTTTGATGAATAAGAAGGTCGTTGCAGGTGCGATAAAGGTGACTGAGTGGCATAGATTAATTTGTAAAACAGAGAAAAAGGGCTATGTCTCGACGAGTTTTTAATGGAAGGAGAGAAAGTTCCAGCTTCATTTGGGTGACGCTTGATATAAAACTAATTGCATGAAATAAATCGACTAGCCCTATTTTGGATTGCTTCTAGCATGTCAATTAAGTACTTCTGCTGAGGAGACCAGATGGAAGACGCATACTCGAGCTGAGATCTAACAAATGTTAAATAGGCTTGTTTACGCACATTAGCAGTAGTGCTTTGTAAGTTGCGGCGCAATCTTCTTCCGAAGATTTCAGATTTTCAGATTGCGAGGTTCTCATCCAACCCATAGGCCCAATAACACGTTGCTTCTTGGCGAAAAAAGGCGCACGTAAAATATGCGTTGCCTGAATACTCTATGCTAACGAATAGGTGCCTAATTACAAAGGAAGCAAATATAGCAAAACTGTACATAAAGACAAAAAAATAAAAATACGCAAAACGATGCTTTAAAATTCTAAGCACGTAAGTAGTCTTGAATTCCCTTCCAACTTTTTACTTCATATCTCCTCCAGTATTCAAACTTCTACACTTCGGATAAAAATCGAAGCCCTGATGCTGTGTCCAGTTCTAAAATATCACTTGTCAGCAAGGCAATGCAGCAATACGTATCGAGGAATAAAAAAGGTGAGAAATGTGCATTTATCTCTCTCCATTAGGAGCCAAGTAGTAGAGTACGGATATCCGTCGGATTTCAAGAACAATATGTCTCAAGTCATGACTCATCGAGCACGCTTATTTTTCTGATAAGGCACATAGGACTGGACTCAAGCAGCAAGCGTATTCTTTGACATTGGCGCGCCCATGCGATGATTTCAATGCCCATGACCGGATACATGCTCTGAGGTGCTCTCTATTTGAACTTGTAAATGAGCACAGGGTTCAGCGATATACCTCTGGGCTAGCGTGCGTCAGCATATGGCGGTTTAAATTCCCCTTCCGAGACGTTGCATAAGGGCATATGTCACACTTGAAGGGCCTTTCCCCAGTGTGGATTCGCTTGTGGTGAATTAAGTTTGCAGACTGTGCACTTCGGTATGGGCATATATCGCACTTGAACGGTTTTTCGCCTGTGTGCCTACGCTTATGTCGAGCGAGGCCGCTAGCGTTTTTAGCTCTAAAAGGACACATGTCGGAACTGAAGGGTTTCTCGCCAGTATGCATTCGCTTGTGCACAGGTAGATGGTCAGAGCGAGCAGTTTTAAATTTACACATGTCACACGTGAATGGTTTTTCCCCAGTGTGCAAACTGTGTGTGCGCTTGTGTCGAGTTAAGGTACTGGAGAATGCAGTTGTAAAAGGGCACAGGTCGCACTTTAAGGGTTTCTCACCAGAGTGGATATTAACGTGCGAGACATTTCTAGAATCTTCAGGTGCAAAAGAACCGGTGTGGCGATTAAAGGGGCTGCCGCTAGTGCGCATGCTATCTTGTGGAGTGACATATCTCCAGTCTGCAGCTGTAGAAGGACACGGGTCGGGATTGAAGGGGCTTCCGCCTGTGCCCATGCTATCGTGTGGTGTGACATATCTAGACCCTGCAGGTCCAAAAGGACCCGTGTGGCGATTAAAAGGGCTGCCGCCAGTGGGCATACTATCTTGTGGAATTACATTTCTCCAGTCTGCAGCTGTAGATGGACAGGTGTCGATATTGAAGGGGCTTTCGCCTGTGCCCATGCTATCGTGTGGAGTGACACAACTAAGCGGTTCCTTAGTTGTCTGTCATCCATTGCTAAAAAGAAATCACTCAAAATTGGAGCAATGCAGGAACCTATGCAAATGCCCTTCTTCTGGATAAAAATTCGACCTCCCACTCTGTATACGTGGATTCAAGGTAGGCTAATAACAATTCTAAAAAGCTTTCGACCGACATGCAAGCTGCGTTTTGAAAACGAATGGCACCATAATTTTCAGTGACGTCCCTAATGCACAGGAGGAGACTGTCATGCGGAGTGGAGTAGTACAAGTCCTTTACGTCAATAGAAAACCCTTCCATAACCCTTCCAGGTTAAGAATTCCCTTGACGTGATTAGCTCTCTAGATTACTACCATGACAAGCAAATGTGTGCTTTTTCTATTGACTTAAAGGACTTGTACTACTACATTCCGCATCACAGTCTCCTTCTGTGCATTAGGGACGTCATTGAAAATTATGGTGCCATGCGTTTTCAAAACGCAGCCGGCTTGTCGGTCGAAAGCTTTTTAGAATTGTTATTAGCCTACCTTGAATGCACGTATACAGAGTGAAAAGGTCGAATTTTTATCCAGAAGAAGGGCATTTGCATAGGTTCCTGCATTGCTCCAATTTTGAGTGATTTCTTTTTAGCAATGGATGACAGACAACTAAGGAACCGCTTAAATGGGAAAGCTGTTGCGGCAGTTTGTCGCTTTGTGGATGACTATCTTGTTTTGCTGACCTGTGACTGCGAAGCTTTTAGTAGGGAAGTGTCCAAAGTTTGTGGTGTATTTTCCGTTGTTCTTGCCCCTTTGGACGTAACTCCTGAAGTTCCTGTAGAGGACACAATTAGATTTCTAGCCTTGAGCCTGAAGTTTTCACCTTGCAGTGTGTGCTGGTCCTTCGAGCCTAGGGCTAATAAACCGTTGCTACCTTACAGTTCCGCGCACTCGAAGCTTGTTAAAAGAGGAATTGTCATGTCAAGCTTCAGGAGTGCACTTACAAAATCCTGTCTACATCTAACCGAACGCAGCTTTAGTAACCAGGTAGAGAGGCTTACTGCTTGTGGCTATCCGCTTCACGTGCTTTCTTCTGTGGCCGAAGTTTTGTTGAAGAAACTGAAATGCTCCGGCAGTCCTGAATGTCAAACAAGTAAGCGAGTAGCAGCCATTCCCTATATCCACAAGATATCACATAATTTGGAAAGTGTTGGTAAAAGAGCCGGAGTGGATGTTGTTTCTGCCCCCGTTAAGTTATCAAGCTTGTGCATGCGTGTCAACAACCCAGGGAAAACTACCCCCGATTGCCCCAAAAACCATGAGTGCAAATTTGTGAAGTGTCAAGAAAATGTCGTGTATTCCATTCCTCTCACTTGTAATAGGTTTTATATTGGACATACAGGACAGTGCTTAAATGATAGGCTCAGGCAGCACCGCAATAATGTAGATAACAAAGAGTCTCGTAACCTTAGCATGCATTGCCGTGAGTGTGGTTGCACCCTACAGTTTAATTTTTGCCGAGTTGTTGCTAGGAACAAAGACCAGCTGTGCTGGTAAATAATCGAGGCTTCGAATATCAAGAAGTATGGTGATACATGTGTAAGTGCTGCATCAGTGTCTTTATCGCAAAAAGAACTTTGCTTCCCGAATTGCGCATCTTAGTTTGTGCTTGCTTGCAGGGATCCGGGTGCATGAATGAGCTCTATGCGTTGTTTTCTATTTTGGTGCCTGAATGTATTTATACGCGCAGCGTGCCAAATAAATGTCAGTTGCTAGTTCAGCGCTGTGTTGTCTATTTCCTCCTTTCTTCCGCTCTCTTCTTTGGCCTTCGGCCTTGCGCTGTTTCAATCATATCATGTACAACCAACTCGCCCATCAGTTCGTGCTTCCATAGAACATGATTGCCTCTATCACTTGCTTCAACCTCCTTAGGCGTTCGTCGAAACTACCCGCTAAGAATGCAACGTCTTTTAAAAGGAAAGTCCGTCGAAAGGCAGATGTGCTTGTACCTAAGCTCATTGATTTTTTTTTATGTTCGGTCAGGATGCCAATGCCCCGATAAGGTCCTGGGAACACAGCCGCAGGACAACAAAGGTAGAAGGGCCAGTAACTATGTCCGTTTACCACCACTCGAGCAAAACATGGTCCTTAAACGGCAACTTCATAGGTTTTAAAAATCGACGAAATTGAAGAAGTGAAGGGGTGGAACTTGCAGGTAAAGCGTGCGAAATCCTTTTCGGCTCGAATTTTAAATGCTGACGTCTCTTGTCTACCAGGTCGGTAACTGTATGGCCAGGAAATGCCTCTTCAGTGTCGAAGTGTCGATGATTGCCTTCGAAATGCACGTTGGCCTCTGAACAGGGTGAGTGCTCCGTTACGTATGGTAAATATGGCTCGGGCATGTTATGGTAGTTTTTGTCGTTCGCGTCATTTCATACTTTCATCGCGTCAATTTCGGGCTCAACTTCGTGTGCGGAGTCTTCGCAGTGGAAAGTGGCGTCGTCGTGAGTTTTCCTCTGAAGAATCTTGGAAACTCTGCCCTCGGGACCCGCGAATCACGCAAACTTGTATCTCGGTCCACCGAGATTGCTGTAACATCCACTCTCGTGACGCATTTGACCAAGCGATTTCGAACCCGATGACTGCCGCAAGACGTCGCACACGCAGTTCGGAGCTAAAGTGACTATTTGGATAGAAAGTAGGTCCGCTCTAGACAAATGTGATCGCAACATTACAGTCATGAAATGTATGAGCGCCAACTCAGCAGCGCGTGCCTGATAGCCTCGAACCCTGGTCATGGTGATACGCGGCGGCCGCTTTCATAAACAAACCGGAAATGGGGGTGCGTCCTTCGGCTTGCCGGGAGCAGGCGAGGCGGCCTAAGCCTTTCCACCACGTTGCTAAAAGCAGCCGTCCCGTATTGCCACAAGTAGGGCTTGAAGCTATCTGCCACACGCTCCCGCGTTGAAGCTCATAAACTTCATGGCTTTACTTGACACTCTCGCGGAAGCGATAGCAACCAGCACATTTTACGGTCGTCGAAGAACACAACTGACCGCTGCTCTCAGATGCGCTAAATTTAAAAGCTGGGAAACAAATTTTCGTAGCAAGGTCCTTAAGCTAGGGCTACCATCACGCAAGGTTTTGAACCAGTAGTATGCAACTGCGATAAATCGATATAATAGACGCCACGGTCTCCTCAAGGTTATGGTTCTCGACTGCTGGCCCGAAAGACGCGGTTCCGATCCCGGCCGCAGTCGCCGAATTTCGATGTAGGTAAAATTCTGGACGCCGGTGTAGTGTGCAATGTCAGAGCGCGTTAAAAAAAAACAGGTGGCTTACATTTCCGCAGCCCTTCACTACGGCGTCCCTGTAAACTGAGTCTTGAGACGTCAACCGCATAAACCAAATCGCGATAAATATGGTCACGCTTCGCATCGCAAAATCATAAAGCCCCGTACCAAGGTTATCAATCAACAAACATTACAAAACTTTACAATAATATAACCGACACACTAATAATGACGTAGCTTCTTTCCTCTGTTCACTTAACGCTCTAGAATTCGACCAGCTGAAGTTAAAAATGTGCGGCGACTTTTCATCTCTTGAAATGAATCTTTGAGTGACCACTGATGCACCAATTTTTTAGGTGAAAGAGTGCATATAGGAAGTTTGCACGAACGCTGGCGACGCTATGCATTCTGGGTAGTCCGCCATCTTGTCGTCATAGGCAGCAGTCGACGCAGCCACCGCACGTGCAACGCAGCCAAGTTTATACAGTCGTGTAGTGCGTGCAAACGGTGCTACTGTTGTGTCATGAGCTTTAACAGCCGAACCCAAAGCAAATCGCAAAAACTAAAGACAGGACGGGCAGACTGGCGGCTCTTCAGCATACTGAAGATACGCCTGCACGAGTGCGAGAAGGCAAACCAGCTCTCAAGACGACGCCTACGCGAATGGCTCGCACGGATTAACAGACGTGTGATCGGCGCCAGTCTGGACAAGTGCAAAGTCTGTTCATGCCACTTCGTGATATTTGCGTAAACGATTTGCGACATATGGAGAGTTTGATAGTCGATTTGTTTACTGCAGCCCCTGCGTTCTACGCTTCACAAGACAGGTACCTGGCGACGCTTCTACGTACTTTTTGCGCCACTTGCACATTGAATGTATACTTAAAAGTTGAGAATTGCTGTCCACACTGAACATCTTTGGTTACGCGCATACATTTCTTAGATCAACCGCCGAAACTTTTCGACGATTGTCACCCCGACTGGGCCCCATCGCATGCACCTGCGCTATGATTCGAAATTCCCAAATCAGACGCGCTATCATTGTTGCAAAGCACGATTCCATCGCTGGCCAGCAGCCAGTGTTAATGCCTCTATGAACGACTGTTATTGACGTGCGAGCAAGCCGTACTCTCTATAAAACAGCAAGGTAGCAACATGCAAGCAGGCTTCGCCGTTGCCGTCCATGCAGATACAGTGTGTAGAGGAAATGTCGCCGTCGCTTTCGCGAGGACCCACACGTACCCGAGCTGCTTGTTCAGACTTTGGGAGTGCTTCACCTGGTAACTCACTGCGGTAACTCAGGACGTTCTACGTCCGCCGCTTATGAACGCGGGTGGCGCTGATGAACACTCTCAAGGTTAGGTTACTTGTAAACATAAATACCCCCGAAAGCAGAAGATTTGACAGCCGTCGCCGTAGCTCAGAGGTAGAGCACCGGACGCGTAATTCGGAGGTCGTGGGTTCGGATCCCACCGGCGGCAGTGGTTGTTTTTTCTTCTGCTTTTCTAATCAATTAGCTTTAAGCGATAACATGTTCAGTAATATTCTAAATTGATCAACACCACACAATAAATAAATTAATTAAAAAATCCCCTGTGCCCCTTGGTTACTGTGGCTGTTGGCTTCTTTCATATTTATAACGAGCCCCTCATTCCCCTTCCCTTGTTTGCTTAATTGCTTAGCGAGGGCCTCGGTTCTAGCAGCCTTGACTCCATAGGAAGCATAAGAGGGTTCTCACGCAGCTTCCACCCTCTCCGTTCGATGACGTTCCACGTCACTACCTGCGGTAACTCAGGACGTTCTACGTCCGCCGCTTATGAACGCGGGTGGCGCTGATGAACACTCTCAAGGTTAGGTTACTTGTAAACATAAATACCCCCGAAAGCAGAAGATTTGACAGCCGTCGCCGTAGCTCAGAGGTAGAGCACCGGACGCGTAATTCGGAGGTCGTGGGTTCGGATCCCACCGGCGGCAGTGGTTGTTTTTTCTTCTGCTTTTCTAATCAATTAGCTTTAAGCGATAACAAGTTCAGTAATATTCTAAATTGATCAACACCACAAAATAAATAAATTAATTAAAAAATCCCCTGTGCCCCTTGGTTTTTGTGGCTGTTGGCTTCTTTCATATTTATAACGAGCCCCTCATTCCCCTTCCCTTGTTTGCTTAATTGCTTAGCGAGGGCCTCGGTTCTAGCAGCCTTGACTCCATAGGAAGCATAAAAGGGTTCTCACGCAGCTTCCACCCTCTCCGTTCGATGACGTTCCACGTCACTACCTGCGGTAACTCAGGACGTTCTACGTCCGCCGCTTATGAACGCGGGTGGCGCTGATGAACACTCTCAAGGTTAGGTTACTTGTAAACATAAATACCCCCGAAAGTAGAAGATTTGACAGCCGTCGCCGTAGCTCAGAGGTAGAGCACCGGACGCGTAATTCGGAGGTCGTGGGTTCGGATCCCACCGGCGGCAGTGGTTGTTTTTTCTTCTGCTTTTCTAATCAATTAGCTTTAAGCGATAACATGTTCAGTAATATTCTAAATTGATCAACACCACAAAATAAATAAATTAATTAAAAAATCCCCTGTGCCCCTTGGTTTCTGTGGCTGTTGGCTTCTTTCATATTTATAACGAGCCCCTCAATCCCCTTCCCTTGTTTGCTTAATTGCTTAGCGAGGGCCTCGCTTCTAGCAGCCTTGACTCCATAGGAAGCATAAGAGGGTTCTCACGCAGCTTCCACCCTCTCCGTTCGAGGACGTTCCACGTCACTACCTGCGGTAAATCAGGACGTTCTACGTCCGCCGCTTATGAACGCGGGTGGCGCTGATGAACACTCTCAAGGTTAGGTTACTTGTAAACATAAATACCCCCGAAAGCAGAAGATTTGACAGCCGTCGCCGTAGCTCAGAGGTAGAGCACCGGACGCGTAATTCGGAGGTCGTGGGTTCGGATCCCACCGGCGGCAGTGGTTGTTTTTCTTCTGCATTTCTAATCAATTAGCTTTAAGCGATAACATGTTCAGTAATATTCTAAATTGATCAACACCACAAAATAAATAAATAAATTAAAAAATCCCCTGTGCCCCTTGGTTTCTGTGGCTGTTGGCTTCTTTCATATTTATAACGAGCCCCTCATTCCCCTTCCCTTGTTTGCTTAATTGCTTAGCGAGGGCCTCGGTTCTAGCAGCCTTGACTCCATAGGAAGCACAAGAGGGTTCTCACGCAGCTTCCACCCTCTCCGTTCGATGACGTTCCACGTCACTACCTGCGGTAACTCAGGACGTTCTACGTCCGCCGCTTATGAACGCGGGTGGCGCTGATGAACACTCTCAAGGTTAGGTTACTTGTAAACATAAATACCCCCGAAAGCAGAAGATTTGACAGCCGTCGCCGTAGCTCAGAGGTAGAGCACCGGACGCGTAATTCGGAGGTCGTGGGTTCGGATCCCACCGGCGGCAGTGGTTGTTTTTTCTTCTGCTTTTCTAATCAATTAGCTTTAAGCGATAACATGTTCAGTAATATTCTAAATTGATCAACACCACAAAATAAATAAATTAATTAAAAAATCCCCTGTGCCCCTTGGTTTCTGTGGCTGTTGGCTTCTTTCATATTTATAACAAGCCCCTCATTCCCCTTCCCCTGTTTGCTTAATTGCTTAGCGAGGGCCTCGGTTCTAGCAGCCTTGACTCCATAGGAAGCATAAGAGGGTTCTCACGCAGCTTCCACCCTCTCCGTTCGATGACGTTCCACGTCACTACCTGCGGTAACTCAGGACGTTCTACGTCCGCCGCTTATGAACGCGGGTGGCGCTGATGAACACTCTCAAGGTTAGGTTACTTGTAAAAATAAATACCCCCGAAAGCAGAAGATTTGACAGCCGTCGCCGTAGCTCAGAGGTAGAGCACCGGACGCGTAATTCGGAGGTCGTGGGTTCGGATCCCACCGGCGGCAGTGGCTGTTTTTTCTTCTGCTTTTCTAATCAATTAGCTTTAAGCGATAACATGTTCAGTAATATTCTAAATTGATCAACACCACAAAATAAATAAATTAATTAAAAAATCCCCTGTGCCCCTTGGTTTCTGTGGCTGTTGGCTTCTTTCATATTTATAACGAGCCCCTCATTCCCCTTCCCCTGTTTGCTTAATTGCTTAGCGAGGGCCTCGGTTCTAGCAGCCTTGACTCCATAGGAAGCACAAGAGGGTTCTCACGCAGCTTCCACCCTCTCCGTTCGATGACGTTCCACGTCACTATCTGCGGTAACTCAGGACGTTCTACGTCCGCCGCTTATGAACGCGGGTGGCGCTGATGAACACTCTCAAGGTTAGGTTACTTGTAAACATAAATACCCCCGAAAGCAGAAGATTTGACAGCCGTCGCCGTAGCTCAGAGGTAGAGCACCGGACGCGTAATTCGGAGGTCGTGGGTTCGGATCCCACCGGCGGCAGTGGCTGTTTTTTCTTCTGCTTTTCTAATCAATTAGCTTTAAGCGATAACATGTTCAGTAATATTCAAAATTGATCAACACCACAAAATAAATAAATTAATTAAAAAATTCCCTGTGCCCCTTGGTTTCTGTGGCTGTTGGCTTCTTTCATATTTATAACGAGCCCCTCATTCCCCTTCCCTTGTTTGCTTAATTGCTTAGCGAGGGCCTCGGTTCTAGCAGCGTTGACTCCATAGGAAGCACAAGAGGGTTCTCACGCAGCTTCCACCCTCTCCGTTCGATGACGTTCCACGTCACTACCTGCGGTAACTCAGGACGTTCTACGTCTGCCGCTTATGAACGCGGGTGGCGCTGATGAACACTCTCAAGGTTAGGTTACTTGTAAACATAAATACCCCCGAAAGCAGAAGATTTGACAGCCGTCGCCGTAGCTCAGAGGTAGAGCACCGGACGCGTAATTCGGAGGTCGTGGGTTCGGGTCCCACCGGCGGCAGTGGTTGTTTTTTCTTCTGCTTTTCTAATCAATTAGCTTTAAGCGATAACATGTTCAGTAATATTCAAAATTGATCAACACCACAAAATAAATAAATTAATTAAAAAATCCCCTGTGCCCCTTGGTTTCTGTGGCTGTTGGCTTCTTTCATATTTATAACGAGCCCCTCATTCCCCTTCCCTTGTTTGCTTAATTGCTTAGCGAGGGCCTCGGTTCTAGCAGCCTTGACTCCATAGGAAGCATAAGAGGGTTCTCACGCAGCTTCCACCCTCTCCGTTCGATGACGTTCCACGTCACTACCTGCGGTAACTCAGGACGTTCTACGTCCGCCGCTTATGAACGCGGGTGGCGCTGATGAACACTCTCAAGGTTAGGTTACTTGTAAACATAAATACCCCCGAAAGCAGAAGATTTGACAGCCGTCGCCGTAGCTCAGAGGTAGAGCACCGGACGCGTAATTCGGAGGTCGTGGGTTCGGATCCCACCGGCAGCAGTGGTTGTTTTTCTTCTCCTTTTCTAATCAATTAGCTTTAAGCGATAACATGTTCAGTAATATTCTAAATTGATCAACACCACAAAATAAATAAATTAATTAAAAAATCCCCTGTGCCCCTTGGTTTCTGTGGCTGTTGGCTTCTTTCATATTTATAACGAGCCCCTCATTCCCCTTCTCTTGTTTGCTTAATTGCTTAGCGAGGGCCTCGGTTCTAGCAGCCTTGACTCCATAGGAAGCATAAGAGGGTTCTCACGCAGCTTCCACCCTCTCCGTTCGATGACGTTCCACGTCACTACCTGCGGTAACTCAGGACGTTCTACGTCCGCCGCTTATGAACGCGGGTGGCGCTGATGAACACTCTCAAGGTTAGGTTACTTGTAAACATAAATACCCCCGAAAGCAGAAGATTTGACAGCCGTCGCCGTAGCTCAGAGGTAGAGCACCGGACGCGTAATTCGGAGGTCGTGGGTTCGGATCCCACCGGCGGCAGTGGTTGTTTTTTCTTCTGCTTTTCTAATCAATTAGCTTTAAGCGATAACATGTTCAGTAATATTCTAAGTTGATCAACACCACAAAATAAATAAATTAATTAAAAAATCCCCTGTGCCCCTTGGTTTCTGTGGCTGTTGGCTTCTTTGATATTTATAACGAGCCCCTCACTCCCCTTCCCCTGTTTGCTTAATTGCTTAGCGAGGGCCTCGGTTCTAGCAGCCTTGACTCCATAGGAAGCATAAGAGGGTTCTCACGCAGCTTCCACCCTCTCCGTTCGATGACGTTCCACGTCACTACCTGCGGTAACTCAGGACGTTCTACGTCCGCCGCTTATGAACGCGGGTGGCGCTGATGAACACTCTCAAGGTTAGGTTACTTGTAAACATAAATACCCCCGAAAGCAGAAGATTTGACAGCCGTCGCTGTAGCTCAGAGGTAGAGCACCGGACGCGTAATTCGGAGGTCGTGGGTTCGGATCCCACCGGCGGCAGTGGCTGTTTTTTCTTCTGCTCTTCTAATCAATTAGCTTTAAGCGATAACATGTTCAGTAATATTCAAAATTGATCAACACCACAAAATAAATAAATTAATTAAAAAATCCCCTGTGCCCCTTGGTTTCTGTGGCTGTTGGCTTCTTTCATATTTATAACGAGCCCCTCATTCCCCTTCCCTTGTTTGCTTAATTGCTTAGCGAGGGCCTCGGTTCTAGCAGCCTTGACTCCATAGGAAGCACAAGAGGGTTCTCACGCAGCTTCCACCCTCTCCGTTCGATGACGTTCCACGTCACTACCTGCGGTAACTCAGGACGTTCTACGTCCGCCGCTTATGAACGCGGGTGGCGCTGATGAACACTCTCAAGGTTAGGTTACTTGTAAACATAAATACCCCCGAAAGCAGAAGATTTGACAGCCGTCGCCGTAGCTCAGAGGTAGAGCACCGGACGCGTAATTCGGAGGTCGTGGGTTCGGATCCCACCGGCGGCAGTGGTTGTTTTTTCTTCTGCTTTTCTAATCAATTAGCTTTAAGCGATAACATGTTCAGTAATATTCTAAATTGATCAACACCACAAAATAAATAAATTAATTAAAAAATCCCCTGTGCCCCTTGGTTTCTGTGGCTGTTGGCTTCTTTCATATTTATAACGAGCCCCTCATTCCCCTTCCCTTGTTTGCTTAATTGCTTAGCGAGGGCCTCGGTTCTAGCAGCCTTGACTCCATAGGAAGCATAAGAGGGTTCTCACGCAGCTTCCACCCTCTCCGTTCGATGACGTTCCACGTCACTACCTGCGGTAACTCAGGACGTTCTACGTCCGCCGCTTATGAACGCGGGTGGCGCTGATGAACACTCTCAAGGTTAGGTTACTTGTAAACATAAATACCCCCGAAAGCAGAAGATTTGACAGCCGTCGCCGTAGCTCAGAGGTAGAGCACCGGACGCGTAATTCGGAGGTCGTGGGTTCGGATCCCACCGGCGGCAGTGGTTGTTTTTCTTCTCCTTTTCTAATCAATTAGCTTTAAGCGATAACATGTTCAGTAATATTCTAAATTGATCAACACCACAAAATAAATAAATTAATTAAAAAATCCCCTGTGCCCCTTGGTTTCTGTGGCTGTTGGCTTCTTTCATATTTATAACGAGCCCCTCATTCCCCTTCTCTTGTTTGCTTAATTGCTTAGCGAGGGCCTCGGTTCTAGCAGCCTTGACTCCATAGGAAGCATAAGAGGGTTCTCACGCAGCTTCCACCCTCTCCGTTCGATGACGTTCCACGTCACTACCTGCGGTAACTCAGGACGTTCTACGTCCGCCGCTTATGAACGCGGGTGGCGCTGATGAACACTCTCAAGGTTAGGTTACTTGTAAACATAAATACCCCCGAAAGCAGAAGATTTGACAGCCGTCGCCGTAGCTCAGAGGCAGAGCACCGGACGCGTAATTCGGAGGTCGTGGGTTCGGATCCCACCGGCGGCAGTGGTTGTTTTTTCTTCTGCTTTTCTAATCAATTAGCTTTAAGCGATAACATGTTCAGTAATATTCTAAATTGATCAACACCACAAAATAAATAAATTAATTAAAAAATCCCCTGTGCCCCTTGGTTTCTGTGGCTGTTGGCTTCTTTCATATTTATAACGAGCCCCTCACTCCCCTTCCCCTGTTTGCTTAATTGCTTAGCGAGGGCCTCGGTTCTAGCAGCCTTGACTCCATAGGAAGCATAAGAGGGTTCTCACGCAGCTTCCACCCTCTCCGTTCGATGACGTTCCACGTCACTACCTGCGGTAACTCAGGACGTTCTACGTCCGCCGCTTATGAACGCGGGTGGCGCTGATGAACACTCTCAAGGTTAGGTTACTTGTAAACATAAATACCCCCGAAAGCAGAAGATTTGACAGCCGTCGCTGTAGCTCAGAGGTAGAGCACCGGACGCGTAATTCGGAGGTCGTGGGTTCGGATCCCACCGGCGGCAGTGGCTGTTTTTTCTTCTGCTCTTCTAATCAATTAGCTTTAAGCGATAACATGTTCAGTAATATTCAAAATTGATCAACACCACAAAATAAATAAATTAATTAAAAAATCCCCTGTGCCCCTTGGTTTCTGTGGCTGTTGGCTTCTTTCATATTTATAACGAGCCCCTCATTCCCCTTCCCTTGTTTGCTTAATTGCTTAGCGAGGGCCTCGGTTCTAGCAGCCTTGACTCCATAGGAAGCACAAGAGGGTTCTCACGCAGCTTCCACCCTCTCCGTTCGATGACGTTCCACGTCACTACCTGCGGTAACTCAGGACGTTCTACGTCCGCCGCTTATGAACGCGGGTGGCGCTGATGAACACTCTCAAGGTTAGGTTACTTGTAAACATAAATACCCCCGAAAGCAGAAGATTTGACAGCCGTCGCCGTAGCTCAGAGGTAGAGCACCGGACGCGTAATTCGGAGGTCGTGGGTTCGGATCCCACCGGCGGCAGTGGTTGTTTTTTCTTCTGCTTTTCTAATCAATTAGCTTTAAGCGATAACATGTTCAGTAATATTCTAAATTGATCAACACCACAAAATAAATAAATTAATTAAAAAATCCCCTGTGCCCCTTGGTTTCTGTGGCTGTTGGCTTCTTTCATATTTATAACGAGCCCCTCATTCCCCTTCCCTTGTTTGCTTAATTGCTTAGCGAGGGCCTCGGTTCTAGCAGCCTTGACTCCATAGGAAGCACAAGAGGGTTCTCACGCAGCTTCCACCCTCTCCGTTCGATGACGTTCCACGTCACTACCTGCGGTAACTCAGGACGTTCTACGTCCGCCGCTTATGAACGCGGGTGGCGCTGATGAACACTCTCAAGGTTAGGTTACTTGTAAACATAAATACCCCCGAAAGCAGAAGATTTGACAGCCGTCGCCGTAGCTCAGAGGTAGAGCACCGGACGCGTAATTCGGAGGTCGTGGGTTCGGATCCCACCGGCGGCAGTGGTTGTTTTTTCTTCTGCTTTTCTAATCAATTAGCTTTAAGCGATAACATGTTCAGTAATATTCTAAATTGATCAACACCACAAAATAAATAAATTAATTAAAAAATCCCCTGTGTCCCTTGGTTTCTGTGGCTGTTGGCTTCTTTCATATTTATAACGAGCCCCTCATTCCCCTTCCCTTGTTTGCTTAATTGCTTAGCGAGGGCCTCGGTTCTAGCAGCCTTGACTCCATAGGAAGCATAAGAGGGTTCTCACGCAGCTTCCACCCTCTCCGTTCGATGACGTTCCACGTCACTACCTGCGGTAACTCAGGACGTTCTACGTCCGCCGCTTATGAACGCGGGTGGCGCTGATGAACACTCTCAAGGTTAGGT
The DNA here is from genome assembly GCF_055824585.1 of Amblyomma mixtum. Taxonomy (NCBI): domain Eukaryota; kingdom Metazoa; phylum Arthropoda; class Arachnida; order Ixodida; family Ixodidae; genus Amblyomma; species Amblyomma mixtum. The sequence goes on from NC_143014.1 coordinate 400,649,958, forward strand.
TACTTGTAAACATAAATACCCCCGAAAGCAGAAGATTTGACAGCCGTCGCCGTAGCTCAGAGGTAGAGCACCGGACGCGTAATTCGGAGGTCGTGGGTTCGGATCCCACCGGCGGCAGTGGTTGTTTTTCTTCTCCTTTTCTAATCATTTAGCTTTAAGCGATAACATGTTCAGTAATATTCTAAATTGATCAACACCACAAAATAAATAAATTAATTAAAAAATCCCCTGTGCCCCTTGGTTTTTGTGGCTGTTGGCTTCTTTCATATTTATAACGAGCCCCTCATGCCCCTTCCCTTGTTTGCTTAATTGCTTAGCGAGGGCCTCGGTTCTAGCAGCCTTGACTCCATAGGAAGCATAAGAGGGTTCTCACGCAGCTTCCACCCTCTCCGTTCGATGACGTTCCACGTCACTACCTGCGGTAACTCAGGACGTTCTACGTCCGCCGCTTATGAACGCGGGTGGCGCTGATGAACACTCTCAAGGTTAGGTTACTTGTAAACATAAATACCCCCGAAAGCAGAAGATTTGACAGCCGTCGCCGTAGCTGAGAGGTAGAGCAGCGGACGCGTAATTCGGAGGTCGTGGGTTCGGATCCCACCGGCGGCAGTGGTTGTTTTTTCTTCTGCTTTTCTAATCAATTAGCTTTAAGCGATAACATGTTCAGTAATATTCTAAATTGATCAACACCACAAAATAAATAAATTAATTAAAAAATCCCCTGTGCCCCTTGGTTTCTGTGGCTGTTGGCTTCTTTCATATTTATAACGAGCCCCTCATTCCCCTTCCCTTGTTTGCTTAAGGCAACAAAAGGAATTTGTATCTCAGTTAGTAGTATCCTTGCCTGTGTTTTGAGGATCACGGTCTCGGCTTTGACCGTTTTGATGCATGGCTTGCAGACGCATCTACTGGTGAGAATGCTATGGCCTTCCAAAGCTTCCTTGTCCTTAAGTTGCTGCTGAGTAACAAAACTAGTTCTCCGAACTAGAAATTCATGACTGCGGACGACGTCGATGGTCGGCCACGTGTCCAAATCCATAGTGCAGTCGTCGGCGCGTAGTGCGAGTCCACGCTGCATTGCTTTGCGTGCAGATCGTACCACGCCCGATCTTTTGGGCACAGCTGCACACAACAATCGGAATCACAAACTGCTGACATCTTCCATGCGCGTCGGGGTGGTACATGAGCAACCCCGTGTTTGTTTGGTTGACTGTCGAAGACGACGCGGCTCTCGGTCAGTTCACTGCAGCCTGCCTGTGCGGCGTCGACTTCTGTCTAGGACGGCAAGATGGCGTATTACCCAGAATGCATAGAGCCGCAGGCGTTCCTGCAAGCTCCCTATATCAAGAACATTCCACTTCCATTCCCGCTCCGGACTTCTAGAATGTATTCTGTACAGAAATCTGATATTTGATGAAGGCTGCCGGCATGTACACAGAACGCGGGCTGCTAATGGGGCAGGTAGGAAAGCGTGGGGCTTTCAGCGACACCCACATGAAAAACACCAACCGAGCGATGTGAAAGAGGACAGATGTACTCACGTAGGGTCTCCCCTGAGTTGCGTCGTTGGCGTCGCGGTCCTACTTGGTCGTTCAAGTGGCCGCTGCAGAGCGAAGCAGAATAGCTTGAGTTGGCTGCTTGTGGAGCGTCTAGACAAGTCGTGAGAGAGAAAAAGTTCACTTTTTGACTGCTGCTTGATACCAAGCGCAAGGAACAAGAACCAACACTGCGGGGCGCGTGTTCGGCCACACCTCATTTGGCGGACGTAAACAGGGTAGGAACAGCTGGTACACTTTGATAAACAGAGCGAACACGACGGGCTTATGAACAGGTAGACGCAAGAAACACAGAGTTCGACCAAACCATTTGCTTCGTGTCGTCTGGAAATTGGCGCTGAAAACACAGCTAACACGCGACCCGGGCGCAAAAGTTAGGACGCGTGCAATGGGTAAAAGACTCACACTGGTTCTCCGTAGAGTCAAGTCTTCAGCGTTCAAGTCCAGGTTGGTCATTCAGTGTACAACTGCGTCACTAAGCAGCCAGTGTAGCTGCTATACACACCGTCGCATCCGTTTAAAATCTCGCTGGTTCTCTGTTCCGCCCCGTACTGTTTGTATGAGCACCAAGCCCCCGCTCTCTAAAGTTTTTATTGTGGCGCCATCTAGTGGCAACCATGAGGAACGAGGCTGCGCACTGTAGTTGCTTTGCACCCACTTTTTTTTTATTGAATACTGCATACCTCATTTTGGTAGCCAAGGCAGGAGCGGGTGTATGACGTGTACAAATTCATGGTCTACAACAGATAAAAAACAAGGAAATAAAGCAAATGAGCATACACTCAAATTTCTGCAGAAGAAACCAGCCCACAAACAAAAATAAAAAAACGTCGCTTTTACATGCAGCGCAGAAAGCATGAAGAACATACTCTGCGAGAATGAAACCAAGTACTTAAATCTTCCTGGCTTGATCTGACTGCAGATAAAAATGCTTCGGGTGATGACAGGGTAGCCATACCGCGAGGAACAATTCTAACAGGCTACTTGGAAAGAACGATATTTTGTATGCATTGGTTGTGCGCTGAGGGATTGCAGTTGTTTGTCATGTTTCTGCCCGCGTTGTATTATGCTCCATACAAGCCTGAAATTCTTTTTCTGTGAGATAATTGATGAAGCCGAAGAGCAATATCAAACCATGCATTTTTCGACGAGATTCTTTCGCGCCTACAGCCGAGCACCATAACCTTTGCGCCACCGCGAAACACACGCACGCGCGCACGCGCGCGCACACACACACACACACACACACACACACACACACACACACACACACACACACACACACACACACACACACACACACACACACACACACACACACACACACACACACACACACACACACACACACACACACACACACACACACACACACACACACACACACACACACACACACACACACACACACACACACACACACACACACACACACACACACACACACACACACACACACACACACACACACACACACACACACACACACACACACACACACACACACACACACACACACACACACACACACACACACACACACACACACACACACACACACACACACACACACACACACACACACACACACACACACACACACACACACACACACACACACACACACACACACACACACACACACACACACACACACACACACACACACACACACACACACACACACACACACACACACACACACACACACACACACACACACACACACACACACACACACACACACACACACACACACACACACACACACACACACACACACACACACACACACACACACACACACACACACACACACACACACACACACACACACACACACACACACACACACACACACACACACACACACACACACACACACACACACACACACACACACACACACACACACACACACACACACACACACACACACACACACACACACACACACACACACACACACACACACACACACACACACACACACACACACACACACACACACACACACACACACACACACACACACACACACACACACACACACACACACACACACACACACACACACACACACACACACACACACACACACACACACACACACACACACACACACACACACACACACACACACACACACACACACACACACACACACACACACACACACACACACACACACACACACACACACACACACACACACACACACACACACACACACACACACACACACACACACACACACACACACACACACACACACACACACACACACACACACACACACACACACACACACACACACACACACACACACACACACACACACACACACACACACACACACACACACACACACACACACACACACACACACACACACACACACACACACACACACACACACACACACACACACACACACACACACACACACACACACACACACACACACACACGCACACGCACACGCACACGCACACGCACACGCACACGCACGCGCGCGCACGCGCACGCGCACGCGCACGCGCACGCACGCGCGCACGCACACGCACGCACACACACGCGCGCACACACACGCGCGCACACACACGCGCGCACACGCACGCGCGCACACGCACGCGCGCGCACGCGCGCACGCGCACACGCGCACACGCGCACACGCGCACACGCGCACGCACGCACGCACACGCGCACACTCACACCGCCAGCTTCTCTTGTAATGGTACTAGTAAAGCTTTCGCATTGAAAGTGCGTTGCACTCCTAACCAATCAACCCTAAAAAAGGTGCCAAGGCAGCATCGAGCGGCAGTCCTATCATAGAAATTTGGTGGGAGTGTTAGTCTTTTTTTTTAATTCAGTTCTTGACCAAGAAGATCTGTCCCGAAATGTTCTCGTTCTTGTGCTTACAAGTACCGTAAAGTGCGCAATAAAAATGAACAACATTTTGTTGCGAGAGCTGCACTACACTACCAGGTCGGGCGTTTCGCCATGAGCCTGGGAGGCCGATATTGCGCATGCGCTAAACCATAGAGGAGCAGCAGGAACGCGGCGCATGACGTCATAGTTCGCCGCCGCCCCCGCTGCCGCGCCAGGAGCCGTGCCGGCCCACCGCGCGTGAATGCACAGCGGATAAGCCTGAGCAAAGACAAGAACGTCTTTCCAAGCGCAGACCCCAAGGTAGCTCTCGCTACGTGTATCCTGGCGTAGCTGAGCTAAGCCACTACCATTTTTTTTCTCTGTTTGACTTGCGCAGAGAATGCAGTTTGTGGAAAAACAAAGAAATAAACTGGTGCCGTAACGGAGGGCTTCCGAATATTTTGGATCATGTGGATATTTTTAACGTACACTGATATCGTACCGCCGAAAAGAGATTTTCCATTTCGCCTCCAATTAACCGCACCCGCAAAGGCCGGGATTAAACCCGCATCCTCGGGCTCACCGCCCAAGCATCCTATTCACTGTGCCCTTTTGGGGGGCGTAGGGATTGTAGTACCACCACAGGTATGGCACGACAGGCATTGTGACACTATGAAAAATCCGACAGCGCAATGACCAACGTCTGTTCAAAGTAATTCTCCATCAAAATTCTGAGCAATAAGGCCCATCTCGTTGCTGGCGAAATGATGCACGCCTGCTTCGTAGCGCTTTACCAAACGTATGATCCCAAGCAATGTCGCGCACGCATAACGAATTACGCTCAACTTTCTTTTTTTAAACTGCAGCATTCAGCCCCCCCCCCCCCCCCACACACACACACAAAAAATAAAGGCGCTCGGCTACCGAGCCGGAGTACCGGGGTTCTAACCGAACTGCGGCAGCCACGTTCCGATGGAGGCGATACCCGTGTGCTGTGCGATGTCAGTGCACGTTAAGAGAGAGTTTTAGAATAGGGGGCCCCAAGTCTTTGGGGCCCCAAGGAAATAGCGGGCTTTCTTTGGAGGAGAAATTCTAGAGGCCCGTGTACTGTGCGACGTCAGTGCACGTTAAAGAACCCCAGGTGGTCGAAATTTCCGGAGCCCTTCACTACGGCGTCTCTCACAGCCTTAGTCGCTTTGGGACGTTAAACCCCATAAACCAAACCAAACCGAAATAGCGGGCCCCAGCGCTAGGTATGAGTTTGCCGGTGAGTTTTAGAATATTGGTCTTCCCTACGCAGTGGAGCCAGGCTTGTGTTTATCGATTGCAGCGCCACTACGGCAAAAAAAAAGATAATCTTGAAAAGATTTTAAAATATGCGTTCACTTCTTCGTCAGAGACTGTTATTATTGCAGACACACGATTTAAGAGTGAAAATTATGTGTGTATTTTTACTGAGGCTGGTAACCCCATTCGAACGCCCCATCATGTCATCTCTACGGCGACCAAAGAATGCGTACTCTCCAAGCCTAGCAGCTTTGTAAACACGGAAGCAATCTGAAAATATGGCGCATTTCATCGCTAAAATTTTGTGGTGCGGGCTTCTTCAGACAACCCGCATCCTCTGCGTGAAATTAGTACGCAGAGTAGCGGCGACAACGAATCGGTGGTGAAGCGAGATTCCCCACTATCCCCACTTCGACGGGCCCCGCCATGTTTCCTGAACTTAGAGCGGCGCTGGGGCGCACGCCTGTTTGCACCTCGCGCACTTTCTGACGTCAAACGACAGCATACTCGCTGAGCCTAGCAGCACTGCAAACACATAAGCAATCTGAAAATTTGGGGTGTTTTATCGCTAAACTTTTGTGGTTGAGGCAGGTTCAGACAAAGCGAAAGCTTCGTGCTCATTTAGCTTTTCGTGAACGTGGGGCACAGCGTAGCGACGACGACGAATCGGTGGTGTAGCGAGAGGCCCCGCTTCGACGGGCTCCGCCATGGTGCCTGATCGTAGAGTAGCGTTGGGGCTCAGGCTGTTTCGCCAAAATAGCATTCGCCGCTAACTTTAACCCAAGACGCAGGGCGGGCATTGCGTTCTGCGCAGGCGCACTTCGACGCCCCAAACTTCTTGGGGCCCCCAAAGCTTGGGGTCCTCTATTCTGAAACTCCATAATGATACCCAGGTGGTTGAAATGAAAAAGAAAGCTTCACTGCGTGCCCTCGTGCTTTGATCGCCGGGTGCCTAGTCTTCACCTTCAAATGACCTTGCGTTTCAAAAGTAAAGGAAGGCGCATAAATTTCCCCCAGGGACAGTGGACACAGCCGCCTTTCAAGCTAAGAAAGCAACAGAGCGGGAGTTTCGAAAGGAATGCAAAGGCGCATAACTGCCTTCTTAGAACAGTGGACATCTCAGTAGTGCGCTCCATGGGTTGGCATTGACAACGCTGTGGTAGAAACGCGGCACTGAAGCCATATTGCGTCGGCGTTCATTGTGGTCATTGGCTTTGGCGTTGACAACGTTTTACACTCCGATGATTTTAAGGAAAGGAAGAGCTGAAGTTTGCTATACATACTTCAAGGCCGGACATAGGGCGGACCTAAGCCCAACACCTGACGTCGTTACCTGTTCTAAATGCACCGAGCCAGTGATCGAGGACGGACACTCCTGCGAACCCAGGTGTGCGCTATGAACGGAAGCGCATCCTACAGCGGCAAAGGAGCTCAAGGAACGCCTCAGGAAACCGAGACCACGGACGAGAAAAAAAGAGGAACCAGGCTTGCCGCTCAGAAGCTAAGGATGGAAATGCTTGCTAAGGACTAGCAACAAACTGCTAAAAGGAGCCTGGAAGAAATTGAACACAGCACATGGCTTGTTGACAGGCGCAATGCGCGCTTGAGGCCTTTTCTAGCTCGTTTTTTTTTTGGCCGATGAATCAGGCGCGGCATCTGTTCGGGCACTGCAGTTTCTTGACATACAGTCTGCGCAAGCGCGCACAAGTTGTCACGGCTTATTTTCTACCGCCCGCGATAGCTTAGCTGCTCGCACCGCGGAAACCACTTCGGAGCAGCTTCCCAATGTGACTGTTTTACATTGATGCAAGCGCTCCTACACAGGCGCCAAGAAAGAAGTAAGAACAAACCAACTGATCTACGTCGGCCATCATCTACTCTCTCGGCGGCGTCGTTTCGCGAACGAATTACACAACAAGACGGCCATCTGTCGCATGGCTCTATCGCTTTATACGTTGACGCAGGCATCCAGGCTTGCGAAACCACTACTGCAATTTACTGCCCTTGCAAGCCTGCCCTCAAAAAAACGACCAGGTTTCGTTTCCCAGAACCTCCTTCCTCCTTCTGTGCGGAGTTGCTTGCCGTTCAAGAGGCACTTTGCTCAGTGGCCGCCGTTCCTCTACTACCTACGGCTCGCATTATCATCCGCACTGACGCTCTTCAAGTCATACGCATACTACGACGCCTCAGTCGCACCCCAGGTATTTGCCAGGACATCCATCGTCTCGCGGAATGCATCCCGCAGCCAATCCGAATTCAGTGGAACCCACGAGACTTCCTGAGTTCGCAAAGCCGTGCAGATTCTGCGACCCACCTTGTGACCCCAACTTCGTCTTCGCCTCGAGTACTAACACTGGATTATACCACCCTCCTTTTCACAAAAAAGGAACACCTCCGGCGCCGAACACGTGCTCTAATCCCTCCGTGTGAGGTAACCCTCCCCCGTGGTCTTACCCGTGCAGAGGAGGTTGCGCTTCGGAGGATCCGGGTCGGGTTGCCCTAACTCCGGCCGTTATACAAAAGTGGCCGCAATTCGAAGGTGTATTCCCCGCCCCTTCCCTCCCCAGGATGTCCAGTCTGCAAGAACCGAAATATTGAGGCCGACATTCTCCACCTGCTCTGGGTTTGCCCGGCGTTGAAACCGTCAAGAATTCGGCACCTGGCGGCACCGGGTCTTTCGCCCGATAATAGTGCTTTATACACCGCTTGGACACAAGGACCTCATAATCGTTTACTCCTCGATTTCATTAGATCAGCGAACCTTTACTCATTTATATAGGCATCCTCATTTATCATTACATACCGTTTTATGCCCTGAGGCAATCAACATCGCATTAAAAAAAAAGTAAGAACACGAACGCCGCACTTCTTATATCACAGCCAGCGCGACTCTGTCTCCCTCGCCCGCCTGAGAGCAAGAGGAGCTGTCACCTATGGATTTTACCACCACTCTCTATACTCCCACACCAAGAGCGCTTGGGAGAACGGGACGCAACTACTCGGCCCTACAGCCGCTCTGCGCCCTCGTGCGGTGGGCTGTATAATTTTGACGGCGACTGTACATTTTCGCCTGAGAGTCTTGTATTACGTCAACACCGTGTTGTGCGCAGGTAAATATTCTAAAGACAGCTAATATCCTCTCAATAAACAATGCAGGAAAGCTAGTCAAGACAAAATAAAAACACTATGGGGTCGCTTAACACATCTTAATTAAGACGGCCGTCCGATGGGGGCGTGTTCCGGATCCATTGCGCATGAATGGAAGTCGTGGGGACTCGCTCCGCGTCGACCCTTTTGGTTTGCTTCCCCAGGATGCATTCTCTTTCTTCATATTTCGTATAAACACCGAAGGCATCACCATGTGGACCAACTCCGGATCCGACGGAGAGATTGCAGAGTCACTGCAACGTGCTATCGAAGGTACAGACTTTCGTGCAGGGGAACGCCCTTGCGTGTTCACCGGCTGAATCAGAACTTTTATTTAATAGGAACAAACAAGCCTCACAGGCAGACTGCGACCTTCGAAAGCCCATCAAGTCACACGTTGACAACCGCCCGATGTCGTCGGTAGCCACGATCAGGGTTGTTGGCATGTTTATTTAGAAGAATGCAACAGGAAAGCGATACACCGGCCACCCCTCACTGCGCACCAGATTGGCGGGCTGGTGACGCGCATTGCCACCCGTCGCTGAGGCATGACAGAAGCCGACATGGGCAGGATCTTGCAATTCTTCATGATAAGTGGAATCACGAACGCTTGCCCGTGCTACCATGTGCGTTGAAGGGAAGAACAGGCATTTAATAGTATCATTAGAGCAGCATGCAAGGCCATCATTGATCTGCCCACATACGCCAGTAAGATCGACTCCAGCACTTGGGAGTTTTTACGGCTAATGGGATTTACCGTCCCAAAGCGACTGAGGCTGTGAGGTACGCCGTAGTGAAAGCCTCCGGAAATTTCGATCACCTGGAGTTCTTGAACGTGCACTGATATCGCACAGTACGCAAGCCTCTAGAACACTTCGCCTCCATCGAAATTCCACCGCCTTGGCGGGGATCAAACCTGCGCCTTTCGGGTCAGCAGCCGAGCGGATACCCACTTAGCTACCAGAGCAGCCGGGTGGTTTATAGGGTTTAACGTATCAAATGAACCTAGCCAAATAGGGACGCCGTAGTGGACGGCTCCGGATAATTTCCACCACCTGGGTTTTTAACGTGAACTGACACCGCACAATGCACTGGCCTCTTGAATATCGCCTCTATTAAAATGCGAACGCCGCGGCAGTGATCGAACGCGCCATTTTCGGGCCAGCAGCCAAGCACCATAACCATTATGCCACCGCGGCACAAACACACGCACGCACCACCAGCTTTTCTTGCAATGGGATTAGCAATTCTTTCGCAGTAACAGTTCTTCTTCCGCTCCTACCTAATCGATCCTAAAGGAGGTGTCGAGTCGGCACCGGCGCCAGTCCTCTAATGATAATTTGGTCGGTGTGTTAGTCTTTTCATTATAATTCAGATCCCGACCAAACACTTCTCTTCCGAAATGTTCTTTCAAGTGCTTATAACGCACCCTATAGTGCATAATAAGAATGAAGTAAAAAAATATTTTTCTGTATTTGACTTGCGCAGACAATATAGTCGGTGGAAAACGCGAAGAAATAAAGAAATCAATAGTGGAGGGCTACGGAATATTTTGCATCGAGCAGGTAATTTTAACGTACACTGACATCACACCGCGTACGGATTCTTTTCCGTTTCGATTTCATTTAAACACAGCCTCCAATGCCAGGAGTAAACCCGTATCCTCAGGCTAACCAGTTGAGCGCCCTTTTTATTCACTGATCAATTTTGGAGGGCGGAATAGATTGTAGTACCACCGAAGGTGCGGCAACAAAGGTATATTGCCGCTGTGAGAAACCCGGCAGCGGAATGATCAATGGCTGTCCCAAGCAATTTTCCATCAAAATGCTGCGCAAATAGGGCTCATCTTAGTACTAGCGAAATGATGCATGTTTGCTTCCTAGCGCTTTACCAAACGTATTACCGAAGTAATATCAGGCCCGCATAGCGAATTATGCTCAACTTGCTTTTTTAAACCGCAGGTCTCGCCCCCCCCCCCCCCCCCCCTCTACCTTAAGGCACCCGTCTTTTCAGGCGGAGTACCCGCGTTCCAAACACAATGCGGGGGCCACATTTTGATGGGGGCCACGGCCATGTGCTTTGCGATGTCGGTGCACGTTAAGGATCCCCAGGTGGTAGATATTATTCGAGAGACCTCGACTACGACACCTCTTCCTTCCTTTCTTTTTTCACTCACTCCTTTAAAACCCTTCTCTTTCGGCGCTTTTCGGTGTCCACCGAGATGTTTAGTTATTCATTCATTTATTTATTGAGTGATTGATGATTGAGAACTTTTATTTCCGTCAGAAAAGGGGCGTCTCCCTCCTTCCCTTGGCACGTAGGCCTGGGCAGATGGGGAGTCGTGCGCCTCTGGATTAGAGGCTGGCAGCCCTTCGCTTGTTGCGGCCTGTTCCGCCAGATGGATGGCACGTCGCTGTATGGTAAGGTCCGCGCTTCGCACCAAGCCCACTCCGGCTTCTCTACTTACTATATTCTGTCCCACCCCTGTGGGTGGTGGGCACTTCCAAATTATGTGGTCCAGTATCCCTCTCGCCCCGCAGTGTTTTCACTGATCGTTGTCGCCAAGCTCTGGTAGCACGTGAAATGCCCAGACAGGTTAGTGAAGGTATGAGTTTGGAGCCGCCTCCACGCGACAATTTCCTTATTCTTGAAGCCAACATCTGACAGGGGCTGTTGTTATTGTTGTGACTGAGAGAAGGATGAAAAGGAAATTGCACGGGCCTGCCTACTGGCTCGAGCCAAGCCACCACCGCTGCCACGTGCAGATAGAGGAGAGTTAAAAGATCACAGGAACGAGAAAAAAGAAAGAAAAGACGCGCGTCGCAGCAACAACTGCCTCCGTCGGAGCGGACGCTGCTGAAAAAGCAGATAAGCGGCCGAAGCCGCGCTCGCCGAAGCGAGGTTGACGGGGGCACCAGTCTGCGTCCCATTTTATAATGGTTGATGATTGCCTCGTAATTTTTCAGACGCTCGTCTTATGCCCAGTGAGCGGGGGGGGGGGGGACTCACGAGCTAGCCTGAGCACTCTAGTACGGAGATACTGAGGCAGATACTGCGCAATTCCTTTCCTCAAAAGACAGTATTGGCAGTGGTTTAGCTGTGGTCAAACCGGGTAAATTGCGTTAGCAATGGTGCGCGCGTTCTTCTGGCGATTCTTCGGCGCGTTGCCTTCGCCTGGTAGCATTGCGGCGTTCCTGTGCAGTCAGGCGTTGAGATTCATCGGTGACCAATGACGTGGAACCACTCTGCGAGGTAGAACGTTGTGGCCGAGCTGCATCCTTAGCACGACGCTTTGCAAGACGTTCTTCACGCTGTTCTGGCGTTTCTTGTGCACGTTGTCGCTTTCTCGCTTCTTCCTGTCGCTGCCACTTCTTGGAGGACTGCATAGCAAAGCATTATCGCCAAGGCAAGCGCGCATTTATAGGCGCTTCACAGCGCGGGAGCATGAGCGCCGCCATACTTGGTCATGTGACCATTCCACCACGCTGCCAGGGAGTCCACAGAACACCATCGCCCGTTCGGCATTACGCCTTGCTCGTCGGTAAATTGGTTTTTAAGGAAAGGAAATGTATTTGAATCGCATATCTCGGTGGATACCTGAACCTTGCCGCAACGCAAGGAAGAAGATGGGAGAGAACGAAGACACCGTATTCACCAGACGCGCCTTTGTTCATTCCAAACCATCGAGCTGGCATGGCGGAGTGGTTAGCGGGTCGTCTCGCACTACGGAGACCCTTGTTCGATTCCCCAACTCTACCGATTTCCTACTCGGTGTTATTTATTTATGTGGTCTGACTAGAAATTAGGCTAATTGCTTAAGCCATATCATTCGGATGTCATCGATGCACAGCGCGCCAATGCTGCTAACGTCCGGCTTCGAAGGCCAGAAGTGGCGGACCACCTAGTGGCGTAATCTGTCGTAGACTGAGCAAACTGATCGGCGCTGCCATCTGGCGGAGCGCCGCTGAAGCAACGCCGTTCAAGGTCATCTGTTCCTACCGACCGGGACTACGCGACGAGGTGAAACCTACACTAGTATTGCTAACGCGATAAAAAAAAACAATTACCCTGCAGCGACCCGAGCGGCAGACAGTGACAAGAGGACGAAGTTGCTGGCAAGCGCTGCGGAGAACGCTTACGGGGCCTTGGCCTGGGCCCGACGCTGCCGCCCTTGCTCTGCCGCTATCATCTATCCGGCAGCCTTCATCTAAACGTGGCCTCAGTCGCCTCCTTGGCGACCTCCACATCGATCTCTAGAAGCCCGTGTTTCTGGATTCCTCATCGTAGTCGTCTATGTCAGCGCTGGCTTAACACACCACTTGGCAATCATGGAAGGTAGTAGCAGAGCGAAACGCCACCTGGCAAAGGGAGAGCAGAGGAATGGCAACCCGAACGTGGCTGCCACGGGAAGGTTCCGGAGGGTGGCTAGGAGCGTAACAGCCCACCATCCAGCTTTAGCATGTTGCGTGTGAAGAGCTGTTCATTTCTGTGTTTTTATTTATTCTGCTGTACGGGGGAGTCACTTGTAAACCTCTCCAATGGCTCCCCGCATAAGCTAGAAGACCGATGTGCTTGGTATGCATAGTGCACTGAAGCATGTTTGAAAACTGTGCCCTATATCCAACCAGTGTCGAGTGGTGAGAGCATTTTATGCGAAGCATACTACTTTAGCTACCACTTCAGCCCTTCACCGTGGTTATGCGCCTCCAAATCACGTGATACATGACGTCACACCACGTGACACGATGAAGTCACGACAGTAGAGAAACGGGGGCCCAGCTCGCGCCGTCGCTGTGGTTGTGCGCCTGCAAATTACGTGTTACATGACGTCACTCCACGCGACACGATGACGTCGCGACAGTGGAAAACGGGGGCCCACCTCGCGCCGTCGCTGTGGTTGTGCGCCTCCAAATCACGTGATACATGACGTCACACCACGTGACACGATGACGTCACGACAGTGGAGAAACGGGGGCCCACCTCGCGCCGTCGCTGTGGTTGTGCGCCTCCAAATTACGCGACACAATGATGCTTCGCATTCTCGAGGCTTAACCAAGTTAAGCCTCAGCCATTTTTTATGCGAATCATACTAGTTTAGCTACCACTTCAGCCCTTCACCGTGGTTATGCGCCTCCAATCACGTGATACATGACGTCACGCCACGTGACACGATGACGTCACGACAGTAGAGAAACGGGGGCCCACCTTGCGCCGTCGCTGTGGTTGTGCGCCTCCAAATCATGTGACACAATGATGCCACACCACGTGACACGATCACGTCACGGCAGTGGAGAAACGGGAGCCCACCTCGCGCCGTCGCTGTGGTTGTGCGCCTCCAAATCACGTGATACATGTCGTCACACCACGTGACACGATGACGTCACGACAGTGGCGAAACGGGGGCCCACCTCGCGCCGTCGCTGTGGTTGTGCGCCTCCAAATCACGTGATACATAACGTCACACCACGTGACACGATGACGTCACGACAGTGGAGAAAGGGGGGCCCACCTCGCGCCGTCGCTGTGGTTGTGCGCCTCCAAATTACGCGACACGATGATGCTTCGCATTCTCCAGGCTTAACCAAGTTAAGCCTCAGTCTTTTTGTTTTTGTAACACATTTTTCAGACATGTACTGCAAAATCTGTTCTTTATTTGAATTTTGAAGTTCAAATGAGCAGCGTAGATACAACGGCAGACACCACAGGCCGAAGTCAACGCACGAGCCTTCTGTGGTAATTTTACTGCAACGAGCAGATTGTCCACCGCCCGCCTTTCTCATTCTCACTGCACGCAAGTATTCGAACGAGCTCTGCGCAGCGACACTGATTTCGGCCGCAATAGTCATGGATGTTTTGCACCATAGAGTTTCTTACTATTACCTAGAGGGAAAGCTGGCAAGCCGTCTATGGGAGTTTGCATAGAGGCCCCTCGTGACCACTTCAGCCACCATGGGCGCTCAAAGCATCATGGGGCTAGAGTTCCTGTATATGCTCCCGCAGGGAGCAGTGTTGCGCGAAGGTCCGCCATCATGTTCCACGCTGTGCGGGAAAGCCACATCTCGCACGTACAGGGGCTGCGTAGCTCGCTGTGTAGGGCGCTTGTGCTTTTTTTTCTCCTTTAAATACATTGACTTGATGGCAAATTTCTAAACCTAACGCCGAAAATTAATCTGTGATTTGCCGAGGGTGTGCATACAGCACGAAAACAAAATCGCCAAAGGTTAACAGCAAATCGTAATCATGACAAACTGAGGAAAAAAGACTGGAAACGGCCTGCGAGTTTGTTTTTTTTTCTTTCAGGAACCAGTAATTTCAGAAGAACAAGCAGTTCCGTTCTAAATGAGACAGCGCCTGTCCTATCCTGTCTTCCTGCGTGCACGTCTTAAGAAGAAAAAGAGTATTGCGATGAATTGCTTTTTTTACAACTAGCACAGCCGCGTGTTCTGTACGAGTTATGCGCGGAAAATACGAAAACGCATCTCTCTAGAACCACATTAAAATAATTGTGCCGCTTGTTGTAGGCAAGCAGACTAAAGCAACGCCAATGCATTGAACGAGGCGAGTCTGACATAACGAAAAAATTAACGCTCAATTGCTTGCCCAACACATTTCACAAAATTGTACCCCGTTGCTAAATGCAGTGATAGGGTGGATCTTTCAAGGGCCTTGAAAACACTCTCACTCGTACATATTATTTAACTTCCCTCATTTTTTATCAAAAAGCACTATCGTTTCACCTCAGTTATTAAATTACAGTAGTTGTTGATTACTGTGGCTGATTTTCCTGCCTTTTTCATCCTTATTGTTCGGAAAAAGTAATTTAATTTCCGCTTTGCATTTTTGCACTCCTTATTCGTAGATTCGGCTTAGGTCGCAGTATCAAAACATTTCGTGACTCCTGGATTTTTTTAAAAGCTGAGGTTATAGGCTGATTTGCTGTCTTCTAGCTGAAATTTTTCGCGGCATCAAGATTTGCGACACTTGTTTACATGCGATTTTTGCCTATCCTACCCTCACATCTCTCACTTAATCCTTGTCAGATAGTTCTTAAGGGCATTTTTACTAAGAACAATACTTTATAGCATAGGCAGACAAATGGTTTAGGGGGGTTTAACTTCCCATAACGACTCAGGCTATGAGAGGGAACAGTACATGGCCTCTAGAATTTCGGCTCCATCGAAATTCGACCGCTGCGGCCGGGATCGAACCCGCGTCATTCGGGTCAGCAGCCGAGAGCTATAAACCACTGAGCCACCGCAGTGGCTGCATAGGCAAATTAAATGTTTATGCACGTGAGACCAGCATCGAAATGTAGCAAAACTTTGCATGGAATTTGCTTCTTGAACATTCATTGTGCCTTATATTTCACCTCGAACCACCACTACAGAAGGCTCGAAGCAGCAGTACAGTAAGCAGAGCCTGCCCTAGTGAAGGGCCAAAAAGTTGCAGATGCAGACTGTAAATTCTGCACAATTTTAATGCAGTGATATGTTACAAATGCTTCTTCGAGGGACAGGTATAGGCTCAGACTAGTATCCATAAAAGGACACTAAGTGAAAGATATAGACAAACAAGATTTTCGTTGCCTGTTCTTTATTTGATAATGTGTGTGTTAGAAAAAAAACTGATATGTTCAAAGTAAACAAATGTCCACAGATGAAAAATGTTTTTTACCAATGCCATTCTGATTTCGCTGTCGATACAGGCAAACGTTGGTTGTGATGGCACTGGTAGATCTTCGAACATGTTGGAAATTTTTATTTATTTATCAATACTGTAAGCCTTTCACAGCCGCAAGCAGGAAGGGCACAAAAAATAGAAGGAGAATTTCAGAGACAACTTTTGGTGACAAGCAGTAATACAGCAGTATCGACAGCAGCAAGACAGTAAAAAAAAAAAACGTCAGGACGCAAAGCGTCAGGATGCTAAGCGTGCAAACACAGGCCACAATGAAATAAAAAATAATATTCAGGAACATGGTACTTATCATTAGAATCAGCCGCAACTCTGACAGTTCGTTAAGCTAAGACTGCAAATAAACTGCAAATAACACCTAACCTGACGCCACAGGTGTGCACAGAAAACAAATGAATGTAGCCGACAGCGCGGGCTCACATGAGGCGTCGAGCTGACAAGGGTTCGCACGGCGCTGCGCCTGAGAAGTCAGCTTCTCCACGGAGTGTTGAACACATGACGTCACGAAAATCATGTGATCGCCTCTCGGCGATTGGCGTTCGGAGCGGCGAGGGAAAACAGACGCGCAACTCTGCTACCTTTGGTAGCATATACAGTAACTCTACATGGGGCGGTGAGCTACCGACTGCAGAACTACAACTTTTGGCTAAAGAATAATAGAAAAATAAACGCTATCCGATAATCAAGAAAGTCCTAACATTCAATATTCCGACTGCAAATTGCAACAAACGAGCAGAAAAGCATTTAAGTGGAAAGTTTGCCCAAAATAAGAGATGGGTTGCCCTCCTATTGGTCAAGTAATGAACACTACAAAAACTAATATTTCGTAATTAACAGGCGCACTTTCAAAAGTAAATATCTTTCAAAAAAAATATTGCTGCTTGAACACTTTAAGAGGTTTTTAATGGCATTTCAGAAAAGTGAAACTTTTTATTGGCGTCGTGTGCTGTTGCGTTTTAATTACTATGACTTTCGCACACTGCGTTCGCGCGAAAGTTGTCTGCGCACACACGAACAGCGTTTTCGGAATGAAACATCTCAGTAGTGCCACTCCGTGTTCCCGAAAAACTACGACTGTCTCGCAACAAGTAGCTCACCGCCCCATGATGCTTTGAGCGTCCATGGTGGCTGAAGTGCAGCGCCGCCAGCTTTCCCTCTAGGTAATAGTAAGAAACTGTTTTGCACCAAGTGACGCTCCATTAGAAAAGGGCCGTGCACTGAGCAGCCAAGGTCGTTGTAGTCTGCAGTTTATCAAAGCGAAAGAATTACATGGCCCATAGGGAACGAAACGCAGCGCCAGCGTTCACCAGCAGCAGTAGTCAGAAAACTGCCAGATGACGTCACCGTGTTGTACACAAAAAAATAACACTTCTTCCCAAGGCGCATGGGATTGAACCCAGGACTTTCAGATTGCCCCGCGAGCGTATACAACGCATAGTCCGAAAAAACACGTTGCTTCTTGGAGAACAAAGGCACACGTACAATATGCGTTGCCTGAAAACTGTATGCTAACGAATAGTTGTCTAATTAAAAAGCAAGGGAAAATAACTCAAATGTTTTTAAAAATGAAAAATTAAAAACAAAAAAACGGTGCTTTCAAATTCTAACCACGTAAGTAGTCTCAAGTGCCCTCCGAAATATTTGCTTCATATCTCCTGCAGTATACAAACTTCTACACTTCGGATCAAAATCGAAGCACTGATGCAGTGTCCAGTTCTAAAATATCGCAGCAATACAATGCAGCAATACGCATCGAGGAATAAAAAATAAAAGGTGAGAAATCGTGCACTAATCTCCCTGCATTAGAAACCAAGCCGTAGAGTATGGATGTACGTCTGATTTTACGAACAATGCGTCTCACGTAACGACTCGTCAAGGATGCTTATTTATCTCGTAAGGCGCATTGTACTGGACTCTAGCGACAAGTATATTCTTGACATTGGCGCGGCCATCTGAAGATTTCACATCCCATGACCTGACACGTGCTATCTGAGGTCACCTCTATTTGAACTTGTGAATGAGCACAGGGTACAGCGATAGACCTCTTTGCTAGCGTGAGTCTGCATGTGGCACTTTAAAGCACCTCGTCTAGTCGCTGCAAAAGCGCATAGGTCACACTTGAAGTGTCATTCCCCAGTGTGAATTCGCTTGTGCCGATTTACGCTTGAAGAGGCTGCACTTGTGAAAGGGCACATATTGCACTTGAAGGGTTTCTCGCCAGTGTGCGTACGCTTATGTATAGTGAGGTTGCTGGACCTTGCAGTCGCAAAAGAGCACATGTCGCATTTGAAGGGTTTCTTGCCAGTATGCTTCCGCTTGTGCACAGCTAGAGTGGAAGAATGCGCAGTTGAAAAAGCACACATGTCGCACTTGAACGTTTTTTCCCCAGTGTGCGTACGCTTGTGTACATTGAGGCTGCTAGAGCTGGCAGCTGTAAAAGCGCACAGGTCGCACTTGTACGGTTTTTCGCCGCTGTGCGTACGCTTATGTATAGTGAGGTTGCTGGAGCTTGCAGTCGCAAAAGAGCACATGTCGCATTTGTACGGTTTTTCGCCGGTGTGCGTACGCTTATGTATAGTGAGGTTGCTGGACCTTGCAGTCGCAAAAGAGCACATGTCGCATTTGAAGGGTTTCTCGCCAGTATGCTTCCGCTTGTGCACAGCTAGAGTGGTAGAATGCGCAGTTGAAAAAGCACACATGTCGCACTTGTACGGTTTTTCACCAGTGTGCGTACGCTTATGTCGGGTGAGGTCGCTTGATAATGCAGCTGCAAATGGGCACATGTCGCAAGGGAAGGGTTTCTCGCCAGTATGCGTTTGCTTGTGCGCAGCTAGACTGTAAGAGCGAGCAGCTTTAAAATTGCACATGTCGCACGTGAACGGTTTTTCCCCTCTGTGTGTGCGCTTGTGTCGAGTTAAGATACTAGAGACTGCAGTTGTAAAACGGCACAGGTCGCACACTAAGAGTTTCTTACTAGAGTGGACACTATCATATGAGACATTTCTAGACTCTGCAGGTGTAGAAGTACAGGTGTCGTGACTGATGGAGCTTTCAACAATGTGCATACTACCCTGTAGAGTGACATCTGCAGCAGTTGAAGCACACGTGTCACGATCGAAGGGGCTTTCGCCAGTGTCCATACTTTCTTGAGGAGTGACATTTGTCCAGTCTGCAGCTGTAGAAAGACCAGTGTCTGGATTGAAGGGGCTTTCGCCAGTGTCCATACTATCCTGTAGAGTGACACATCTAGGCTCTGCAGGTGCAAAGTGACCCGTGTCGCAATTTAAGGGGCTTCCGCCAGTGCGCATATTATATTGTGGAGTGACGTTTCTCGAGTCCGCAGCTGTAGAAGGACTCGTGTTCAGATTTAAGGGGATTTCGCCAGTGTGCGTATGTTCATGCCGAGTTAGCATTGCAGAGTCTTCAGCTGTAACAGGCCGCATAGCGCTCTCATATGGTCGTCCTTCTCGCACATCCCTCTTACGTTCACATATCGCAAACACCGCTGCGTCCTCGGAACATTTAAATGACTCTCCTCCTGTCTCAGGCTGCATGTGTCTCGTGACATCGGCGAAGTTCCCTGAAGCGTAGCCGCAGGAGGGGCAGCTGAACACATCTCCTTTCAATGCAGGTGTCTGCTGCTCGAA
Organism: Amblyomma mixtum; assembly: GCF_055824585.1. Taxonomy (NCBI): domain Eukaryota; kingdom Metazoa; phylum Arthropoda; class Arachnida; order Ixodida; family Ixodidae; genus Amblyomma; species Amblyomma mixtum. Next base: position 400,670,161 of record NC_143014.1, read on the forward strand.
GGAATTCTGTTCCATGAGTGGATATGGCGCTAGGGGTCTCTTCTGGTAGTGCTCACCACCCTCCCACGATGGTTGTTGTCCGCAAACGAGCCCAGAACACAGCTTCTGTCGTAGTAGTCAGGAAAGCACGCCGCTACTGCAAATAAAGTTAATAGAATGTGTTGCATTAGGGAAATTGATTTTTTTTGTCGCGTTACTTACTCCGCCTTATTTTCTTGAAATGGTTCAGGCATGCCAGATTGTTGGCATGCTTGGCAATAAGTCTTGCAAAAATTGATGCTAAAATAACATACAGGAGTTGAAGATTTTCCGCAAACGCACCAAGTCAACATCTCAAGCAATTGAATTGAATTATTTCCCCAGTATCACATGGGCACTCGACTAGCTGCAAAAGCAGCTAGTCAAGTGCTTCAACTTCTATATAGTGTGGCAGCAGACAGCAGTGTTAAAAAATAAGCACTCTGATACAAAACATGCAGAGGTCAAAACAAGTCAGTCATCCCTGCATTTTGAGGCAGCAAACAAAAACGCAGAAAAAGAATGAAGACACATGTACGCGAAAACAAAGGGACGAAAAAAATCAGTTTGAATGTAGTAACAGGAGTGCAATCAATTTCAGAGTGATTTGCCGAAATTTCAGCAATGCTCATATCAACAGCGTTTAGTGTGTTCGAAGTACGTGGCAATGTGTTTTTAATACATTATGTCCATATTTAGTGTTGGGGTCGCCACCTATGAACTTAATAGTGGCGCCCTCTAAGATGAAGCGCAGCTAGGGGGTTTGGAATAAATCACTTTTGTGTTTGGTCCTGGAGCGGAGTGGTCGCCTGGCTCTCTTCTTTCTCACGGCCTCCCAGCACGACAGCACGGGAACGCCCACGCAACATGGTGTCAGAAGTGGGGTTCGAACCCACGCCCACTTGCCTGGACCAGAACTTGAGTCTGGGACAGGTTTGTCGTTGGATTGCTCGACACGCGTCTCTCCGATAAGGTTTGCTGCTCCCCGAAGCTAACTCTAAAAGAAGCTTGGACGCAAGCTCGTCAGTCAGAGGACGCGGACAAGGAACGTTCACTCGCACAGGCCACCTCGCAAAGCATGGTCAATATTGATGCTGCGACTCAGAAGTTTTTGCGACGGCCGGTCGACGACAGAACACGCTCAATGGACGTGAAGTCGGAACGCTATCGTGACACTCCGGTCTGTTTCTTGTGCGGCCGCGCATATCATGCACGCTTGGAGTGCCCGGCAAAGAGCTCTATCTGCAACAGCTGCGGTAAGAAAGGTCATTTTGCTGAAGTTTGCCGCTCCAGGAAGTCGAGGCAGACCAAACTCAATGCTATCCATATGCTTGCTCTCGAGACGCCAGCTAAAGCCAAGTATGTGGATATCACAGTCGACAACTACACAACTCAGTTCAAAGTAGACTCAGGTGCCGAGGTTTCCGCAGTTCCATGTGACTTCCCCGGAGTCCCGGCGGAACTCGCCAAGGTAGACGCTATTTTTACAGGGCCCGGTGGCCAACCTCTGCGTGTACGGGGTTCGTATTTGGCACAGCTATTTTGGCAAGGGAAGACCAGTTCCCAACGTCTTTACGTCATTGAGGCACTTTCAGTACCTTTACTGGGTCTACCAGCCATCCAAGCTCTTGAAGTTGTGAAATTTTTTAGTACTGTCAATACTCCTCAGCCAACGCTTCATGCAGAACTGTTCCATGGCCTCGGCACGCTCAGAGATGAGTACACCATTCGCTTGAAACAAGATGTTGTGCCGTTGTCACTGAGTGCACCTCGACGGATACCAATCCCGCTGCGTGAAGTTGTTCGCCAAGAACTTGAAAAAGTCGAAAGCGACGGCGTCATTCGCCGTATTGATAAACCAACTCCGTGGTGCGCCGGTCTGGTGGTAGTACCAAAAAAGGATGGAAAGTATCGTTTGTGTGTGGATCTCACTCGACTAAACAAAGTGGTTCTCAGGGAAAGACACATTTTGCCTACTGTTGAACAAGTTCTTGGGCTCATCGGTGACGCAGCCGTTTTTTCGAAGCTCGATGCAACTGCAGGCTTCCACCAAGTCAAGTTGTCAGCAGACTCGCAAGAATTGACAACTTTCATCACACCTTTCAGTCGCTATTGTTTTTGCCGACTGCCCTTCGGCATCACTTCCGCCCCGGAGTATTTTCAAAAGCAAACGGCCAGAATCCTTGAAGGTCAGGAGGGTGTTGTCAACATGATTGACGATATTCTTGTTTTTGGACGTACCAAGCAGGAACACGATGCAAGACTTGAACAAGTGTTGACTCGTCTTGCAACTGCAGGCGTCACCTTGAACAAAGACAAGTCTTGTTCTGGGGTCTCCGAGGTCTCCTTCCTAGGTGTCGTTGTCTCAGCACAAGGCATCAAGCCAGACCCAGGCAAGATCGATGCAGTGTATGCAATGCCACCTCCCACAGACGTTGCAGGTGTCAGACGTTTACTCGGGATGGTAAATCATCTTGTGAGGTTCTTGCCTCATATTTCGGAAATCACTGCTCCGATACGCACCCTTCTCAATAAGAATGCTAGTTGGACTTGGCAGCATGAACAGGATGCTGCATTCAAAAAAGTCAAGGAACTTCTGAAGTCCGAACGCTGCCTGGCCAAGTACCACCCTTCGTATGCCACAACAATCTCTGCCGACGCCAGCTCTTTTGGACTCGGAGCAGTCCTGCTACAAGCACAACCGACTGGTGAGCGGAGGCCAGTAGCCTTTGCCTCAAGGGCAATGACGACTACAGAACAAAGGTACAGTCAAACAGAAAAAGAGGCCTTGGCTACAGCGTGGGCCATCCAGAAGTTCGACGAGTTCATCAGGGGCATCACCTTTACCGTAGAAACTGATCACCTTCCTCTCGTGTCATTGTTTGGCAAAATGGAACTTGACGTGCTTCCTCCGAGGGTGCAAAGACTCAGGCTTAAGACAATGCCTTACCAGTTTCAGATCATGCACGTGCCCGGAAAACTGTTGGCTACAGCGGATGCATTGTCTCGCATCCCTCCCGAAGTGCATCCAGTAGACACAGTGGAACTTTTTGCTACCGAAGTCGTGGCTTCTGCTCCATATGTGCTTCCTCTGAACAAGCAGGATATCAGGTATGCCCAAAGTTGTGATGGAGAATGCACCACGCTAATCTCTTTCTGCCAGCACGGCTGGCCAAAGAAGTTGAAGATACCTCTTCACGTCTCAAAGTATGAATCAGTGAAGGATGAACTTTCTGTTTGTGATGGTCTTCTCCTCAAAGGCACTCGCCTCTTGATACCTGCAGCAATGAGGCCAGCAGTCTTGACGCTTCTGCATGAAGGACATCAAGGCATCGGCCGCACCAAGGCCCTCGCTCGTGAATCTGTGTGGTGGCCTGGCATAACAGCGGAGATAACCTCCCTCGTGACCAGCTGTGAAAAGTGCGCCCTTACTCGAGTGAATTCAGCGGAACCACTCCTTCCTACAAATCTCCCTGGTCGTCCCTGGGAAGTTCTGGGCATGGACCTCTTTCGCCACAATTCTCAAACCTTCTTGATGGTAGTAGACTACTACTCCCGGTTCCCAGAGGTGGTGACACTGAAAAGTACAACAGCTCCGGTGGTCATTCAGGCGCTCAAAAGTCTGTTCGCCCGTCATGGGATACCTCAACAGGTTAAGTCAGACAACGGTCCGCCATTTTCTTCACGTGAATTTACCGTATTCGCCGCATCTTATGGTTTCGACCACATCACCAGTAGCCCCCATTACCCACAGTCTAACGGAGAGGCAGAGCGAATGATCCGGACTGTGAAAGATACCTTCCGTAAGGCAAAAGATCCTTACTTGGCCCTTCTCAGCTATAGAGATACACCAGGTGTGAGTGGCTTCAGCCCGGCTCAGCTCCTAATGGGAAGGCAACTGAGAGCTCGAGTCCCAAAGCCGGAGGAAAAGCTTCGTCCACACTGGCCCGAAAGGGAGGAGGTAGCCCTCAGAGATGATTCCTACAAGAAAAGGACTGCAAAGGACTTCAACCGACATCATCGCGTCAGGGATCTGCCAAAACTTCAGTCTGGTGAGCAGGTCTTGGTTCGACCTGACCAGGTGCGTGCTACAGTTTTGAGGAAGGCACAGTGTCCAAGGTCCTTCGTCGACGAAACGGAGCGAGGAACGATTCTGCAGCGGAATCGTCGACACCTTGTTCTTTTTGTGCTGAGGGCAGCAGATCCAGCACTTCTCCAGCCTCACCCCCTAACTTAAGAGGCCGCAGCACCTGATCCGCCGCCTGTTACAGCGGGACCTTCACGTCCTGGTGATGGTGTTGTGTTTACCCGTAGCGGCCGCCGTGTAGTACCACCGGACCACTTGAACTTGTGACTGAAGGGGGGAGATGTTGGGGTCGCCACCTATAAACTTAATAGTGCCGCCCTCTAAGCTGAAGCGCAGCTAGGGGGTTTGGAATAAATCACTTTTGTGTTTAGTCCTGGAGCGGAGTGGTCGCCTGGCTCTCTTCTTTCTCACGGCCTCCCAGCACGACATCACGGGAACGCCCACGCAACATGTACTAGACGTTTTAACATATCAGTTGATTGACGACGGTTAGTACGAAGGTCTTCTAAGTGGCGAGGGTGGTTGGCATTAATCCGAAAGGATTTTTTGCGTCAAGAGTGATTAATCAAAGGATAATAATTGAACGAAGTAACTAAATGGTTGAATTAGTAAATTACTGATAAAATTGAAATATCTTAATTGAATCGACGAATCAGTTGCAGATATATTTCAACTGTAAAGAGGAAGATGATCAGCAGTCTATTTTTTATTCGAGAAGTCTGCCATGAGGCATAAGTTGAGAAAAGGGGAAGTGGAATGTAGGGTACAGAAGTCGGAGCAGCAGAGCCGACCCGCGGCGCGAGACGAGAGCGTGAACTGTTCTGGGACCGGACCTGTCCTTGCCCGCTCTAACCGGCCTTCACAACTGTCAGTAAAGGCCGTTACATCTTGGTGGAGATGCGGGGTAACCTCCACCAATTAACAATTAATTCAATTACATTCAAATCACTCCAATAAACGAATGTAATCAATTTTTGGGCGAATAAATAACCAACCTAACTAGTGACTTATATAACACGCGGATGACTTAATTACTGAATAATGAATTAGTACTTCGGTGTGCTTACTACACGCTCTAGCAGCGAGACATGTGAACATGTGATAGAACCGAATCAGGGGCATTAAGATAAATACTTTCCCATTATTGCACCTAAGAAAACATATATTCACCTCTGCTATTTTTTCGAACTAGGTCCGTTCTGTAAGTGTCAAGCAGTCTGAAGTGTTAAAGCCCAGATATTTAGACTATACTGATAAAAAAGCTCGGCTGTGTGGGCGAAGAAACTCTGGATACATATTGCACGTAAAACTTTCTTCTGAAGCAGATAAATCTTGTCCTCAAAATCTAGTGGTTGTTGCCCACACAAGATAGCAGGAAGTCAGGTGGGATAAAAAATATAGATTTACACAAGAGAAGTTCCACATTAGATATATACGGACGCCTATTCCGATTTTTAATGCGTGTGATACGAGAAAGCTTTGTTATTATTGCGGTTACATAATCATCCCAACTCAAATGACTCGTAAAGTGGACACCTAACACACGAATGCTTCCCACAGCATCAATTAGTTCTCAATCTAAGTGTAGATCAGATACAAATGTAAGAACTAGACTCTGCAGGAGTCTAGTTCAGGAGTGCACTCAAGAAAGCTTCCAAAATTGTGCCCATAGAGCATCATCCACCGTATGTTTATGTACGCTGTTTGTACAGCGTGTCAAGGCAGCTCTGATACTGCACCCAATGTAGGCAGCGTGATCCATGACGTTGTGCTGGGAGAAACCGCAATGTGGGGTGAAGTTTATCGTTCACATCTTTTGAAGCGCTCGCTTTAGTACAAGAAGTCTCGGGCTGAGATCGCCGTGCGTTGCCGATTACCTTCAATAATCAGCCAAGGTCAAACCTTCTGTTTAACTTTGGAGAACAGGCGGATGGTCACTGGTCAGACCAATGCTCAAGCAATTAGACATGTCAAGGATCAAGGTCAAGAGCCAAGATGAATGTGATTTCAGGGTGAATTCAAGTCAAGATCAGCAAATAAACAAGAAAGTTGGGCTAGTTGGTGCTGGGACACTGCCCCGTCTGCTTCTCTGTATCTGGTCGAGGTCAAGCTGGGGACGCCAAGGTCAAGTCAAGGTCAGCCAAAGTTTGGTTAGGCGATCGACTTTGGGCTTGCCGAAGAGTCTAAACGTGGCGTTTACAAGATAGGGCTTGCCGTCACGCCAACTTTAACATAGTACATGACAGGAGCGCCGGAGCGCCTACGAAAAAAATTACCGGTGCCTCAGATTTGGTTAAACCTACTGAGAGGCGAGAGCTTCACGAAGGTTTAGCCTCGAAAAGTGTTTTTATGCTGTTTGTTTAGCGTTTCTTTGGTATTTTACAGGCTAAACCATCGTGAAGGTTTGTTTTATGGTTTAGGGGGCTTTAAGGTCCAAAGCGACTCAGGCTATGAGGGACGTCGTAGTGAAGGGCTCCGGAAATTTCGACCACCTGGGAATCTAACGTGCACTGACATCGCACAGTACATGGGCCTCTAGAATTCGCCTCCATCAAAATTCGACTCCCGCGGCCGGGAGCGAACCCGCCTCTTTCGGTTCAGCAGCCAAGTGCCATAACCATTGAGCCACCACGGCGGCTTCAGAAACCATTGTGTAGCTACCGCTTCTCACTCGGGTTACCCAAAGCTAGAGCACCGTTAATTTTTTGTAATGTTCTAGGCCTATAATTGAAGCGATCAGCGTCGCTTGAAGCTTCCGTTTCACCGCGTGGAACCTGCGAATCTCCATCGTGCGATTTTAGGAAAGGCAAGCAGCTAAGCTGTCTCGTTAACCACAAATAATTTACGAATAGGAGATTTTGCAAGCAGGAATGAATTCTATGCTTGAACAAAGCACAGGGTGAACAAGCCATGCTTTTATGTAGTCAACGAGACATTGTTTGCAGGGGGCACAGAGTCGCTCCTGTGTGGAATGGCTATGAGATAGCTTCGAAGATGTCATAGTGATCACCATATTTAGAGCCTGCGTCGACAGGAACTCGGCAAAGGAAATTCTCTTCGGGTGATTGCGCCCAGACTTGTAAACTATAATGACGAAGGATATTCAAAGTCGTATACCTTCAGCGAGCGAGGTAGCCTCAGTGGTCTTTCAAATTATAAAAACAACGTAACTCCTGATGGTCGCCGACATCCTCAAATGGACTTCTATACAGGCAAGGGGGGAATTTCTACGTATAGAAGATGATCGTGGGACACTATTTTCCAGGAGTTGAACAGTCGCCATCTGCCTCTCATTCCAAACTGCTCACATAGGGGATTACTCGCTCTAGTCCGCCCTTAGATTGAATGAGCAAGGTTTCAAGTTTCAAGGTACCTGTGTCAGTAATAATGAGGGCTTCGGCTTCTTTATTAAAGAGGTGGTGGTGGTGAAAAATTATCTGAAAGCCTAAAAAAAACTTCCGACGATTAAGTTACTTCCTAATGCGAAATTTGAGCGCAGCTGCTCACCTGTTCCAGCTTTTCGATAAATTGAGGCGATGAATTCGGGCAAGACATGTATGTACAATTCCAGACGTTTTTTTTTTCAGGTATATTCCTTCTTCAGGAAACACTCCACTCACAGTTCTTGAATGTCATGAAGGAAGCTTTGTGGTCGGAAAAATGAATATATGCTCGACTTGCTGCAGCAATGCCTGGTTCTCAAAGACGAGGTCTATGCAAGTATTTCGCGACGTTGTCACAGCCGTGGGAGGCGTTACGAGCGAGCGGAACCGGCTATTTTCTCGCATAAGTGGTAAGAAATTCCTGTTTGTCTTTATATGTGCCCCAAAATCCCAACTCACCCTGGCAGGCGGCAGTTATTGGTTGATCGCGAGAGCTCGCTCACCGTTGTCAGCGCTAACGCATGCAGCCCACATCTCTCTCTCATCATCCCGCGTACCCATAAGCGCGATTCAGGCTTCTGCTCACCCGGGGAGCCAGTTATGCGCACTTCCTTTTCTTAAAATCGCACAACGTTGCCAATGCCAGCGCATGCAGCGCACATCTGTCACTACCGCCGCGTAGCTTAAAGCACGATTAAGGTCTCCACTGTTCCAGGAGGGCAGTTATGTGCCCTTCCTTTGCGTTCCAAGCTCCCACTCCATTGATTTTGCAGTTTAAAGCGCTACTAAGGCATCTATTGGTGGTGTCAACGGACAACGGCGACGCCGCGACAATGACCCTTTACGAACCGGTGTGCACGGAAAATTCCAAACGCCTTCCTTGTCGGCCGGATTCGGGAAATATGAAATAGCGACTGTTCTTCCTTGGCCGGATCCCACTTTATCCTAGCTGACAACGGGGGACAAGTTCAGATAGGCGAAGCGGAACCTTTCTGGCTTTATTTTAACTCCATAGAACATGATTGCCTCTATCACTTGCATCAGCCTGCTTGGGCGTTCGTCGAAACTACTCGCTAAGAATATGGCGTCGTCTAAAAGGAAAGTCCGTCGAAAGGGAGATGCGCTTGTACCTAAGCTCACTGTTTTTTTTTTATGTTCAGTCAGGAAGCCTTGCTATGCCCTCGATAAGGTCCTAGGAACACAGCCGCAGGACAACTAAGGTCGAAGGGCAAGTAACTACGTCCGTTCCCCACCACTCGAGGAAAACTTGGTCCTTAAAGGGCAACTGCGTCGGGTTTAGAAATAGAACTTTCATAGGTCGAAGGTGGGAAACTTGCATCTAAAGCATCCGAAATCCTTTTGGGGTAGCATTTGAAATGCTGACGTAATCGCCAATTGAAATGCCGATGGAAATCAAGCTTCTCCGCAGCACACAGCTCCTAGTGGGAGGGCGCATGATGACGTCATCGAAGGTACCTGTGCTATTAGCAAGAAATGAAACCGAAGAAGACAACTAAAGCACGGACTGCAAAATATGCCGCTCTTAGCCTTGGAAGCTGAATACTAGCTCCTCCTATTTGAGTTTCTAATACACGAAGACTCTTCTTTAGAAGTGTTATTCAACCGCACTTGTATTTCCAATCCAGGAGCTAATACGTTGTTTTTGTGTTGCAACCTGAGTTTTCTTGTTCGCGTTTCATTCGTCGCTTACAGTACATTTCCAACGCGTAAGCGTTTTCGTTGAAGGAAAAAGCCAACGTCACTGAACGCAAATGGCAGCATCAAGCCTAGCGCTGCAGGATTTCGTTGGCGGCAGCGGTAATTTGAAATATTAAGGTGGAAGCCTTTAATGCCTCATCGTTGTAAGGAGGAATGTCACGCTTTTCAAATGGACGAAATAGTCGTGACACCACCGAGCGCGAATTTCAAACGGGGACAATTGTACTTTGGCTAGTCATCATGCAACCAATTAAAGGGATGGCATAGTAAGTGTGAGTGAGTTTAGTTAATTAATCAATTAAGCAATGAGCCTGATTAACCTTTTCAGTCAGACTAGATAATTAAATAAAACCGAGTAGAAAATTGGTCGAGTTGGCGAATCGAACAATGGTCTCCGGAGTGCGAGACGAGCACGCTAACCACTCCGCCATGCCAGCTCCATGGTATAGAATGAACAAAGGCGCGTTTAGTGAATACGGTGTCTTCGTTCATTCCCACCTTCCTCCTTTCCCTTACGGCGAGGTTCAGGTGTCCACTGGGATATGCGAGACAGATACATTTCCTTGCCTCAAAAACCAATTTACCGACGAACAATGCGTAGAGCCGAACGGGGGATGGCGTTGTATGGACTCCCTGGCAGCGTTGCAAGGCGCTGTCGCGTTCCGCTCTTAGAGGCGAAGCTTAACATCTTAACCACACATCAATGACAAAAGCAGCAACACTGCGCTTAAGGCTTCCGCCTCACCGCACTTTAGGTCACCAAAGTGTCCCCCTGAATTTTTTCCTTCATGACGTCGCACCGACCTTGCCCGCACATCGCCGGCGCATTGAGGAGAAGCCCAAAATTCAATCGCCCATCACGTCGCTAGTTCATTACAAGCGCAAAAAACACTCCTCCCGCTTTAATTATAGCCTATACGCACTAGTGTATAACTTATTGTATAACTTATTCATTGCCGCAAATTACACTAATAGGTTTTAACTTCATTGTATACTTACGTTCCAGCTCCCCTGCCAAACTTGTGCACTTTTCTTATGAACTCCTGATGGGAGGTCCCGCAGACAGTTTTCACTTTGGGACCTCCTACTGTACTAACTTTTTTATGAAACAACTCATTTGTATTTCGTTTTAATAAACCTTCAAACTTGAATCCTTGAATATCGCGGAATTCTCAAAAAGTGACGCAGTTGCCATTTAATGCCTAATAAGGGGCCTTCCAGCTTTGTGAATTCGGGGTCCGTCGTGAATAAAGGTGCCTTCAATCATGACGGCTGCAGAGAGTACGCTGATGGCAGTGTCGCCTCTATTGACTATCAGGTCGGTAACTTTACTGCCATGAAAAACCTCTTAACGTTTCAGTTGTTTCAGCGCTCAATCAATTCTGTCGATAAGTTTTTACTTGCCATGAAATATGCTCGGCATGCTTTATTTCCCACTTACTGTGGCGCTAAAGGCCAGCTATGGATTGTCGATGGTTGCCTTAGAAATGCACGTTGGCCTCCGAGTAGGGTCAGTGCTCCTTCGCGTATCGAGATATGCCTCGGGCTTCTCGTCGTAGTTTTCTCGCTCGCGTCATTTGAGACTTTCATCGCGTCAATTTCGGGCTCAACTTCGTGTGTGGAGTCGTCGCAGCGGAATGCAATGTCGTCATGCGTTTTCCTCTGTAAAGAATGTTGGAAACTCTGCCTGCCTCGGGAGCCGCAAATCACGCAAGCCTGTATCTCTGTCCGCCGAGAATGCTGTAGCATTCACTCTCGTGACGCATTTGACCAAGCGAATTCGCACCAAATGACTGCCTCAAGACGTCGCACGCGCAGTTCGGAGCTAAATGACTATTTGGAGAGCCTGCAGGTGCGCTCTATACAAATGTGATAGAAACGTTACTGTCACGAAATGTATGAGCGTGAACTCAGCAGCGCGTACCCGATAGCCTCGAACCCTAGTCGTGGCGATAAGCGGCGGCCGTCCATAAACAAACCGGAAAGGGAGGTGTGTCCTTCCGCTTGCAGAAAGCAGGCATGACGGCATAACCCTTTCCACCACGTTGCTAAAAGCAGCCATTGCGTATTGCCACAAGTAGGGCTCGAGGCTATCTGCCACACAATCTCGTTTTGACGCTCATAAACTTCATTGCTATACTTAAGATTCTGGCGGAAGCGATAGCAACTAGCGCATTTTGCGGTCGTCAAAGAATGCAACTGACCGCTGCTCTCAGCTGCTGTAAATTGAAAGCTGGCAAATTAACTTTCGAGGTAAGGTCCAAATGCTGTGGCTGTTATCTCGCACGTCGTCGAAGCGGTAGCGCGGTACTCCGATAATTTGAGATAAAAGCAGCCGCTGTGGTTCGCTGGTTATGGCGCTCGGCTGCTGACCCAAAAGACGCGGGTTCGCTCCCGGCCGCGGCGGTCGAATTTCGGTGGAGGTGAAATCCTGAGGACAGTATTGTGCGATGTCAGTGGACGTTAAAGAACTCCAGGAGGTGGAAATTTTAGAAGCCCTTCACTACGGCGTCCCAGTAGCCTGAGTCGTCTTGGGACGTCAACCGCATAAACCAATTGGAAATAAATATAGTCGCGCTTCGCATCACGAAGTTATAAAGCCCCGTACCAAGGTTATGAACCAACAAACATCACAAAACTTCACGGTAGTATAATCGATGCACTAATAATGGCGAAGCTTCTTTCTTCTGTTCGTTCCGCGCTCTACAATTCGGCCAGCCGCAGCTAAAAATACACGCAGACTTTTTATCCCTAGAAATGGTTCGCTCGGTGGCAGGTGATGCATAAATTCTTTGGGTGAGAGATTGCATATTTCAGGAACTTTCCACTTCTATTCCCGTACCGGACTTCTCAAGAATATTCTTTCCGGAAAATGTGATATTTGGTGAAGACTGCCTGGTTGTGGATGCTACGCAGGATGCTAGTAAGGGGCAGGTAGGAAAGCGTGCGACTTTCAGCGACACCCGCACAAAAAACACCAACCGAGCGATGTGCAAGACAAAAAAATGGACTCACGTACGGTCTCCCAGAGTTGCGTCGTCGGCGTCCCTGTCCTCCTTGGTTGTTCAAGTTAAAATGGGCGCTGCAGAGCGAGGTAGAATAGCTTGAGTTGGCTGCTTGTGGAGCGTCTGGACAAGATGCGAGAAAGAGAAAGTTTACTTATGGAGTGCTGCACCAAACCAAGGGCAAGGAACGAGAAGCAACACTGCGGGCGCGTGTTAAGCCACACCTCGTTTTGCAGACGTCAACTAGGTAGGAACAGCCGGTACTCATTCTTAAAACACAGTGAAAACAAAAGGCATACGAACAAAAAGACAGGAGCAGAACTAAATTCTAGCAAACGATTTATTTAATATTACCTGGAATAGACACTGCCGCTGAAAATACGGCTATACCGCGACCTGGGCACTAAAGACAGGACGCGTACAATGCGTAAAAGACTCACACTTGGTCGCCGTTCAAGTCTTGCTTGGTCCTTCAGTACAACGTGGACGCTACACAGCGTGCTACAACTGCGTCACTTAGCAGCCAGTGTGGCAGCTAAACTCCGTCGCAAGTCTTAAAAAGTTCTCTGGTTCTCAGTCGCACCCCGTACTGTTTGCCTAAAAACCACGCCCCCGGGCTGTCAAGTTTTTTTTGTGGTGCCATCATGTGGCAACCGCGAGGAACAAAGCTGCGGAGCGTGTTTTACTTTATTCTTTTTTTATTCAGTACTCCCCACCGCATTTTATTAGCCAAGGCAGGAGCGGGTATATGACGTGTACAAATGAACGGTCTATGGCATTTAACAAACAACAAGAAGAGAAAAGAAATGGGCATACAGCCAAATTTCTGCGGAAGAAACCAGCCTACAAACAAAAATAAAAAACGCTGCATTTGCATGCAGGGCAGGAAGCATCAAAAACATGCTCTGTGAGAATGAAACCAAGTAGATAAAACTTACTGGCTCGATCTGACTGCACATAAAATTGCTTCGGGTGATGATGGGGTGGGATGGGGTGGGGCTACATCGTGAGTAACCAGTTCTAAAAGGCTATCGTACTCGGAAAGAACATGTTGCACTGGTTCTGCACTGAGGAACTGCAATTGCTTTGTCATGTTCGTACGCATGGTCTTTCGGGTTCTGTTATATTGCACATAAGCCTGAAATTATTTTTTTTTTGTATGATAATTCATGATGGCGAAAAACATTGCCAAACGATACATTTTTAAACAACTTTATCAGCGCTGCGACGAGGAACAAAGACAGAGAAGGAAGGACAGGGTAAAGCGCTACTAACAACTGAAAGTTTATTTGAAAAAACACAGATTATATACTCACAACTGACAACCCGAAGCGCCTGCGGTTCCCGCAAAAAGGACACAAAAGAAAGTTACGAATACAGATACCAAATTTCACACTCATGTATAGTTACAGAAGGTGTACTGACGCACGTGTCGCTGTTCTTGTGAATGTGATAGGCTTCACACAACTCTCTAGTCAACTGCTCTTGATGTCTAAACTTAATATTAGCCCTTTTAAGCAGTGGAAAGCATGCTTTTTTATTAGACACCTTGGGCACACCTGGTTTGTTCAGATGACAATCTCTTTAATGAAGGAACAAGGAAGTTGGGAAGATGTACCAACTAGCTCGGACCACGATTTTGCTCCAGCACATTTTTAGACGACATTCAAAGGCGGGAAAACTGGAACGGCTGAGAAGTTTTGATACTGATACCTGTCTTCAGTAGGAATGTCAAATCGCAGCACTTTTTTCTTTAACCCCCCCCCCCCCCCTGCCTAGACTTCTAATGTCTATTTCCGTATGAGGATACCATATCAAATCTACACGGCGTTGTGGACAAGTAAATACTGTAAAGATAGCTAATATAATCGCATTAAACACTGCGAAACGGAGAGTCAAGGCGATAGAAAAAAATTATGGGGCCGCTTAACGCAACTTAAGCGGGCGATGCGATAGCGGTGTGTTCCGAGTACAATGCGGACGAATAGAAGTTGATGAAGACGGCGACATCCAAACCACAGAGGCACGTGCAGTGCAGATTGGCGCGTGATACTAGCAGTTAAACACGAGGGATGTGCTGATGCGGCGATAGCTTAGTGGACCAATGCAGGTGCCACTGAAGCTGTTCTGTAAGTGCTGCCGCATGTTCGAAACCCAGTCCCAGCCATGAAGTGCTTATTTTATCGGTTTTATCACGCCTCCTCCCCTCCTAAAGTGCCCTCGCAAACTTGCCTTCACTCGCAGTGTCCCAGCTCGAATGGAGGTGTTGGATTTTGAAATCTGGCTCTCTCTTTTGATTTCACGTGACCTTATTGATGACACAACTCTCTCGACCAATCCCTGAACTTCGTGAGATAGAACGCCAGGGTGTTGCATCCATGATAGCTTAATCAGTATCGCATAATTCACACAAGCAATACTAAGTTCAACCAAAGATTTAGTACAAGCAACGTGGGATATGTAGTACTCACGATAACAGAAAGCCCGACTGAATCCTTTGCTTTTGGGCTCGGCTGTTGATCCCATGGTTAAGGGATAAAATTGCGGCGACAGCACCTTCATTTAGTTCTCGAGCCAAATTGCAACGACGCCTATTTCCTGTGTGGTGTTACTGCACGGTAAACATCCGTATGCAGTCAGAGTTATCCTGAAGCCTATACTACGCCGTCCCTGTCAACCATGTGTGAACTCGAAGCCCTACGTACCATACGATGAAGAGGCACAACTGCTTAAGATGGACCCAGATTTTGAAAAAAAAAACACAAAATTTTCAAGACTGAAATCCAGTGAAACTTGACAGGAGTTACGTAAAATACCTGCTAGTATTTTTTGGTTTCGCCTGCTTTAAAAATTAGTCGACCATAATTATTTAACTTTCTAAATACTACTCTGAACTATCAGGAGTTACCAGTATATTTGCCCGCACCATCAGAATGGCCCAGTTAGTTTCTTGCGACTAAGTGTCCGTAGCCTTTTCTACTTGACAAGAAACAAAGCCCGGCAAATTTGTTAAATACCATGTAACAGCAAGCTCGCCTAGGCCCAGTGCGCCGCCATTACAGAGCTCTCATACGCTACTTGGTGAAGCGTTCTTGCTTTGAGCTTTCTGAGCTGCCTACGAAGCAGCTTCGCGAGGTGCCTGGTTCCGAGATAAGCGAAAGCGGATGCACGCAGTAGAGGAAAGGTTGCGCGAAGGCTTGGTGATAAATGGTCAGTCATGCTGGCAGAATGCATGCGGAAGAACAGTGCCAATATCATGTATTTGCAATAGAACAGTGTTACAGTAACCAGTAGCGATGTATATTAGTGTCGATGAAAATAATAGCTAAATGAAATGTTTCTCACGAAGGAAAAGAATGTTAAAAGGGGGGCATGCCGATGACTTTGCGTTTGCTGTATCTTGTCGTGGGTAGGCCTACATTTAATTTCATAGTACGTGGCTTTGCATAAACGTCTCTAACAGACGGGATTCAAAGAGCCCTAAGCAGAGATATTCGCGTAAAGAGTATGCACGAATCATCCGCATTTTGTAGCACATTAACACAGACACCTCTCAGTGTTTGTGACGTAGTTTTAAGGATGCAGTAGGTATGGTCCTTGACAAAACTCTACAGAAGTCGAAAAGATTCACTTGAGGTAACGTGGTGTCCAGGCCACTATTTCATTCGACCAGACCGACTGGTTTCTCAAAACTCCGTGAGTTCAAGTCCATGCAAGGCTGGTGCTTTGAGCTGGGCACGCCTAGCGTGCTTAAACTAAGCGGTGACGAGAACTGTAAGACAGAGGTTCCGGCGAAAATCTTCGTCTGAGCCTCGCAAGATGGTGCAATACCACTGCACAATGAACATGCGGTCAAGAAATGCGGATCCAGTTCTTTTGTCACAGATCCCGCAAAAAACACTGAAAGACCATTGGAACCGGAGTTTTGATTGTCCCAAACAGTGTCGGTTCATATCGCTCCTGTAATGAAAGTTGTGAAAGAAAAGTTGATGGGCATTTCTGAAGAAGCTAGCATCATCAGTCCAAAGCACCTCGTCAATAAACTCTAGTATTTAGTCAGTCTTCACGAAGATCCCGTTCACGAAGTCGAGCCGACATTGTAGGTGTATGCCTTCTAACTTTTGGAACAGATGGAGACGATACGAGGCCTTTCTGCCTTCCGAAGAATTCGCGACACTTACGATTTGAAACTGACAACCTCAGCAGTCATATCTACTACGCTGTCATGAGGGTTTGCTGAAACGAAAGCGAAATATCTGTTTGGGCCTCTCCAATGATGGTCCCCTTTCGGTTCCGCGTCTTCGTAAAGCTGCGAGTCTCTGTCGGCGTCAAGTTATTAAGGCGGAAGCCTTTAATGACTCATCGTTGTAAGCAGGAGTTTTCGACAGAAATGTCACGCTTTTCAATTGGTGGAAATGGTCGTGACGTCACAGTGCTCGAATTTTAAAGTGGGCCAATTATATTTTGGCTAGTAACCATGCAACTAATTAAAAGGATCGTATAGTGATGCTCCAAATAAGTGGGACTGAGTTTGGTAATTAGCCTAATTAACCCTTGCAGTCAGGCCAGATAAATAAATAAAACCGAGTAGGAATTTGGTTGAGCTCGGGAATCGAGACGAGCATGCTAACCACTCCGCCATGCCAGCTCGATGGTTTGGAATGTACAAAGGCGCGTCTAGTGAATACGGTGTCTTCGTTCACTCCCAGCATCCTCCCTTCCCGCTATGGCGAGGTTTAGGTGTCCACCCAGGTATGCAAAACATACATTTCCTTTCCTCAAAAACCAGTTTACTGACTAGCAAGGCGTAGAACCGAACGGGTGATGGCCTTCTATAGACTCCCTGGCAGCGTTGCAAGACGCTGTCGCGTTTCACTCTTGAGGCTCCCCGCCGCGGTGGCTCAGTGGTCACGGCGCTCGGCTGCTGCCCCGAAAGACGCGGGTTCGATCCCAGCCGCGGCGGCCGAATATCGATGAAGGCAAAATTCTAGAGGCCCATGTTCAGTGGGATGTCAATGCATGTTAAAGAATCCTAGATGGTCGAAATTTCCGCAGCCCTTCACTACGGCGTCCCTCATAGCCTGAGTTGCTTCGGAACGTTCAACCCTAATAAACCAAACCAAACCAAACTCTTAGAAGCGAAGCCTAACATCTTAACAACGCATCAGTGACACAAGCAGCAACAGCGCGCTTAAGGCTTTCGCCTCACCGCACTTTACGTCAACAAAATACCCCCTGAATTTTTTTTCATTATTGTGGTTCCAGTACGTTTTCCTCCGCAATGTCACATTCAGTATACCTTGGCAGCCTTCCTCTTGTCCCCTCCTGCCGCTCCCAAGGCTAGAACGATCCCTGCTTTCCATTCACTGGAGTAGGGCGTGCTTGATGTATTGCAATCGAGAACTTCTTCACAGGGATTGGGTTAGTCGAATCCATGAATTGTCCGGGATACTGCCCTCCCTGGTTTGTCATCTCATTCCCTGCATTATCACGCTCAGGTTCATGAGAACGGGCCCACGATATTAGCAGTAAGGGCGTCCTTTGATGGGGAAAAGGCGCTCTTTTGAAGCGAAAAGCTTCACTACGGTAGTCAACACCGCGCTTCGCGTGAGCCGGCGTATGTCGGAGCACGAGTGTCGTTACGCGCGGCGCAGGCCACTGCGCATGTGCGCCGCCGCTTCTCCACCTCGCCACCGTTTGACCTTTCGCCGCAGCCGAGCGCTCTGCGCGTTCGAAAGGAGGGGTATACAAGGCGCGCTTGCCCATAGAACAGGCGCACGCTGCTCCGCGCTATGCGTCTTCGTTTGACGTTCGCTGCAAGCGCATGTTTATCGGGGATCTCCACAGCTTTTCGCTCAGAGATATCCAGGCTTAACCTTAGCTAAGCCCCAGCCATTTTTTATTGCGAAAGGAATACTGCTCACAGTTTGAGCCCTTCAGCGTAGCGCGGCGGTGGACACGTTTGACCTTTAGCGTGACCTTAGACGTGGCGTCATACTAGCTGCGAAAAACCAGGGCCCCAGCTCGGCTGGTCAGCGTAGAGCGGCGGTAGACACGGCGGCCGGTGAGCCTCTCGCTTCTCGGAAAAGAGGCGCTGCGGTAGCAGTGACGTCACACCATCTGTGGAAGAAAAGGGCCCCGGCTCGGCTCGTCAGCGTAGAGCGGCGGTAGACACGGCGGGCGGTGAGCCTCTCGCTTCTCGCACAAGAGGCGCTGCGGTAGCAGTGACGTCACACCATCTGTGGAAGAAAAGGGCCCCGGCTCGTGGCGTCGGCGGAGAGCGGCGATAGACACCTCTGTGGTAGACACGGCGGGCGGTGAGCCTCTCACTTCTCCCGCTAGGAGCACTGCGGTCGGAGTGACGTCATACCAGTTGTATAAACAGAGCTCTGGCTCGTGCCGTCGGCGCAGAACGGCGGTAGACACGGCGGATGCGGGCTGAAGGAAGGATGAAGTTGCTTTTGCAATTTCCGGGCTTAACCAAACTGAGCCTCTGCCAATTTTTTAAGCATGAAATGCTTTTAGCTCCCGTTGCCGGCAGTGTGGTGACGTCACGCCGAGATCGAGGGCCAACGTCCGGATACTGAATTCCACTCATCCGGGCACTGAAACGAGATCATCCGGGCACTGAACCGAGAGCATCCTGGCACCGTACGAGATTTAACGAGACTCTACGAGAGAGGGCCGTGGGGGCCGCTTCCGCACCGTCCCCAAGGATGGCGCTGCTGTCCCATACTCGCGCATGTAAAATACCGGCCGCCGGGCCTTCAGCTCATGACGTTGGCGCCTTTGGCAGGCATATGTACGTATGCACGATCGCGGAGTATTAGGACGCGCTGCTTATACATTCCTGTCAGGCCTGCGTCTCGTCGTGTCCGCGTACGCTTCTGCATCGTCCTGCATTCCAATGTCGCCACCGTCACAGCTGTTTAAGCCGAGCAATGGAGCCTGGTGAAGGGGAGGGAGGAAGCGTCTTGCGGAAAGCGATCGCTTTGCGAGTGATACGCCATAGCAGAAGACTGCTCGCCGCTGCCGACAACGCCATGATTATGCGTCCGCTCCCGAAAGCGACCAGGCCGCCACGGTTCGTGGCTGCCTACCCATGCCCGCACTATTGTAGGCGATGGTTTCGACGCAGCAAGAAGAGTGTGGTGTGGTGTGGTGTGTTGAACACTGGACCCATTTCCAGATTTTGACTAGTACCATCTACAACCAATATGTTATGCCCGTAAACATTTCATGCTTACTCTACTCTCGATTACGGGAGAGGCAGATTTTTTTTCTTCACTTGTATCCGACTGTTGCACATGAAAGCAATATGCGGGATGCTTTATGGTCTGGTTTATGATTTGGTTTGGTTTTTGAGAGCACAACGTCAAAAGTGACTTAAGCTGTGAGGGAGGCCGCAGTGAACGGTTCCGGAAATTTCGACTAACTGGCGTTCTTTAAGGTGCATTGACCTCGCACAATACGCGGGCCTCCAGCATTTCGCCCCCTTCGCAATGCCAGGATCCCGTGGCCAGGATCGAACACGCATCTTTCAGGCCAGCAGCTGAGTTGCATAACCTCCATGCCAAAGCGATACACACACACAAGCAAACACCGCCAGCTTTTCTTGTACTGGGGTTAGTGATGCTCTCGCATTAGAAGTGCATCTTCCGCTCCAATCCAGTCAACCGCATAGAAGGTGCCGAGTCGGCACCGGGCGGCAGTCGTCTCAAGAGCGTTTGGTCGGAGTGTTAGTCTTTTCTTTATAATTTAGGCAGGTCTCTCCCGTAATGTTTTCGTTCCAGTGCTTATAAAGTACCGCAACGGGCGTAATAGAAATGAAGGAAAAACACTTTTTCCGTATTCGACTTGCACAGAAAATTCAGTCGGTGAGAATACAAATGAATGAACAGGTGCCTTAGTGGAGGGCTTCCGAATATTTTAAATCATGTGGGTATCATTAACGTACACTAGAAACATACAGCCGAAAGGCCATTTTTCGTTCGCCTCGAAGTAAACGCAGCCGCTTAGGCCTCGATTAAACCCGTATCATTGTGCTCACTAGTTGGGCTCAGGTATTTTGACGATATGAGATATCCTGCAGAGCAATCACCAACTGCGGTCCCAAATAATTTTCCAGCAAAATACTGCACAGATGGGGTCCATTTTGATGCTGCCGAAATGATGCACGACTGCTTTGTAGGGCTTAACCAAACCTACTACCCACGGTGGCCGCGGTGGCTCAGTGGTTATGGTGCTCGGCTGCTGACCCGAAAGACGCGGGTTCGATCCCGGCCGCGGCGGCTGAATTTCTTTGGAGGAGAAATTCTAGATGCCCGTGTACTGTGCGATGTCAGCGCACGCTAAAGAACCCCAGGTGGTCGAAATGTCCGGAGCACTTTACTACGGCGTCTCTTACAGCCTTAGTCGCTTTGGGACGTTAAACCCCATAAACTAACCAACCAAAAAATGAGAGGCACGCATAGCGAATTATGCTCAACATGCTTTCTTAAACCGCGTCTCTTCCCTCCTCCCCCTCCCCTAAAGCGCCCGTCTAGTCAGCCGGAGTT
Source organism: Amblyomma mixtum (assembly GCF_055824585.1). Classification (NCBI taxonomy): domain Eukaryota; kingdom Metazoa; phylum Arthropoda; class Arachnida; order Ixodida; family Ixodidae; genus Amblyomma; species Amblyomma mixtum. The sequence continues at coordinate 400,690,931 of NC_143014.1, forward strand.
CCCGCATTCCAACCCCACTGCGGCGGCCGCATTTCGATGGAGGCGACGGCAGTATGCTGTGCAATGCCAGTGCACGTTAAAGATCTCCAGGTGGTCGAACTTATTCCGGAGACCTCCATTACGACACCTATTTGCTCCTTTCTCCTATCACTCCGTCCTTTACCCTCCCCTCACGCCGAGGTTCGGTTGTCAGCTGAGATACGCGAGAGAGTTATTCCGTCATTTTCTTTCCCAATAAGCAACCAATTAGCCACTGCTCCAGGATTCCTCATCGTAGTCGTCTGCGTCGGCGCTGGCTTAACACACCACCTGACAACCATGGCAGGTACTAGCAGAGCGAAAGGCCACATGCCACGACAAGAGCGGAGAAGTGCACAACCCGAAGCTGCCTGCCACGGCAAGATCCCGGAGGGTGAGTAGCAGTAACACGCCACCTTCCAGGGGTGGCAGGTGGCGTGTGAAGAGCTGCGTTTGAAATTTCGCCATACCGACGATCGGAGTCGTCTCTCAAATTTGTGGTTTTATTCATTCCGCTTTAGCGGGGAATCTCACTTTTACGCTATAAACAGGCAACCCACATAAGCTAGAAGATCGATGTGAAGGGTATGGATAGTGTACTGAAGCAAGTTTGAGAACTGTGCTCCATATCCAACCAATGTCCAGTGGTCAGACGATTTCCTTGTGACACATTCTTGACATGTGTACGGTAGAATCTGTTCTTTATTTTAATGTAGAAGTGCAAATGCGCTGCGCAGATACAACGGCAGGCACCGCAGGAGGAGGTCAACGCAAGAGCCTACTGGCGAACGGCTGTGGTGATTTTATGGCAACATGCAGAATCTACGCAGACGGAGATTCTGATTGCGACTTTAAGCAAGTATTTAAAGATGAGCTCAGCGCAGCGACCCTAGTTTCGGCTGCAGTTGACATGAATATTTTACGCCAAGTGACGCTCTATTACAAAAGGGGCGTGCGCTGACCGCCCAAGCCATCTTTAGTGTGTGCAGTTTATCAATGCGAAATCACTACGTGGCTCATCGGGTACCAAATGCGGCGTCGGCGGTGACAAGCAGGAATGGTCCCGAAAATTCCCGATGACATCACCGTAATATGCTGAGAATTGAACCGAGGACTTTTAGATTGAGGGGCGAGCATATAACCATGGGCCATAAAACCACGCTGGTTCTTGACGAACAAAGGTGAACGTAGTCTATTAGCTCTCTTGAGACTGTATGCTAATGAGTAGGTGTGCGATTACACAGGAAGATAATACAATAACAAGGTAGGCAAAATTAAAAAAAAATTAAAATACAAAAAACGCTTTTGCTTTTATAGAACATAGGTAGACTATAGTACCCTCCGCAATTTTTGAGACATACCTCCTTCAATATACAAACTTTTATTTTCAGGCAAATATCGAAGCAGTGAGGCTGTGTCCAATTCTAAAATGTCCCTTATTACTAAGACAATGCAGTACTTCGCTACATTTAACAAACAATAAAACCTGAGAAACCTTGCATTTACCCCCCTGCATCAGCAACCAAGAAGCTAATATTGGACGTCCGTCAGATTCCAAGAACAATAAGTCGCGCGTGACGGCCAATCGTTGCTCGAACGTGCATTGGAGCACGGACACCACACAGCGGGCTAAAACGGGGTGACTATAAGCTGCCAGTGACGGTGCTGGACACCGTCACAAGTGTTAGAAACTTTGCTCTTTCTCTGTTACGCCCCGTACTGCTTGTCTGAACACCACGCCCCCGATCCCTCATGCTTTTTTATATGGCGCCACCACGTGCCGAGAACAAGGAACAAGACTGCGTGGTGCATTTTTATTCTTTTTTTGTATTGAGTACTGTTGGATTCATATTGATGGCCGAGGTAGGACTGGGTATCAGATAAGTAAAAACGCTTGGTCCATCAAAGACAACAAAAAATAAGAAAAGGGAGCACATGAGCATACTGTCAAGCTTCTGCTCAAACAATGAGCTCGTAAAGCACACCAGCACGCCGCGCTGGTGACACGCATTGCCACCCGTCGCAGGGGCATGAAAGAATCCGACGTGGGCAGGATCACGCAAAGCTTGATGATAATTAGAATCATGTACACTTCCCCCTACTATCAAGTCAATCGCAGGGACGACGATGCACTTAATATCATCATTAGAACAGCGTACAAGGCGGCCCTTGATCTACCGACATACGCCAACTACGATCGACTGCTGCTGTTAGCAATTTTTATGGGATACTGGCTTTAACGTCGCAAAGCGACTGGCGCGATAAGCGACGTCTTAATAGAGGGCTCCTGATATTTCGATTACGTGGGGCTCTTTAACGCGCACTGACATCGCACAGTACGCGGGCCTCTAGGGTATAGCTTCCATCAAAATGCGACTGCTGCGGCCGGGATCAAACCCGCGTGTTCCGGGCCACTAGTCAAGCACGATAACCATTGTGCCACCGCGACACTCACAAACGGCCAGCTTTTCTTCCAATGGAATTAGTAATGCTTTCGCATTAAAAGCGCGTCTTCCGCTCTTACAAAATCGATTTTAAAAGAGCGCCTAGTCTCCAACGGATGGCACTCCTCTCCCGACAATTTGATCTGAGAGTTACTCTTTTCTTTATAATTCAGATTTCTACGAGGCAAATATTTCACGAAATTTTCTCCTTCCAGTGGTTGTAAGGTAAGGCACAAGGCATAACAGCACAAACTACACAGGCAGAAGGAAGTAGACGAGAAACACACAGTGCGGTCTTACAACAGGAGGTTTACTTTTTCAGGCACTTCGGTAAAAATATACAGCAGCAACAAGAAATTAAGTAGAGGAACTTAGTTTAATAAACAGTCATCGCCACCAGAAATTAAACAGAACTCAGCCCCGACGCGATGGCTTAGTGGTTACGGCGCTCGGCTACTGGCCCGAAAGACGCGGGGTCGATCCCGGCTGCGGCGGCTGAATTTCGATCAAGGCGAAATTCTAGAGGCCCGTGTTCTGTGCGATGTCAGTGCACGTTAAAGAACCCCAGGTGGTCGAAATTTCCGGAGCCCTTCACTACGGCGTCCCTCAGTGCCTCAGTCGCTTTGGGACGTTAAACCCTAATAAACCAAACCATCAGAACATACAGCTACCGATAAGAACAGCAATTCTTTATCTATAAGGGCTAAGGGGGGTGGGGCGGGGGGGGGGGGTGACACAACTCTCTTTAAGATGCGCGATTTTTACGGCTTCAGTGATTTCTCGCGTAGGTTTTTCATCGCACCTACTCAACACGTTCCCGCTGCCCAGCTCAGGAGCGTATTTACAATCTGGGCAGTGAATGCCCATATGGCCCGAGATTCGCTGCGTCACATTGTATTTGTGCTCGGACAATCTCTTATTTAGGCACCTCCCGGTTTGGCCTACGAATGCGTGACCGCAAGTCAAGTGCATATAATACAGGACGCCCTGAGCACAAGAAACGAGCCGGTCGCGATTATTTATGGTGCATCCTGTGCGCTTAAGAGCCATTTGATTAACGCGCTTAAAGAGGCTTGACAAGCGATCCGGAGCTGAAAATAAAACATCTATTCCAACTGTCTTTCTTATCTTTCTTAAGTACTGTGAAATCTCGTGTGCGTAGGGAGCGACTGCAATTTCATCCTTATCTCATATTCTTTTTTCTTCTTTGGCTCTCAAAAAGGTTTTTAGCCATTGAGGATAAGAAGGTTAGCGAGTAACCAGCCAGCAGTAATCGGCGCTTCTGGGCTTAAAAAGACATCTTCCAGTTTGTGTTTCCTGGATTTTTTTAATGCATTGTTAACGCATGAATTGATGATGCTGCGCTTAACTAGATTCTAGTGCGCTGAATCAAAAGAGAGAAGAGGTTTGTTGCAGCGAGGCACAATGACCCAGCAGAAGTGATTGGGGTTAAAATATATTCATAATTCTAGAAACCGTGAGAAGCCGTTTGTTGGCAGTTCTTGAGCGACAATCAATTGGCTCAGAATGCTTGAAAATATCTAAGAACTTTGGAAGCTTCGGAAGGGAGGACGTCCTGCTAGCACTGTAATATCACAAGGTAATCATCCACGAATCTAAAGATTTTTTTCAAATTGCTGCCCTGAAGGGACCTGTGCAGCGCTCTGTCTTGCACGGCTAAGTAAAGGTCATTCAGGATAGGTGCAATTGATGAACCGATACATATGTCATTGTTTTGAATTGAAAGCAAACCGTTCCTTTTCGCGGATATCGATCTTAAGTACTACACAGTAGCTCAAGGAAGCCGGCAGTTGAGAGCCAACTCGACTTCTGAAATTTTTTTAGCTCCATGCTGCTCTATACAGTTCTTGATGCAATAGAACAAGTCCTCATGAGAGATGGCGTAATATAAGTCCCTTATGTCGATAGCAAATCCTATCACTGTCTTTTCGGAGTTATCTTTTAGAAAATAAACTAGAGGTCCTACATTTTTCACCAGAAATGGGTCGTCGACTGTCAGCAATTGACGTTGTTTTTGTGAAACTGATGCAACTGATTTCTGCAACATAAATCCTGCAACCACAAACTGTATGGTAGCATTTTAGCCGACGCGTGCCGATTACGGAAGGCTGCTTACCCGCAGACCCAGTTATCCTCAGTGGCTGAGGCCTTGTTGAGAGCCAAATAAGAAAAAAGAATAAGATATTAGGATAAGAACGCAGTCATTCCCTACGCACACAGGGTTTCACACAACATAAGAGGGTTAGGAAAACAGTAGGAATAGATGTTTTGTTTTCAGCTCCGGATCGCTTGCCAAGCCTCTGCAAGCGCGTTAATCAAACGGGTCGGTAAGGTCTCCTCCGGCTCAACCTGTTGTCATCCTAACTGATTCAAAATCTGCCCTTCAGAAGCTAGAGCGTAAGCTCCCTACTGACACCTTCTCTATAAGCTCTCTACGCTTGTTAGAGAATCTGCACAACAGAGGCTTTACACTATATTTCCAAAGGTTGCCCTCTCACATAGGAGTCAGAGGCAGTGAGATGGCAGACACTCTCGCCCATAAAGCACTGTCACGAAATTCATCAAACAAGTCCGTCCAGCTGCAAAACGTTTCTTCATAAAAAGGGTGCTCGATTATTTCAGTGCCCTGTGGAGTGTGCCCCACAAGCCATGTGTGACCAAAGGTCTGAGAAGATGCCCGGACACTCTACTACATCGAATTCGAACGAGCAATGCTCGTACTCCTGCCTGGATGCCTGCCTGGATGCATGCCAGCATCCTTGGGCCCACCACCCGAGCGCCCTAATCAAAGAGCAATTTTGGTTGGCGGAAGGGATTCTTGTACCCCTTCAAGTGTGGCAAGAAAGGTATTTTGACGCTCTCACAAACGAGTCAGCGCAATGACCAATGGCTGTTCCAAGTAATTTTCCATCAAAATTCGGCGCAAGTAGATGTCATCTCGGTGCTGGCGGAGGGATGCATGTTTGCCTCGTAGCGCGTTACCAAACCTATTAACCCTAGCTATATCAGGCACGAATAACGAATTGGGTTTAACATGCTTTTTAAAACACAGATATCCGCCTGCCTACCCCTGAAGGCGCTCATCTACTGAGCCGGAGTACCCTGGTTCCAACCGTACGGCGCCGGCCGCATTTTGATGCACGCGTGGCCTGTGTGCTGTGCGACTTCAATGCAAGTTAAAGATCCCCGTGTGGTCGAAATTATTTCGGAGCCCACGACTTCGGCACCTCTTCCTTACCTTCTTTAACTCCACCCTAACCCTCCCCTTACGGCGTGGTTCGGTTGTCCATCGAAATAAGTCAGACAGTTACTGCGTCATTTCCTTTCCTCGAAGCCAACTAATTAGCCACTGCTCATGGATTCCCCATCGTAGTCGTCCGTGTCGGCGTTGCCATACCCCACCACCTAACAACCATGTCTGATAGTAGAAGAGCGAAACGCCACCTTCCACGGCGACAGCGGAAGAACGGACAACCCGAAGGTAGCTGCCATAGGAAGATCCCGGAGGGTGGCTAGCTGCGCAAGACGCCACCGTCCAGCTGTGGAGGTGGCGTGTGAAAAGCTGCGTTCAAATTTCGCATTACCGACTATCATAGTCGGCCGTCAATTTTTGTGGTTTTATTCCTTTACCGTTAGGGGGTATCACTTGTAGGGTTTCTATTGGCCCCCTGCATCAACTGGTGTAATGAAGCGCGTGCATGGTGTAATGAAGCGAGTCTTATGTTGAATTCCAATGGCAGATCGGGATCAAGTTTTTCTGCTCGGTTTGGATCAGTCGTATTCCAATGGTAAAATGGTAGCGCGAGTTGTATGTTCCAATGGCAGATCGGGATCACGCGTAAATCCCGGATCGCTCCATGGAGAAGCGATACTTGATCCGCCGACATCGGCGGATTTGACCGGAACCTCGCGTGACGTTTTCTTATCCGTCGCGTCTGCTTCCTGTCGCGACAGGCAGCGGCCGCTTCGTTCCTGTCATCGCTACGTGGTCAGCCGGGCGAGCCCAACGTTACTAGGGCGAGCCGGGACAGCCGGGCACTTTCCAGTCAACAGTGGACGGCAATGATCTTGGTTCGCGCCGTACGGCACTAATTTTGCTTCATGGAAGTGACAGTTCCGACTCGGGCACTGAAAGCTCAGAGTCCAGCAGTGAAGATTCGTCTTAAACGGACAGCGAGCGTGAAGCTTCCGGGCTGTATGCCTGCCGCCGGCGTCAGAAAAATGCGCTAATATTCTTTGTTCGCCTTCATACCAAGCTCTGGTGTAGAGGAATGTCAAAAATGAATCATTTTTGAGGATCGTTGGCCAATACCGAGTTGCTGGTAAAATGATAACTGCGATACAAGCAAATTTCTTCCTGATGCCCAGTGCAGCTGGCCTGTTGTCCCAGAAATCGATCATGTCTTTGATTTATTATGAGACGAGGAACACAGTAAAACGGTGACGCGAGTAGCACCTTTACTACAGTGCTGGCCAGTTCCGAAGCGTCCTGAGCTGCGGCACCGATGTGAAACAGTTAGGCTTAGCGACGACTACGGCAGCTAGGCAGCAGCGCAGTTCGTCGCTCGGCGTGTCCGCGCTGGCGTCGTTGCCGAAAGCTCGAGTGTCTCGCTGATTGGTTCAGCGGCTTGCGACTAGCAGTCGCAAGGCTGGAAAATCGAGCAGCGAGTGACTTGCCTGCGCGTCGTCTGCCACTTCTTTCGTGAACGGTATAGGACACTCACTGGCGCTCCGAAGACCGCGGCCGCATAATCGCGTGTTCTCGGTAAGAGTGGATCATCCTGTACATACGCATTGGTTTTGTTTTAAGCATGAAATGCTTTTAGCTCACGTTGTCGGCAGTGTGGTGACGTCGCGCCGAGACTGAGAGCCAACATCCGGGCACTGAATTCCACTCATCCGGGCACTGAAACGAGAGCATCCGGGCACCGTACGAGATTTAACGAGACTCTCTAAGAGAGACGGCCGCGCTTCCGCGTCGCCCCCAAGGATGGCGCTGCGGTCCCACACTCACGCATGTAAAAGACCGGCCGCTGGGCCTTCAGCTCATGAAGGTTCCCCCTTTTTCAGGCAGATGTACACACGCTCGCGGAGTATTCGGACGCGCTGCAGATACATTCTTGACAGGCCTGCGTCTCGTCGTGTCCGCGTACGCTTCTGCATCGTCCTGCATTTCATTGCCGCCACCGTCACAGCTGCTTAAGCCAAGCAATGGAGCCTGATGAAAGGAGAGATGGGAAGCGTCTTGCGGAAAGCGATCGCTTTGCGAGTGATACGCCACAGCAGAAGACTGCTCGCCCTTGCCGACAACGCCATGATTATGCGGCCGCTCCCGAAAGCTACAAGGCCGCCACGGTTCGTGGCTGCCTACCTAAGCCCGCACTATTGCATGCGATCGCTTCGACTCAACAAGAAGAGTGTGGTGTGGTGTGTCCAACACTGGACCCATTTCAAGATTTTGAGTAGTACCATCTACAAACCATGTGTTATGCCCGTAAACATTTCATGCTTACTCTACTCTCGGTTACGGGAGAGGCAGAGATTTTTTACATTACGGCCTTCGTACTATCTCTTTTTTGTTTCGCCGAGACGGCCTCTGTCAACGCGAAGATTGCGCCTCGCGCAACTCCTGTCGCACTTGAACACGAAGCTAGCAGGGCGTCCCATAGAGTTTCTTACTATTACCTAGAGGGAAAGCTGGCGGCGCTGCACTTCAGCCACCATGGACGCTCAAAGCATCATGGGGCGGTAAGCACTTGTTGCTTCACAGTTGCAATTTTTCGGGAATACGGAGTGGCACTACTGACATGTTTCATTCCGAAAACGCTGTTCGTGTGTGCGCAGACGACCTTCGCGCGAATGCAGTGTGTAAAAACCATAGTAGTAAAACCGCAACGACACACAACGCCAATAAAAGGTTTCCCTTGTCCAAAATGCCTTTAAAAACCTTTTGAAGTATTTAAGCAACCAAATTTTTTTAAAAACATATTTTCTTTTAAAAACGCGCCTGTTGAGCACGAAATATTAGTTTTTATAATGTTCAATACTTGGCCAATAGAAGAGCGAGTCGTCTCTTATTTTGGGCAAACTTTGCAATTAAAGGCTTTTCTGCTCGTTTGTTGCAATTTACTGACAGGATATTGAATGTTAGGACATTCGTATTTATCGAACACCTTTATTTTTGCATTATTTTTTGGCCAAACGTTGTACTTCTGCAGTCGGTAGCTCACCGCCCCATGATGCTTTGAGCGCCCATGGTGGCTGAAGTGGTCACGAGGGGCCTCCATGCAAACTCCCATAGACGGCTTGCCAGCTTTCCCTCTAGGTAATAGTAAGAAACTATATGGGGTGCCCGCTCCGGCGGCGCCCCTAGTTTCCGCGGCTCGCCGCTGCGGCGCTGCCGTCGCGCTCCCCAACTTGATGCTCCAAGTGCTCCCGAGGGAGCACTCGAACTGCAATCGCAAAATGATAGGTGGCGAAGCTACGCGCTCCGACGCGCTCCGTACGCGATCCGACGGAGCGGTCCCGATCTGCCATTGGAATTCAGCATTAGAGCTCTGCTTCATATGCAACCAAGTTCGAGTAATCTGACGATTTTCTTGTAACGCATTCTTGAGACGTGCAGTGAATTTTTATTTTTCAATGTCGAGGCGCGACTTAGCAGCTTAGATACAACGGCAGACACCACAGGACGCAGTCAACACATGAGCCTCCTGGCGAACTACGTTGGTAATTTTATAGCAACATACAGAATGTCTGCAGGGCGACTTTTTATTGTCACTGTAAGCAGGTATTTGAAAATGAGCTCTGCAGAGCGACATTGATTTCGATTAAAGTTGTCGTGAATGTTTTACGCCAAGTGACGCTCTATTACAGAAAGGAGCATGCCCTCAGCGGCCAAGCCGGCTGTAGTCTACAGTTTATTATTGCGAAACCAATATGTGGCTCATAGGGAACGAAACAACGGCTCAGCGTTCACCAGCTGCAGTGGTCGCAAGACTGCCAGATGACGTCACCGTGGTATACACAGAAAAAAAACGTTTCTTCCGAAAATGCAAGGGATTGAACCAAGGACTTTCAGATTGCGAGGCGAGCATACAACCACAAGCCATTAAACCACGGTGCTGCTTGGCGAACAAAGGTGCACATAAGATATGCGTTGCCTCACGAGTTTATGCTAATGAGTGGGCGTGTCATTACAATGGAAGAAAAATCATCACAACATAAATGGAATTAAAGAGATTAAAATACAAAACCGATGCTGTCGCATTCATAGCGCAAAAGTAGGCTTAAGTACGCTCGCAATTTTTGCGACATAAATCCGTCAGTATACAATCTGATTTTCAGGCGAATATCGAAGCAGTGATGCTGTGTCCAGTTCTAAAATGTCACTTATCGGCAAGACAATGCAGCAGCGCGCAAAGGTGAACAAAGGTTAAAACCTGCCAAATCGTGTGTTTATCTACCTGCATTAGTAACCTACGGTAACAGTAACAAGTAACAATACTGGTAACAATTGTTACTAGTAACAATACTGGATGTCCGTCAGATTTTACGAAAATACATCTCGCGTGACGGCTATTCGCGGGCGCTTAATTATGTGGTAAGGCGCATGAGATTGTACACCAGTTGCAGGAGCATTATCATGATATAGCCACGTCTATGTGAAGATTTCACTGCCTGTGTCCGGACAGGTGCTCCCTGAGGTTCTCCTTATCTAAGCACGTGAATGAACACCGGGTACAGCGATAGCCCTCTGCGACAGTGTGCGTTAGCATATGACGATTTAAAACCTCTCGCACTGACGCTGCATAATCGCATATAACACACTTGAAGGGTCTTGCCCTAGTCTTAATTTGCTTGTACCGATTTAATTTTGAAGACTCTGCACATGTGAAAGGGCACAAATTGCACTTGTACGTTTTTTCGCCGGAGTGCGTACGCTTATGTATAGTTAGGTTGCTGGAGCTTGCAGCTGCAAAAGAGCGCATGTCGCAGTTGGAGGGTTTCTAGCCAGTATGCTCTCGCTTGTGCACAGTTCGAGTGGAAGAATGCGCAGATGAAAAAGCGCACAGGTCGCACTTCTACGGTTTTTCGCCGATGTGCGTACGCTTATGTATAGTGAGGTGGCTGGAGCTTGTAGCTGCCAAAGAGCACATGTCGCATTTGAAAGGTTTGTCGCCAGTATGCTTCCGCTTGTGCGCAGTTAGAGTGGAAGATTGCGCAGTTGCAAAAGCGCACAGGTCGCACTTGTACGGTTTTTCGCCGGTGTGCGTACGCATATGTATAGTGAGGTGGCTGGAGCTTTTAGCTGCAATAGAGCACATGTCGCATTTGAAGGGTTTGTCGCCAGTATGCTTCGGCTTGTGCAAAGTTAGAGTGGAAGATTGCGCAGTTGAAAAAGCGCACAGGTCGCACTTGTACGGTTTTTCGCCGGTGTGCGTACGCTTATGGATAGTGAGGTGGCTGGAGCTTGTAGCTGCAAATGAGCACATGTCGCATTTGAAGGGTTTGTCGCCAGTATGCTTCCGCTTGTGCACAGTTAGGGTGGAAGATTGCGCAGTTGAAAAAGCGCACAGGTCACACTTGTACGGTTTTTCGCCGGTGTGCGTACGCATGTGTATAGTGAGGTGGCTGGAGCTTGCAGCTGCAAAAGAGCACATGTCGCATTTGAAGGGTTTGTCGCCAGTATGCTTCCGCTTGTGCTTGGCGACAATGTCAGAGCGCGCAGCTGTAAAAGCGCGCAAGTCACACTTCAACAGTTTTTCGCCAGTGTGCGTACGCTTGTGAAGAGTTAAGATCGAAGAGTCTGCAGTTCTAAAATGGCACATGTCGCACTTTAACGATTTCTCACCAGTGTGCATAGTATCGTGTGTATTGACGCATCGAAACTCTGCAGCTGCAGAAGTACACGTGTTGCGATTAAACAGGTTTTTCGCCAGTGTGCATAGTATCGTGTGTAGTGACACAACCAGACTCTCGAGGTGTAGATGTACACGTATCACGATTGAACGCGCTTGCGCCAGTTTGCGTACTAAAATGTGGAGTGACATTTCTCCCGTCTGCAGCAGTAGAAGGACACATGTCGCGACTGAAGCTGCTCTCACCACTGTGCCTACTATATTGTGGAGTGAAATTTCTCGGGTCTACAGCTGTAGCAGGACACGTTTCGCGACTGAAGCTGCTCTCGACACTGTGCGTATGATATTGAGGAGCGAAATGTCTCGGGTCTGCAGCTGTAGATGGACACATGTCGCGATTGAACCTGCTCTCGACACTGTGCGTACTATATTGTGTAGTGAAATTTCTCGGGTCTGCAGCTGTAGCAGGACACGTGTAGCGACTGAAGCTGCTCTCGACACTTTGCGTACTATATTGTGCAGTGAAATTTCTCGGGTCTGCAGCTGTAGCAGGACACGTGTCGTGACTGAAGCTGCTCTCGACACTGTGCGTACTACATTGTGGAGTGAAATTTTTCGGGTCTGCAGCTGTAGAAGGACACGTGTCGCGACTGAAGCTGCTCTCGACACTGTGCGTACTATATTGTGGAGAGAAATTTCTCGGGTGTACAGCTGTAGTAGGAAACATGTCGTAACTGAATCTGCTCTCGACACTGTGCGTACTATATTGTGGAGTGAAATTTCTCGCCTCTGCCGCAGTAGAAGGACATGTGTCGCGACTGAAGCTGCCCTCGCCACTGTGCGTAACATATAGTGGAGTGAAAGTTCTTGGGTCTGCAGCAGTAGGAAGACACATGTCGCGACTGAAGCTACTCTCGCCACTGTGCGTACTATTATGTAGAGTGACATTTCTCGTGTCTGCAGCTGTAGAAGGACACGTGTCGCTATTGAAGTTGCTGTCGCCGCTGTGCGTTGGCTTGTGCCGAGTTAGTGTTGTAGAGTCTTCAGTTGCTAAGGGGCACATCGGAATCTGATGCGGTCGTCCTCCTGTGTGGCACCGCACCACTCCCTTGCCATCGCCCTTCGCTAACTCCGCTGGGTCCTCGGAGCATTTTAATGGCTCTCCTCCTGTCTCAAGGTGCATGTTCCTCGTAACATCGGCAAGGTTCGCTGAACCGTAAGTGAAGGAGGGGCAGCTGAACACATCTCCTTTCAATGCAGGCGTCTGCTGCCCGAACGAATTCTCTTCCATGAGCGAATACGGCGCTTTGGGTCTGTTCTGGTAGTGTTCACCGCCTTCTCACGGTGGTCGTTGTCGTGCAATGAGCCCCGAACACAACATCCGTCGTGGTAGTCAGGAGAGCACACCGCTTCTGCGAAAAGGGTTAAAAGAATGTGTGCCGTTAGGGAAATTTAGTTTTTTTTTTTGGCTTACTCATTCCGCAATATTTTATTTCATTTTTTCAAGCATACCAGTTGCTTTTTGGAAAAAAGAGTAATGCTCGATAATATTGATGTTAAAATAACACATAGCACGCGCCCATTTTAAAGGGTCAGTCTACTCACCGAGATGAGTGTATAAATAATGGCATATTCTGGTAGTTGGCACCCTATAACATCAATAACGAGGGATCTGCGCCCGGTTTAGGCAGGAAATTATATTTTATTTAGGCGCTAAAGGTCGCGTAAAAATGCATGGTGGCGACCCCAAACGTTAATTTTGTTCAAGAAAGTGGTAGTCTTTTTTTGTAGAAGCATAAGTGAATATACTACGTACCATTTGTATGTCCCAATGTCAGAGAAACGCACGTTTTGGTCTAGTAAACTGTCGAAGGCGTACCGCTCGCTTTTTCTGTAAATCACATGAATATTTATAGTTACACGTACGCAAAAAGCAGGCACATTCCCACTTTCAGTTCAGCATATGCTAGCAGAGACGCAAAAATAAACTCAGCCTATAGTGGCGCCATCTGGTCGTCAGGACGGGAACCATTGCTGTAAACAAACCGACTCTCCACTTAAGCCTAGAAGCGGCAGAATCGTCACTCTAATTATTAAAATAAAGCAAATTTATCTCTTATATGTTTTCTTATAGGCGAGATGAGACGAAGCGAAAGACAGGCGCCCCATTTATGGCCAGTGAACGCACTGAAAAAGGCAGCAACAACGAGAATTCAGTCCGAAGCGAGAGGTTCGGCTAGTTCGGCTTCGACGGGAGCCGCCATGTTTGTCGCCGCGCGGCGGAAATCCAGATGGTTGCCAGATGAGACTACCATCTCATACAGATGTGTTCCCACATTAATAAATCCTATTTTAAAATGTTCTACCGCACTCCTTGGCACCACAGCTGGCTAAACGGTAATTTGAGTAAAGAGCTATCGGTTGCCACGAAGAAAATATGGTCGATAAAATTCAGTAGACTGACCCTTTAAGGAATCGCGCTACATCAACGACATCTCAAGCAATAATTAGTGAATTCAAGGCAGCTTTCAACATAGTGCCCGTAGTGTATCTATCGTCGTATGTGGATCTATGTGGGGTTTGTTGGAGCGTGCGTGTTAAGGCAGCTCAAGCATGCCAGATTTTTGTTTGCGTCGAAGAATAATTTTCGCCATGATTGGTGCTCTGATAACACTGAGGAGGCGAAGAATTTAAGCAAACGCAACAAGTCAACATCTCAAACAAGTGAACTGAACTGTTTTCCCTTTGTTGCTTTGGCAGTGCCGAATATAAAGGCTGCAAGAGCAGCTGGTCGAGTGCGCCCGCCTCTACAGTACGTCACAGCAGACAGCAGCGCAGAAATATAAATGCTCTGATACAAAGCACACAGAACAAAACAAGTCAGTCAGCCCTACAGTCTTAGGTAGCAAACAAAAATACACAAAAAGAAATGGCCACAGATGTGCGCAAAAACACAGGGAAGAAGAAAAAAAGCAGATTCAATACAGTTAGAGGAGTGCGATCGGTTTAAAAGTGAGTAGCGCGAAATTTCAGCAATATTCACATCAACTGTTTATTAGCAACTGTATTCCTTGTTTTATATATATTTTCGTTCTCATATTCTTCTGTATTTATTAACACTATTCCCGGTTTCGATATTTACTGTTTGTACCTTTGTTCTTTTTTTTGCCAGGTTTGTTTTGTTTTCGAACTGGTTTTGCAGAGAATTATGTATATTTTTTTACTAATAACATAGTTTTATGTATAGAGTGTATGCCTCTTCATCAGGCACACTCCTCTGTAATGTACGTTTGAACCCTGAGGGTATCATACGTAAACAAATAAATACATAATCAGCGTTCAGCGTGATCAGAAATACGTGGCAATGTGTTTTTAATATTCGTTTTTAATAGAAGGTCTAGTGAGCGCCGCAGATGGTTGGTATTAATGCGAAAGCATTTTTTGTGTTACGAGCGGTGCGTACAGCACCTCTAGGCAGGGCATGTCATCAGAGCGCGTCCGCGCGAACTGTCAGTAATCAAGTATAGGGGTACTTATAGTATGATTCAATTAAATAGTTTTGTATATATCAAGAATCACTAACTTACCAAAATGGTTTATCAAATGGGTAACTAACTCATTGACGTCATTTACTACTTCAATGAGTCAATCATTACAAACATTCTTCGGTAAAATATTTTAACTGACGTATTAATATTTCTAGAATTAATTATTGCTTGATTTGGTCTATGGGCGTTTAACGTCTTGAAGCGACTAAGGCTTTGAGAGGTTCTTTAACCACCGGATGGTTTGGTTTGGTTTATGGAGTTTAACGTCCCAAAGCGACTAAGGCTATGAGAGACGCCGTAGTGGAGGGCTCCGGAAATTTCGACCACCAGAGGTTCTTTAAAGGTGCACTAACATCGCCCAGAACACGGCCCTCTAGAATTTCGCCTTCATCAAAATCCGATCGCCATGGCTGGGATCGAACGCGCGTCTTTCGGATCAGCAGCCGAGCACCATAGCCACTGAGCCACCGCGGTGGCTATAAGCACGGAATTAAAGAATGAATTCAGTTGCATCCAATCAAATCGCCATTACCATTAGTGAACTGGATTATTAAATAATTGAACTAATTAATGATTTAATTTGTTAAACTATTGAATTACTTCACACATACATTGCTAATGAATGAAACTGAATTGCTTAATCACTGAATAATCAGTGCTTTGGCGTGCTCACTACACGCTCTGCCAACGAGTCCCACACCTTCACATGTGGTAGAGCCGATTGGCAGCAGTAAGAGAAATGCTTTCGCATTGCTGCACCTAAGAAGACTTAGAAGCACCTCTGGAATTTTTTGCAACCAGGCCAGTGTAACGGACACGTGTCGTGTTCGTATCAGTGCCGCACATCAGTGATTGCATCGCGCCGATGCGCAACAGTAATGCGCAGTAGGTACAGCGCTCTCGCTCGTGCCTATAAAAGCTGTGCCTTCAATAAACAGTGGCTCATTCCTGCACTGACCATGCTGCTGTAAGCGTCGTCCCTCCGGCTGGTTACATGGTGTCAGAAGTGGCCCTTTGAGGCCTATGGAATCGACCCTGCGTCCGGCGTGCTATGGACCTGCTGAAGGCACCAGAGCCATTGCGGCTGACTGGTAACGTAACAGAAAACTGGAAGCGTTTTAAGCAGAAATTCGAGTTATTTCTGCAGGCGACGGAGACTAAGGACCAGCCCAGATCGGAAGCATCGAGGGCGGCACTCCTGTTGAGCATTGCTGGCGACGACGCTTTGGACGTCTTCAACAACTTACAGTTTGGCGACAATGAAGAGAAGACGAACTACAGCACCTTGGTGAGCAAGTTTGATGCTTATTGTGCCGAAGTTAGCAATGAAGTGCATGAAAGATACGTATTCCGTTCAAGAAAGCAAGCGGAGGGAGAACCTTTTGAAAAATTTGTTCGTGACTTGAAAAAGCAAGCGGCACAGTGCAACTTTGGCACGCTGCAAGAATCGATGATAAGGGACCAGATTGTATTTGGCACGTGTAATCCTCGACTACGTGAGAAGATGCTGCGGGACAACCAGCTGACGTTGAAAAAAGCAGAGGAAATGTGCAGAGCAGCAGAGACGCTAGCACAGCGGAATGAACTTTGGCACAGAGAGGACGACAGTGTCGACGCGATTTCGAGGCGCGCGGCTCCCTCGAAAGAGGGGAAAGAAGCAAAAAAACAGTTTCGTTGTCGTAAGTGCAACCGCTGGCACAAACCTAAGCAATGCCCAGCTTTTGGAAAGAAGTGTCGTTTGTGTCACAAGCTGAACCATTTCGCAAGTGCCTGTGCGTCAGCCGGGGTCAGTGAAGTGCGAGAACAGCAAGACGCGGACTTTGACATCCTAGAAGTCACCACGGCAAAGCGCGAGAGGGATTGGATGGTCAAAGCTCAAGTTCGTAACTGTGCGATCCGTTTTAAAGTGGACACCGGATCGCAAGCAAGCTTGTTTCCTATGTCCATTTACCAAAAACTGCGGGGAGCAGAAGAACTGCAGCCGACTAATTCGGTCCTGCGGGCGTATAACGAAGGCATCATAACGTGTTTTGGAACGTGTACGCTTGAAGTCCGTCTTGGGAACACTTCTGCCACAGTGAAGTTCTTTGTGGTGAAAAATGGGCGTCAAGCCATACTTGGGCTAGAAGCGAGTGAAGCTCTGGGGCTAGTCCAGCGTAGGGTATGTGCCGTAGACAAGACCGCAACTGATGACCTTCTGAAAAAGTTCGGGCACATATTCCAGGGCCTCGGGTGTTTGCAGCAGGCGTACAATATGGTCTTGTCACCTGAAGCGATACCAGTAGTGCAACCAGCGCGACGAGTTCCGGTGGCGCTAGAAGAACCCCTTAAAAAAGAACTTGACCGAATGGTACGTGCTGGTATCATTGTTAGGGTGAACGAGCCTACCGACTGGGTCAGCCCTTTAGTTTTGGCAAAGAAGAAAGATGGCACGTTAAGGGTGTGTATGGATCCCAGGGCTATAAACAAGTACATAAAGAGGCAGCATTTCCCGCTTCCTAGGCGAGAAGATTTGGAAGCCCGTTTAACAAATGCCCAGTACTTCAGCAGCCTTGATGCAAATTCGGGCTATCATCAGATACCGCTTGGTGAGCGGACTTCGAGGATCTGCACTTTTTCTTCGCCGTTCGGGAGATACCGTTTTCTCCGGCTGCCCTTTGGCATTTCTTCCGTACCAGAGGTATTTCAACAGAGTATGAGCCAAGTCTTTGATGGCCTACCCGGCGTACTGGTACATGTTGACGATATTTTAGTATGGGGTTCCAGTAGATAAGAACACGATGAGCGGTTGATAGCAGCGCTAAAAGTCGCCGAGAAAGCCGGCTTGACTTTCAACATCCAGAAGTGCAAGTTTAGGGTGAAAGAAGTCAGATTCCTTGGCGATATCATAGGCCGAACAGGCATATCACCTGACCCTAAGCTGATCAATAACTTGGTGAATATACCAACACCAACGTCCAAGAGTGACGTTCAGCGAATGCTGGGTGTACTCAATTACTTTAGTCAGTTTGTGCCACGCCTGTCCGAGCGAACAACGCTTCTACGTGAGCTTATCAAGACGCGCTCAGAATTTCAATGGGCAGATAACCATGCGCAGGAGTGGAAAAAACTAACACAAATCCTGACCACCGCCCCCCTTCTCGCAATCTTTGATCCGCAGCGAAAAACCAAGATTACCTGTGACGCATCAAAAGACGGCGTTGGTGCAGCATTACTGCAAGACTGCAGTGGTGAGTGGAGACCCTTAGCATACGCATCTCGTGTTTTAACGCAAGCCGAGAAGAATTATGCCCAAATTGAGAAAGAGGCGCTTGGGATATGTTTTGGCTGCGAAAGGTTTCACGAGTTCGTGTACGGTAGAAACGTGCTTATCGAAACGGACCACAAACCGCTGGTAGCGATAGCACGAAAGGAAATTGCTGACATGCCACCACGAGTGCAACGATTTTTTTTGCGTTTGCTAAAGTACGACTTTGTCTTGCAGTACATTCCAGGAAAACATCTGGTTCTCGCTGACATGTTGTCACGGTCAACAAAGGATCAGGGCGAAGAAAAAGTTGGCGCAACACACGACGTTGAGGTTCACGCCGTCCAGTCCTTGGGCTACATGGTCACCTCCGAAACGCTGCTGTCGCTACAGCTGCAAACTGCACGGGACTGCTACCTCCAGACTGTGATAGCATGCTTGGTGGACGGGCAGCCAGTGACAGGTGAACTCAAGCCATTTTCGCACGAACTCTCTGTCGTTAATAGAGTAGTGCTGAAAGGCACTAAAGTCGTCATACCGAAAAGTATGCGACGAATCATGTTGGAAAGACTTCATGCGGGCCACCTTGGGATGCAAAAATGTAAGGAGAGGGCTCGGAAACTTATTTTTTGGCCTGGTCTGAATGGCGACATCACTGCCCGTGTGGAAAGCTGTGCAACGTGCAGAAAATACGCGTACAGGCAGCCAGAAGAAACCTTGCTAATGCGCCCCGTTCCAAAATGTGCTTGGTACAGGGTGGGAGTAGATATCTTTTCCTATGCGGGCAAGTCGTACGTGGTTGCGTATGATGCATTTTCAAATTTTCCCGAGGTCGACACGCTCGACAACACACCTGCGGAAACCACGATCGCAGCCCTTAGCGCCATGTTCGCCCGGTATGGTATACCAGTGGAAGTATGCACGGATAACGGACCCCAGTTCTCGAGCCATGAATTTGCCACGTTTGCCAGAGCATATGACTTTCATCATATAACATCGAGCCCCCGTTATCCGCAGTCGAACGGCTTGGCGGAAAAAGGAGTGCAGATCGTGAAGCGGATCCTGAAAAAGAGCCTCGACGCCCGGGAGGACTTCTGGCTTGGTCTTCTTGCATATCGCTCTACACCGCTGGAAGATGGGCATTCTCCGGGTGAGCTTCTTCAGCGAAGGCGACTTCGTTCTAACCTTCCCGACTTCGGCAGGGTGACTCGTACTACAGTAAGGAAACGCCACCAAGCCAGGGCTGGAAAGCCTTTGGCAGCACTACACAGAGGCTCAACGGTGCGACTTCAGGATGCTGCTGGTTGGTCGCGTAAAGCGAAGGTCGTTGCTGAAAGCGCTCCACGATCCTACTTGGTACAAACCAAACATCAACGTATGCTGCGGCGGAACCGCCGGCATCTGCTTAGGACGTCGGAGCAGTACACCAGTGACAGCGACGACACTTGTTCGGTTTCCCAGCCCCGTACACAGCAACCTACGACACCAGCTGAATCAGGTGCACAATCCTCTAGAGTGACCTCTGCTACAAACGGTGAGGAATCGTCTCGACCAGCAAGTGGATACAATTCTCCGTCGAGCATCCCATCGTCGCCCACCGTGAGAAGATCAACTCGGACCCCCCGGCCCCCACAGAGGCTACGCTATGACGAACACTTTAATCAAGTGCCCTAACTGTGACTGTTATATTGAAGTGTCTCATTTTGTTCTTTCCCGAGGGAGGATGTAACGGACACGTGTCGTGTTCGTATCAGTGCCGCACATCAGTGATTGCATCGCGCCGATGCGCAACAGTAATGCGCAGTAGGTACAGCGCTCTCGCTCGTGCCTATAAAAGCTGTGCCTTCAATAAACAGTGGCCCATTCTTGCACTGACCATGCTGCTGTAAGTGTCGTCCCTCCGGCTGGTTACAGCCAGTTCATTAAGCGTCAAGCAGTCGTAAGTGTTAAAGGCCAGATATTCTGACTACGCATATTATGCTCATAGAAATGCTTGGCTGTGTGGGCGAAAAATGTTGTTACATATTGCAGGTAAAACTTTGTTCTGAAGTAGATATATCTCAACATTATTGTGGGCGAGGACTGGTGGTGCCTGCAAATGGGACAAAAGCTCCTTGAGCCCTACAATTTGCGGTGTTTGCCATTGAAACAGAACGTCTACTTTTCTCGCCTGCGTCAAAAAGCGACGGCAGAGCGTCAGCTTTCTCTCACTATCTCAAGAGCCCAATCAGACCGACTTCCGTCGAAGATGTTTTCGTTCTAGAATCCTTGTTTGGTTTGGTTTGGTTTATGGGGTTTAACGTCCCAAAGCGACTTAGGCTATGAGAGACGCCGTAGTGGAGGGCTCCGGAAATTTCGACCACCAGAGGTTCTTTAAAGGTGCACTGACATCGCCCAGAACACGAGCCTCTAGAATTTCGCCTCCATCAAAATCCGATCGCCACGGCCGGGATCGAACGCGCGTCTTTCGGATCAGCAGCCGAGCACCATAGCCACTGAGCCACCGCGGTGGCTATAAGCACGGAATTAAAGAATGAATTCAGTTGCATCCAACCAAATCGCCATTACCATTAGTGAACTGGATTATTAATTGAACTAATTAATGATTTAATTTATTAAACTATCGTATTACTTCACACATCCATCGATAATGAATGAAACTGAACAATTACTTCACTCCTCAATAATCAGTACTCTGGCGTGCTTACTACAGGAACGAGTCCCACGCCTTCAGATGTGGTAGAGCCGATTGGCAGCAGTAAGAGAAATGCTTTCGCATTGCTGCACCTAAGAAGACTTAGAAGCACCTCTGGATTTTTTTTCCAACCAGGCCAGTTCATTAAGCGTCAAGCAGTCGTAAGTGTTAGAGGCCAGATATTCTGACTACGCATATTATGCTCATAGAGATGCTTGGCTGTGTGGGCGAAAAATGTTGTTACATATTGCAGGTAAAACTTTGTTCTGAAGTAGATATATCTCAACATTATTGTGGGCGAGGACTGGTGGTGCCTGCAAATGGGACAAAAGCTCCTTGAGCCCTACAATTTGCGGTGTTTGCTATTGAAACAGAACGTCTATTTATCTCGCCTGCGTCAAAAAGCGACGGCAGTGCGTCAGCTTTCTCTCACTATCTCAAGAGCCCAATCAGACCGACTTCCGTCGAAGATGTTTTCGTTCTAGAATCCTTGAGCTATTGCTGTCGTTGTCTAAAGATCTAGAAGGGTGAATTCGTTGCTTTTCTCGGCAATATCATCTAACAGCACAATTATCGTGGTGTAGCTAAGGTGTGGAGATTCATTGCAAAGTTTTATTCCAGAACCACATCTTAGCAATTTCGGAGACATACGACGCCTCTTGCAATGCCAATCCTCGGTCCAGGAGGAATTGTATGTTTCACTCTACGATGCATTCAATGCAATTCTCTGTAACCCTAACCCAAGCAGCCACGAGGATTACGACGGTCGGCCAGGGTGATAAGATACCTGCTTACATAGAGGCGAAATTCTAGACGGCCGTGTACTGTGCGCTGTCAGTGCACGTTAAAGAAACACACATGGTGGAAATTTTCGGTGTCCTTCACTATAGCGTCCCTTATAGCCTGAGTTATTTTGGGACGTTAAACCTCAATAAACCACAAACCATCATCGAGCACACATGAGCAATTTTATTTGCAGGGTCGCCTGAGAACACACCTCCTAGTCCGCCGAAGGGGAGATGTGCTTGGATCGGAAGTCGTTTTTTTTTGATGGTCTCTCTAGGAAGCCTGTGAACATGATAACGTCCTGAGAACACAGCCGCAGGACTAATACGCTCACAGAGCAAGCAACTACGTCCGTTCAACAAAACTCGAGCAAAATATGGTCATTAAAGGGCGACTGCATAAGTTTTAGAAATCGACGAAATTTACTTTCCGAAAGCAGTATGAAACTTGCAGGTAAAGCATGCGAAATCATTTAGCGCTAGCATTTGAAATGGTGACGTAAACGCTGGTTACAATTTTGATGGCCTTCAAGTTTCTCCGCAGCACCCAGCGCCAAGAGGGATGGCTCATGATGATGTCATCGAAGGCACCCATGCATTTCAAAGCGTAAGCGCTTGCTTTGCAGGAAAAAGCCAACACCACAGAAGGCAAAGCAGACCGAGAGTTGTTTGCCAGCATCAAACAAAGCACGGCAGGATTTGGTTGACGGCAGCGGCAATCTGAAATCTTTCCTTCCGTGACGTGACACCGAACTTGCCCGCGCTGCTCGTGCGCCTTGAACAGAAGCCTACATTTCAATCGTTGATAGCGTCACTATTTTGAATACAAGCGCCAAAGCACTTGCATGCTTTACCTACAGCCTGTATAGATTTGAATCTTTTAATATCGGGCAGTTCTCGACATGTGGTTCAGTTGCCCTTTAATGCGTAGGAGGATCCTTCCTGCAGTGTGGATTCGGGACCCGTCGTGAATCAACATAACTATAATCATGATGGCTGCAGATAGTCCGCTGATGGTAATGTCGCCTCTCTTGACTACCAGGTCGGTAACCTTGCGGCCATGAAATTCCACTCTATTGTCGATTATTACCATCAGAATGCACGCTGGCCTCTGATTAGGGTCAGTGCTGCGTCGCGGATCGAAATATGCCTCGGGCATGTCATCGTAGTTTTCCTGGTTAGCGTCACTTGAGACTTCCCCGCGTCACTTTCACGCTAAACTTCGTGTTCGGAGTCGTCGCAGTAGAATGAGGTGTAGTCAAGCGTTTTGCTCGGTGAAGAATCTTGGAAAATCAGCCCTCGGGAGCAGCAAATCAAGTATGCCTGTATCTCCGTCCACCAAGAATACTGTAGCCTCTACTCTCGTGACGCATTTGGCCAAGCGAACTCGAACCCGATGACCGCGGCAAGACGTCTCAGGCGCAGTTCTGAGCAAAAGTGACTTTATTTGCAGAGCCCGCAGATCCACTCTAGAAAATGTGCTAGCTACAGTACTTAACAGACTGCCGGAGGCGATACCAACCAGCTCATTTTACGGTCGTCGAGAACACAACTGACCGCTGTTGTGCTGGCGCCCACATTTCGCTGGCTGGCCTCTCTGGAAACAAGCGCTGCGCGCTCGCCGTCGCGCAAAGCAGGCCCAGACTCTCTCGGACATGTCGCGGCTTCCAGCGTGAATCATCCGCCTCGCCGGCGCCGACGCAGACCCTTCCTCCTCCCCTCCTCACCGTCGGTGCGAACTCCTACAACACTTCGCCGGCCGCCCGCCTCTCGGCCATTGGTTTAATTTGAACGGTGGCCAGTGCCGTGACCTGATTGGAGAATTTAAACGGCTCGCTGCCGCAACGGGCACCGGTGGCTTTAAAAACGGAGCCGCGCTGAGCCCGCGCAGCAGACGGGCAGCAGAAGAGCCATCACGCCGGAGCTACGCTCGCCGCCGGGGCCGCCCTTCTTCTTTGTGCTAGCCCGTGGTGCTCTTGGCCCTTGTATCATGTAAAAGCCCTTGTACATAGTGTACATAAAAGTCCTTTGACTCACCGTCGCCTCGACTGTTTCCTGGCTCCGACTCCCAGTCCCAACAGTGGATGGTAGCTGCGGGATCGACCGGCGTCAGCTACCTCGGCGCGGTGAGTGCCTAAAATTTTCCCCTTAATTCGCCAGACTGCTCTAGCACACGTGATTTTAGTTTAGAGTAGGGCTGTGTGTTGCGCTGGAAAGAGCTTTGCTGTTTTGAGCCAAGTCGGAGCGCTTTGAAACGAAAGCTGGTGCAGTGGGAGTAACCGAGACGTTTTTGGAAAGAATTACTTGCGCGTGTCATGCTAGTAGCGCTATAGTAGTGAACGGCAAGGGAATTCTAAGAAAAGGGCAAACTGCAAGAGGCTATTGTGCGCGATGGAGAACTTCAAAGTGAAGGAAGTCATCGAAATTTGTGAAGAGTTGGGCATTGATTTGGGCCCCGCAAAACGAAAGCATGCGATTCTTGAGATCATGCGAAAGAGAATGTAACGGCTGAGGAAGCCAATGAGGCCTGGGAAGAGATCACAGAACACCGTGAGCACGAAGAGGCTGAAAAATAGAAGCAGCTTGAGCGCGAACAGGCAGAACGTGAGCGCGAAGAGGCAGAAAGACAGAAGCAGCTTGAGCGCGAAGAGGCAGAAAACGGAAGCAGCTTGAGCGCAAAGAGGCAGAAAAACAGAGGCAGCTTCAGATAAAACGGCGTGCTCGCGCTAAGAAACTGATGGACCTCGAGCTTGAAGCACACGAGATCGGATATGAGAGATATAGAACAATGTCCGCTCTGCATGAGACCAATGGTCAGCAGCTGAGAGACAGGCCGCAGCGCTTCGTGATCGCCGAAGATATGGCGAAATATTTGGCGGAGTTCGAGCGCATCTGCGAGAGAAAGCGCGTTGAGCGGAATGGTTGGACACAGAAGTTGGTAGCCCTGCTTTCTAGCGAAGCCTATGACGTTGTCAAGCGCCTGTTAGACGGCGGCTTGGCGGACTACGATGAGCTGAAAAGCTTCTTACTGGCGAGATATAACGTGTCACCGCTGGACCTTCGCCAAAGGTACCTGCGAGAGAATAGCACCCCATCGTTTTACGATTTCCCCTACCAGTTTAAAGCCGACATGTTAGAGTGGCTCGAAAATGCTGAAGGTTCGGACGATCGTGACAGAGGTAGAATGCGTCGCTGTAGAGCAGCACTGCCAGTGCGGCACAGGGGAAGGTAGTTCGTACCTGGCAGATGTAACTGCTGCTGTAACAGAGGGAACTGCCCCTTATTCGCCAACCGAGGAAACCTCTCTACCATCGGATAACGTAGTCACAGCATCGGAAGATGCACTTACAGAGATCTCGCCCATTGAGATTGTGGCGCAGTTACCGGAAAGCGGATCTCCTAGCGTGTCAGAAGTAGGAGAAGTTGCAGAGCAGTGCAGAGAGGACGTCCGTCTGGACGTTAATGAAAACGCCTGCGCCGACCTAAGCGAAGTAAACGAGGACGGCACACCGTGTTGTGCATCGCGTTCGGCAGAAATTCAGAAACCCGACACGTATACGATCAACGGATGCGGACATGTATAGAGCTTGCGGGCGCTGAGTTGTGCGCTAGTGTTTGCAGCGAGCGATGCGAAACGAGTCCTGTGTTTTCGCACTGCTCTGAGCTTTACGACATTCCAGAAAGCAGCTGCAGAAGCGGGAACACCGCGACTGAGTGCAGAGCCGACACTCATTCGAAATTGGCTGAAACGCGTCAGGAGCACGACGAGAGCTGCGTCTCAGCAGTAATGTCAGTAGAAAACACTGGTTAGTCTGCGCCTGAAGAAACTAAGGTGCTGGACGACAGTGGAGAACAGAACGTTCCAGACGACATAGGGGCAGTAGACGTCAGCCCGTCCGAGAAAGAGGAGGACGAATGCGCACTCAGAGACGCTGAGCAGGCAGAGCGCAGCTTTGAGGAACTTAGTGAAGGCGCTAAAGACAGGCCTGATCTAGGTAGCTCATATGAATCGGCTGACAATCAGAGTGATATTGTCAGAGAACAGGAACCTAGGCGACGGAAGCAGCATGTGCTACCTCAGAAGAAAATGAAAGGAAAGCATAAGAAAGAAAGCTGCAACCGGAAGGAAAGTAACAGCCAGTTCAGGAAAGTGAGCTATCACGGCAAGGTGATAGACAAACAGTGCTGCCGCCGAAAGGAGAGTAAAGGCAAGCTCAAGAGAAAGCGCTGTCACCGAAAGACGATGAAAGGCAGGCATAAGAAAGACGGGTGCTGGCGAAAAGAGAGAAAGGGCAAACGCGCGAAAACGGGTTGCCACCATCGGAAGCGCCAGCGTCGCCGGCAAAATGACTTCAGTAAAGTCAGTCACGTTGTCAGCCCTGTAACTAGCGTCAGAACCAGAGCTAAAGAAATATGCGAGGCATCACTATCGCACAAAGCGAAGCGCATAAGTGTGCCGAGGCTCATGGATCTGGGCAGTAGAATAAACTGCAAAAAGAAAGCACACAAGCATTGACGCGAGAAAGAGTATCAAGGGATGAAACCGAGATACAAGAGAGCGCTGACTGCTCCAGAAGCTCAAAATAAAGGAGCGAGGCAAGGGCGAATCTTGCCGCGAGCACAGAGAGAGCAAGACGCGCAAAGGCACGTGCTCTCACGCGGGCTCTCGCTTTCCGCTGCAGTCACGGGAGAAACCGCGCTCCCACAGAAAGCGGCACGCGCGCGCAGGGAAAGCGCGTGTACGGCTCGAAAGGTGCAAGATTTTACAGGGCCGTAGTGGCAGACGCAAGAAGAAACCGCCTAAGCGCTCTAGCAAGCATGGGTATCGCGATGGAAAGCCGCGATTCGAGATGACGCCACTTAGTAGGCGTAAAATCAAAAGGCCATGTAGATGCAAAACTCACATTCAGTGGAGAGGAAAAAAGGTGCGCGAGAAAGTCAAGACTCATGGAAGGCCTGACTTGTTACCACGAAGAGAGAGAAAGAAACAACGGTCCAGCCGGAAGCGTTGCGCAATCGCAATTGAACGCCGCAACTGGCGCGCGAAGCGCAAAGAACGGGATAAGTCGTCAGTAAGAGAAAACAAATCATTCTCGTACTGTACCACCCGTAGAAACTGGAAGGACCAATACAGAGAGAGAAAAAAGCGCAGCCACGGTTAAAGAGGCAGAGTCATTAGCTTCCGCTGTAGCGGGTGTCGTAAAGTTCATTACAAGCGAGTTAAACGCTGACGTAGACGCACTAAGCCGTGCACTTCGAGCAAGGCTGCCTTCGGCTCCTCGTGGCCTACATTTTGTGACTTCGCGAACGGTTATCAAGTTCGTTCGTAAATTGGGGAAAAATTGATATCCTGATTTGTGGCCTCAGCTGAGTGTTTTCCTGGCCGAGTGATCTCAAGAAAGCAAACTTATTTTGCATTCATTTCATTCCGAGTGTTCCCTGTGCTTGACAGTTTGTTTGAGTTAATTACTTTAGATTTCTTGTATCCCACATGTGCCTCTTGTAGAAGAGGGAACAAAAAGGGGACCGAAATATAGCTAGCAGAGTTTTGTGACTTTGAGTCTGGTGTTTTGACGGGTGACAGAGGGCACTTGCTCGTGTTGGGTGTTGCCTGTTTTCGGTCGGTTCTTGGCAACATGCAGAACGATCAACGACCGATGCTGAAAAGCAAGCTTTTCGGAAGGACCGAGCGAAGCTGGTCCATGCACCTGGGCGAAAAGGCGCCGGAGCAGTGATCCTGTACTGACGAGCGGGGTCTGTACACGGAAAGGATCCTGGAGCTACCTGCGGCTGAACACCGGACAAGAACTTGGAGGAGCCTGGTGTACGAGCGCGCCCCGCATCCGAGCCACGCGGAAGTATCTCGTCTTCGTGGCGCATTGTCTGGCGGCGGTGGTTTGGTTTGGTTTGGTTTATGGGGTTTAACGTCCCAAAGCGACTAAGGCTATGAGAGACGCCGTAGTGGAGGGCTCCGGAAATTTCGACCACCTGGGGTTCTTTAACGTGCACTGACATCGCACAGTACACGGGCCTCTAGAATTTCTCCTCCAAAGAAATTCTAGCCGCCGCGGCCGGGATCGAACCCGCGTCTTTTGGGTCAGCAGCCGAGCACCATAACCGCTGAGCCACCGCGGCGGCTTCTGGCGGCGGTGGTGCTGTTGTGCTGGCGCCCACATTTCGCCGGCTGGCCTCTCTGGAAACAAGCGCTGCGCGCTCGCCGTCGCGCAAAGAAGGCCCAGACTCCCTCGGACATGTCGCGGCTTGCAACGTGAATCATCCGCCTCACCGGCGCCGACGCAGACCCTTCCTCCTCCCCTCCTCACCGTCGGTGCGAACTGCTACGACACTTCGCCGGCCGCCCGCCTCTCGGCCATTGGTTTAATTTGAACGGTGGCCAGTGCCGTGACCTGATTGGAGGATTTAAACGGCTCGCTGCCGCAACGGACACCGGTGGCTTTAAAAACGGAGCCGCGCTGAGCCCGCGCAGCAGACGGGCAGCAGAAGAGCCATCACGCCATAGCTACGCTCGCCGCCGGGGCCGCCCTTCTTTGTGCTAGCCCGTGGTGCTCTTGGCCCTTGTATCATGTAAAAGCCCTTGTACATAGTGTACATAAAAGTCCTTTGACTCACCGTCACCTCGACAGTTTCCTGGCTCGGACTCCCAGTCCCAACACCGCTGCTCTCAGCCGCTCTAAATTTAAAGCTGGCAAATTAACTTTCGCGGCAAGGTCTATGTGCTAGGGCTACTACCTCGCACAACGATGAAGCAGTGGCAGATAACTCCGATAATTTGTGAAAA
The DNA here is from genome assembly GCF_055824585.1 of Amblyomma mixtum. Lineage (NCBI taxonomy): Eukaryota > Metazoa > Arthropoda > Arachnida > Ixodida > Ixodidae > Amblyomma > Amblyomma mixtum. Next base: position 400,719,349 of record NC_143014.1, read on the forward strand.
AAGCAGCCGCGGTGGTTCAGTGGTTATGGTGCTCGGCTAATGACCCGGAAGACGCGGGTTCAATCTCGGCCGCCGCGGTCGAATTCCGGTGGAGGTGAAATTCTGGAGGCCGGTGTATTGTCCGATGTCAGCGCACGATAAGGAACCCCAGGTGGCAGAAATTTACGAAGCCTTTAACTACGGCGTCTTCGTAGCCTGAGTCGTCTTAGGACGTCAACTGCATAAACCAATTCGAGATGTGATCGCGCTTCCCGTCACACAATTATAAAGCCACATACCAAAAATTACGAATCGACAAACATTGCAAAACTTTAAGGTAATATAATCGACACACTAATAACGGCGCAGCTTCTGTCTTCTGTTGTCTTTGCGCTCTAGAATTCGACCACCAGCAGCTAAATATACGCCTTGTTTTCATCGCTCGAAATGGTTCGCAGTGACAGCTGACGTACCAGTTGTTTAGGTGAAAGAATACAAAATTCATAAACTTTCCACTTCTATTCACGCACCTAACTACTCGAGAATAAGAGAATGCGGTATTTGATGAAGGCTACCTAGGTGCAGACAGAACGCGGGCTGTTAGTATGGGGCAGGTAGGAAAGCGTGCGTCTTTCCCAGCACCTGCACAGAAAACACTAACGGAGCGATGCGCAAGAGAACAGATGTACTCACGTATGGTCTCCCCAGAGTTGCGTCGTCAGCGTCCCAGTGGTTATTGGTCACTCAATGTAAAGTGGGCACTGCAGATCGAAATAAAATAGCTTGAGCTTGCTCCTTCTGGCAAGTCAAGAGAAGTCACGAGAAAGTTCACTTCTTTACTGCTGCGCCATACCAAAGGCAAGAAGCAACACTGCGGGGTGCGTGTTAGGCCACACCTCGTTTTGCAGACGTAAACTGGGTAGGAACCGCTGGTACTCTTTCATAAAACAGAGCAAAAACGACGGGAATATGCATACATAGACGGGTGAAACACTGAGTTCGACCAAACCATTTATTTCACGCCCCCTGGAATAGATATTGGCTCTAGAAACAGCTATAGCGCTACCCGTGCAGAAAGACAGGGCGCGTGAAATGCGCAAGACTTACACTGTGTCTCCCTAGAGATGGATTTTCAGCGTTCAAGTCCGGCTTGGTCATTCAGCGCACAACTGCGTCACTAAGCAGCCAGTGTAGCAGCTATAGACACCGTTGCATGTGTTCAAAAGTTCGCTGGTTCTCTGCTGCGCCCCGTACTGCTTATCTGACCACCACGCCCCCGCTCTCTAAAGTTTTTCTTGTGGCGCCATCAAGTGGCAACCACGAGGAACAAGGCTTCACAATGTGTTTGCTTTTCTTCCTCTTTTTTTTATGCAATACTATCCACCGCCTTTTTGTAGCCAAGGCGCGTGTATGACATGTACAGGGTCCTTCAAAATATGTGCGAACACGGCGAAGCGTGCCCGCGCTCCGCGGAGCGTCAGCGCATCCGGCGTGGTCGCGCATCGAAACAATGTGGCGCATGCGCACAGCAGACTGGAGGCGGTGCTTCGTGTCGTCTGCTACAGCACGGCGCGCTTCCGTGCTGTAGCAGACGACACGAAGCACCGCCTCCAGTCTGCTGTGCGCATGCGCCACATTGT